>NC_142030.1:9275873-9595373 GCF_982192425.1 Myodes glareolus | reverse complement strand
TTCCCCTTCCCGAGACAGACGCTGGCTAGACTCATGACAGTAAACCACAACCTCGTGGTGACATACAGATTATTAGAAATGGGTTAGTCAAGATGTGAGAGTTAGCCAATAAGAGGCTACAGATAATGGGCCAGGCAGTGTTTAAATGAATACAATTTGTGGGTGGTTATTTCTGGCATAAGCTAGCCAGTCAGCTGGGATCCGGGCGGGAACACAGCCTGCCATTTCTTCTTCAATTAGTTCTCACTCTCCACTCAGTTTTACTCCTTGATTTGCGTCCAGCTCTTCCTCTACTTATCCCGACTCTCACGGGACACTTTAAAAGAGAACACTGCAGTACCTATGGGACCCGAGGCATCCCAGCCTTCTCTGTGTGTTGGGTTCTTGATGAAATCAGGACAGTGGAAGGAAGTCGAAGTTTGAGCCCTTCCTCGGAAGACTCCCCAGCATTTCCTCCCTATTCCTGGGGAGAGAGGAAAAGCAGCAGGCTGAGGATGTAGCCTCAGTGGTAGAGCACTCACCTGGCACAGGTGAGGCTGGGGTCCATCCTCATCACTGTTGCTGGGGAGAGGAGAGGTGGGGATCGTAGGATGAAGCAGCTATAACAGTGCAACTGCCCGAAAGAGGCAAGATGACTGGAGATGGCTAAGGACCTGGCTTCAGAGGACTCTGCCTGAGCTGGGAGACTTCGAGGAGTTGTTTTTATTTTGTTTTGTTCTTTTTTCCTTTATTCTTTAAATTTCTTTGAGACCTGGCTTGTTCATTCCCAAAACTGGGTTAAGAATGTCCTCCTTCTGAGTCACAGCAGTATCAGTCCCTGACAAGGACCCTGCTCGTTAAAATGTTAGATAGAATGCAGAAAGGACCATCCCTGGGATCAAAGTGGCAAAAACACAGTGAGAGCTCAGAATAAGAGGCACCCGAGCCCAAGGGTCACTGTTACTGCTGGGCAGGCAGTGTTGCCTCAGTATCCACACCTCTGTAGTATCAGCAAGTGGTGTTAGTGGCCTAGATAGCATCCCTGAATGGTGGTCCTAGACCCATAGTGCAGGGAATTCCCATGACTTCAGAGGTGAGAGAAACAGCTATCCTCATGCCCCTCCCCCTCCTCTGCTCCCCCTTCTTTCTCTTTTCTTTTTGCCTCCTTCCCCATCCATCCCTCCTACTTGCCAGTACTTCCTTCTTTTTCATGTATATGAGACTCATTATTCCAGACATTTACTGTTTTAGCAGAGCCTAGACACCAGCACCATAATAATACTTCCAGATACCCCTAAGGATATCCATGGCAGACAATGGATCTGTCTCTATATGACATCACTTGACCGTTAGCTCCTGTCCTTGTGGGTCAGTGGAATAACTCTCTGTTCTATCTGAGGAGAGTGGAGACAGACTTGCTATGCTAGCATGAGGACCTGAGGCCAATCTTTTTGGGGGTGTATATTTGTAACCCATCTGGGGAGGTAGGTCTATAGAGCAGAGTCCCTGGGTTAGCTGGCCAACTAGCCTAGCCTAGTTGGTTGAATCTCAGTCTCTTGCTTAAAAAACAAGGCAAACAGTACCTGAGGAATGACATAAATGGTTGTCCTCAGGCATGTACATGAATGTGCAAATGTGCATATATGTTGATACCTATGCCCCCAAATCTGCACACACATGTACAGGTACGCACACACACACACAAACACACACACACCCCTCCCATATACAAAGAGTTGAGGAGAATTAGATACAATAGATAGAATAATTTGTTCAAAGTCTCTCAATTCATGTGACAGAAAGGGGATTTGAACTCAGGATTCTGTTCTTAAGCTCTAGCACCTACAAGGTGGAATCAGTATGGTTTGCTACCACATGTGGTGAGGATGAAGCGCTGATGGGGGAGAAAGGGTCTTCAGTAACTTTCTGGTTTCTGGTTCTGGTAGTCTGATCTGTTGGCTGAAAGCAGTGCCTCACCCTCAGTAAGGATGTTCAGGTGTCTACAATGTCAGGATCTCTCTCTCTCTCTCTCTCTCTCTCTCTCTCTCTCTCTCTCTCTCCTCTCTTCTCCTCTCCTCTCCTTTTTCTTTTTCTTTTTGGTTAAAAAAGAAATTTGGGCTAGAGTTACAGGAATTCTTATTTTAATCTTTCACGGAACCCTACTTGTAATAAACTAGCTAAATTGTGAACAAGAGGCATTTGAAACGATCTTGAACTCCAAGTAGCCACACTGTTAAGCTAATGAAGGAACAGCGGTGCTGGTTACCTTTTGTATCCATTCCCCTGGAGTCTCTTTCCCAATGGTCACTGGGTATCACATTAAGGCACTGAAAGCTATTAGGCAGTGGATACCCAGAGTCTGAAAAGTAGACAAGTCAAGCCGGCTAGAGGAGACCTGCCCTATTAAGGAGAGAGAAGTCTGGTTTTGATTACTGATAATTATAGATAAGCTGGAGCCTGCAGTCATTTTCTGACCACAAACTCAGATCAATCAATTAAAGGCTGCATGGAGCCGCAGCATGGCTAATCAGTCCCAGGCAGGTCAGGATGATGCATGGAGCCCCAGCCCTGCCCTGGCGTGGCCACCAAGTCACACCTGCTGTTCTGACAGTCAGTCATCACACACCTCATTTCACACTCTGGCTAATCCAGACCTCTGTTCGCAGCCTTAGCCTTTGGCACACCAGCCGTGATCATGGCTCTTGTGCATCAAGCTTGGTGACTGGCTTCATCCCTTCCTTGTCTGGACCCTGGCATGAAAATCTAACCACAATAGTGGCTAGGAAGAGAAGCTGCTATCTCTGAGGCCCTTTGTTTGCTGTGGTGACTGATCCTAAAGCACACGAGAAAGGGTTCATGGAGGTGGGTGACAGGGACTCTACAGAGTGTAGAAGTCACCAGAGAAGGAGCTGAAGGCTTCTTGGTTAAATCGTGTCCAAGCGGAGTTATTTGGGAAAATAGGATCTCACCACACAGTGAGAGGTTTAGCAGAGCAACAGAGAGACTCTTTGTTATCCCAGATATGCGGATTCTCAAGAAAGCTAGCCACTGCCTGAAAAGGCCTTTCTCCCTAGATTTCAAACTGGTAGCACATAGACTAAGTAAAACCCACTGACTGCAGTGACTTCTTAGTCTCAAAGACTGTTCAAGTCAAATTCTGAATCAGTTGCCAGCATTTAAGGATGAAGAGAATGCACAGCATTTTAGATTTCTGGCCTGTCTTCTCTCTCTCTCTCTCTCTCTCTCTCTCTCTCTCTCTCTCTCTCTCTCTCTCTCTCTCTCTCTCTCCAGACTCCCCAGGCCTGGAAGCTTCTCTTGGAAAGGACGTGTCATTTTCACCACAGTCCCCACAGTTTTTCCTTAGGTTCCAATTGGATTCTTCCTTTCATTTACATCCTTTAGCTGCTTGCAGCCCTTTTAAGTTTGTCCTTTCCTAAATACCAGAGAACCTTTAAAAGAGACGAGCACCCAGCCTCTAGAAAGCTAGAAGAATACTTGTTGGAGAAAAACCCTTCACTTTAGCAAGTGGACCCCATCTGTTCTGCCTGCCCCCACCCCCTATCTATACTCCACTCCGGAAAAAGTTCTCCATGGAGCCAAAGAGGCAAGACTTTGCAGATCCTCTACTCTAGATATTTACTGCTCTTCCCAGACACCCACAGCTCCATGCTTGCCATCCTGTTGGACTGGGCAGCTGGTAAGTATCCAGCCTGGGCATGATAGTGAGCTGAGGGACCTGACTTTCAGTGCTCGGGTTTGTGGGTGATTGACTACTTCAATGTGTGTGTTGGAGACTCAAGATAATGTACAAATGGATTCAAGGTAGGAAAAGAAGGTACCCAGGGCTCTGTTTTTCTTCTTAAGGCTTATCTGGAGTTCATAATATTAATTGCTTCTTCCTTAGCTTTTTCTTATCTTCCCCTATAAATCCTGTTCTTTGGGAGACACTGGGAAAGAGGATGGGTAATCTTCTTACAGGGAGGTGAATACTGCTTGGATTAGTCACTTTATCATTACTGTGACCAAATATTGAACAAGAAGCAGCGAAGTGGAGAAAGTTTCTTTTGGCTTACAGTACTAGGGGATACAGTCCATCGTGTCTTGGAATGCATAGGGCAGGAGCATAAGGAAGCTGCTCACACTAAGTCCCCAGGAAGCTGAGAAAGATAAATGGTGGTACTTTGCTTGTCACCTCCTTTTTATTCAGCCTAGGATCCCAGTTCATGGAGTGATGTCACCCATGTTTCAGGGTGGGTCTTCTCTCTTCTGTTAAACCTTTCTGTAAACACCCTCACAGACACATCTAGGGTCTCCAGGCATGTGTTTCCATGGTAATTCCAAATCCTATCAAGATGACAAGATTAACTATCATTCGCTCTAAAATATTGCAGCCCTTATAGCCAAGATGAAACAAAGGAATCCTAGGTTCAGAGCATCCTGAAGGCATGGTTGTGCATTTCTCTCCTGGTTGTGAAATGTGAAGTTGTAGGATGTGACACTCTCCTGGATACTCTGGCATATGTGATTTTAAAATCCAGATAGTACGGCATTGACTGTTAATAGCTCATCCTCATGACTTTTTGTCTCCTTTTTATTAGCATAACTATCTAGGTTGTACCTGTTGTCACGGCTGGTGCTATAGTTCGAACCTGTAGTGTTTTCCAGAGACTCAAGTGTTAAACCCATGTCCCTAAGCCTGGGGCACTGCTGGAAGGCATTGGAAATCTTGAAGTAGAGTCTAGAAGGAAGAACTTTAGGTCATTGGGGTCGGCTCCTTTCCTATCTTTCCCTTTTGCTTTCTAGCTGCCATGCTTAGCTTGTGCTACTATTGGTCTTCAGTATGATGTTCTGGGCTTGAATGAAAAGCAACAGGATAAATAGCCCATGGACTGGAACTTCTGAAACCATGAGCCACAACAGCCTTCTACCCTGTAAGTTGGGCATCTCAGTTTTTTTCCACATTGAAAAGTTCACTCAAAATTGATTAACATAGTTTGCCTACCACAGTTTGCTTGGTGTCCCACTTTTACAATCAGGAATTTCCTCTTTAGTGTTGATGAGATGGCTCAGAAAGGCACTTTTCATCAAACTTGACTCAAGTTTGATCCCTGGGACCCCTATGGTGGAAGGAGAGAACTGGCTCCCATAAGCTGTCCTCTGGTTGCCTGCTGTGCTGTCCACTGGGATGTGTATGCATGTGCACGCGCACACACACACAAAATAGAATGTAAAAAATGTTCTCTTTTAAGGCTAGAAAGATAATTGGCTAAAACAGCTTGAGGGTCCCATTGTATCTTGTCTTTAAAGAGGTAACAAATCCCAGGGCTCCCATTTACTGGATGCTTGTGGTCACTCACAAAAAAACTGTTCATGCCTCCCTGGGGAGAGAATTTAACTTTGGTGACCTTTGTATCATCTTTCAAGCTATGATAAGAAGCACATTGTTCTGCCAGTTAAACAAACAAACAAACAAAAAATTAGTCAGTTGGTAGAACAGATGTTATTAAATTTATTTCCATCAAACTCAAGTTCAAGGAAATTGATGGGCTGAATAAATTGGCCAGTTATTAATTCAGTCAAATTTGTCAAAAGGTTGGGCTGCAAATCATAACCACAGGCTGCCATGTCATTGTTACGCCATCACTCCTGACTGGCACGGAGAGATGTGTTCAAGCACAGTAAAATGCCTTCTTTCAACACTTCCCCTTTATCTCTGATCACTTGGCCTAGCTTCAGATCACAACACCACCAAGGAAATTTCGACATTTGGCCACAAATCACAGAGTGGTAGAAATGCTAATAGAAAATGGGCAATCATCACATTCCATAATTATAATAATGGAGAACAGGCATCAAAAATTCATTCCTTTGATTGCCAACTCATCCTTGTCATCTACCATGACCTTAGGAAGAAAACATCGTCTTGCCTCTGATGATGCTGGTTCCGTCATTTGTGGAACATGATGAAAGTGGGTGGCTGTGAGTACAAAGTTTCATTTGGGTGGTATTATCAGTTGGGGAATGAAATTTGATGTTTTGGAGGTTTTAAAATTTTTTTTTATTGAAAATAGATTTTTCATACAATTTATTTTTGATCACAGTTTCCCCTCCCCCAACTCATCCCACATTGCCCCCACCTTCCCACCTATCCAAATGCACATCCTCTCTTTCTCTCATTAGAAAATAAACAGGGAACTAAAAACAAACAAGAAAAAAAACAGGATAGTACAAAACAAACAGGAAAGAAGAGTTAAAGAAAGAGCATGAGAAATATGTATATATGTGCATGTAGTGCGTGCACACACACATGCACACTCACAGAGGGGGGATCCCATAAAAATACTAATCCCATAAAAACACTTAAATCAAAAACCATAATATATAAGGAAAATACATGTAAGATCAAAAAAAAGTCCTCAGACAAAGCATTATGAGACAAAAACCCTCCAAAAATTCCATTGAGTTTGTTTTGTACTGGTCATTTATTGTTGGTCATAGGGCCCACCCTTAAGTGTGGTTTGTATACCCAATAAGATTTAACTTATTAAAAAGGATCTATTTATATGTATTGTTCTGTATGAGTGTATATTACCTGTGTGTATGTTCCCTTGGTGACCAGAAGAGGATATCTAATCCCCTGGAGCTAGAATTACAGGAGGTAGTGAGCTACCTGGTGTGGGTGCTTGGAATAGAACTAGGATCCTTTGAAAGACTAGGACATGTCCTTAACCCATGACCCGTCTTTCCTGTCTGAGATTTTTATTTACTTAAATTTTCAAAAAATAATTATTCTTTGCTCTCAGTGTCTTTGTTTCATAGTATTTCAAAAGGCAGTATATTTGGAAAATTTGTCAGAAATCACTCTGTCTTTGCCATGTTTTCCATAGGCAAGGACTTTGTGTAAAATTTCCAGAAAGTAGCGGCAGTAAAATTTCCAGGTGGCCGTGCTTGCCTTTCATTCCAGCACTCAGGAGACAGAGGCAGAGGCAGGCCGAGCTCTGTGAATTTGAGGCCAGCCTGGTCTACAGAGAGAGTTCCAGGACAGCCAGAGCTACACAGAGAAACCCTGTCTTGAAAAAACATTAAAAAAATTCCAGGAAGTCCTTCTGTTGTCTTCACTGTGTTGATTCTTAATGTGGGCTGTTCATTAGACCTTGGAAGGATTTAGTTTTCAATAATGAGCCAGAAGCTCTCACACTGTGCTATGCTATTTATTCATTTGGTGTTGGAGTAAACAGAAACTTTTTGTATAGGTGCTGCGTGCTGCACCCATTGAATTTCAGCCCAGCCCCTTCTCAGGAGACTTGGATGTTTAGAGGTGCCTTGGAATAACGGCTCTAGTACAGCCCAGGGCTTCTCTAACTTAATATACTTGCAGGTTGTCTGCAGGGCTTGTCAAAACTCAGATTGCTGGTCCACACTCTGCTATTCGGAATCTCTGGCTCTGAGATGGAGCTCACAGTTTGCTCTTTCTTTCAGTTTTCAGGTGACGTCGATGGTGTTTCTACAGTGGGTAGCATTGCAACCTCTCGATTCTGCACATCGAGCAGGCAACGAACCCTGAGTGGTGAGCTGGGAAACAGAACCACCTGAGTGAAAGGCAACACACAGCGTCATGTGAGGGAATGAGTCAGGAAGGCTGGACTGCACCGGAGGGGGTGCCAAACCAGTAAATAAAACCTTGCCAAGCCAGTAAACAAACTCCTGAAGCCCACTGGGATTTCTCTAATCACAGGAATGTCAGCACAAAGCCTAATTTATGTAAGAAGAAAGCTGGGAATGAACAACAACAGAAAACCGGATCACATAGACTCTAAATCTTCAAGCTGGATTTGTGATCCAATGATAACTAGAAACAGAGGAGAGAAATAAGGTCACGATGAGAGATATACGGAGGGAGGGAATTTTTATTACATAACCACATGTGAATTTTTTTTCTTTCTGAACTATATCCACATTTGAACTTTGGGGCAGGAATGACTTCAGTTGGCGCCTAACTCTGAGATTGTTTCGTGACGTCCTCCCTGCCCTGCTGTGGTGTTTGCTCAGTTCACCCAACACGTTCCCATTCACAGCACTGGAGTCCCTGCACCCTGGAAAAGTTCTTCCGTCCTTTGCGAATCAGGGTAGTTGGCCAACCCTATAATGGGCAGGAAACTTTATCCCCTGTAGCCAGTTCCCTAACCTATAAAATGCAGACAGAGCTGTTGAGAGGATTAGGGGCAGTAAAGTATAAAGCATCCAGCTACGCTTCCAACCTGGCTCATGGGAGAAACTTAAATATATTGGCAGCAGTCAGACAAGGATGACGGAGGGACTCGGGAGGGCCCTACACCCTACTACTGAACCATTTCCCAGGGAGAGATTCAGGGAGAGGGCAGTCCTTTCTTTCAGCTGTGCACCGCTAATGACCCCATTGGACTCTGAGAGATGTCAATCCAGTGGTCAAACAGATGGCCCTAGTAAAACCAAATGAATCACACAATAAAACCAACAGTCATGGATCTGGGAAAAAAATTGGCATTGCTAGTGTTTTGCCTGCCTGTACGTATGTGTACCATGTATGAGCCTGGAGCCTGCAGAGGTCAAAAGGGGGCGCTGGATCCCCAGGAACCAGAGTTACAGATGCTTGGGAGCTGCCATGTGGGTGCTGAGAATCAGATCCAGGTCCTTTGGAAGAGCAGCCAGTGCTCTTAACTCATGAGCTGATGCTCCAGTTCCCAATACTAGTCAATTTTTAGGCTTTTGGTAATGAAGTATAGATTTTCATTAAACAGGATACACTATGAGACTAAAATTTAAGTTTATTGGAGTTCAATGAGTTGAATAAATCAGCATTTGAAAATTTGAGTAACTCTCATTGAGAGATCTGCGACGAAGTCGGGGAAGGGTTCATGCTGGCTCACTAGACGGCTACAATCCTTTCTTGGTTTCTCGGGTGGCAGCCTCAGGCACTGGTAGGGACATTTTCTGCCTAAGCTATCCTGTGTGGCAGCACCCCTTTGCCATGCCTCTTGAACATCTGAGCATGGCCATTACACCTGAGGGATGGTGACTCAGATTTGATTTTGTCTCAGTGATCTTCGAACTCAGATAATCTCCCTGTGGCTAGAAGTCTGTGACGGGGGACAGGAGTCTCCCTCATCCCTATGATAGTTCACTTTGATGAAGATCTGAAAAGCTGCCAGGATGAACAGGGGAGGGTGGCACTTACCCTTGCATTTTGACTGCAACGGAATTACTTTTAATATGATTTAATGCACAAGTGAGGGTTTATTAATGAGAGACTGCTTTAGAAACAGGTTTCCAGCATGGCTGTCTTGTCACTCTGTAACCTGGTCAAAGGACACAGAGAAGAGGACCCAAAGCCAAGAATATGGGGTCTAGTTGCAGGCCTAGCTGGCCCTAACCTGCAAGTATCAGACAACAATCTTCTTGACTGTACTGGACCGTTATTCTCATAGTCATTTTTTTTAAAGGCCACCCATGCATTAGAGCATTAGCGGTAGAGTTTTCTAGGTGGGTCTAACTGCCGCTCTAATTCTTGTATCTTGAAATAGTATGAGAGGAAATCGTAGCCAGAAACAAATCTTATTTCTGGAGAGAATGGGAACCACCATAACTCAAGCTCACACTCCTGCTTACCTCCTGTAAATAGAGTATTTTAAAAGACGGAGGAGAGAAGGGTTGGAGAGATGGCTCAGCAGACAAAATGCTTGCAGGAAATATGAGGGCAAGGGCCAGAGTTTGTACCTCAGAACCCATATAAGATGATGCCATGTGGGGTACATATGTGCTCAGAATCCAGAACTCAGGAGACTGGTGTAGGAGGCCAGTCAGAGCTACATAGTAACAGCCTGACTCAAAGGCCATAAGGAGGGGAAGCTGGTGTGCTGTGATCTCCATGTTCTGCAGATATTTCACTGAGACACATTATCTATTGGCCAAGCCACTGTATTTGAAATTCCCTAACGCTCTGATTTTAAGAAAAAATGTTGAACTTCACATTTTATAAGGCAGCAGCATAATTTAAATATTAAAAATATAAATCCTTTTTCTTAAAAAAAAAAAAAGTAACGTTGGTGTGTTGGCTCAGCACGTGGGAGACAGACAGGTGATCCTGAACAAGCTGGCTACCTGGACCAGCTGAAACAGTGAGTTCCGGTTTTAATGAGAGACCCTGCCTCAGTTTAGAAGGTGGAGATGATACTCACATGGGCTCGCACATATACATATAGGTACACCGTGAGAACAGGCATACACACATGTAGAAAACACATTCTCTCTCATTCTCTCTCTCTCTCTCTCTTGCTTGCTCCCTCTCCTTCTCCCCCATCTCTCACATACACACACACACATCAGAGAGAAAATGAATAAAATAAATTTCTTTCTATTTAATCACTTTTAATTTAATCCGGGAGATGGGTAAGACCGTACTGTGGTCCAGCATGGCATAAAAATAACTATTCAATGTCCATACAACTTACAGCAGGTGGGGCAACAAAGGATTCCTTTTTTATTTTGCTAAAACTATTCATATTTTACATGGCTAGAAAACAAGATGAGCCATAGCTTTGTTTATTTTATTTTATTTTTTTACACAGCTCCATTCTTTTATTTTTGGTAATTCTGACACATTTTGATCATGATGGTAAGCTTAACAAGGGCTCCCTTCTCAAATGCCGCTGATTTAGAATGGGACATTCCCTTCCCGAAGGGAAGGCGGAGAAGGCCTTGAGAGGAGAAAGAGGTGGTCCTTTGTTTCTAGAAGGTACTTAGTATGATGCAGTCACTCAACGAAACAATTTCGAGGACCCGCAGCACAGGTTCTAATAGGATTCTCCCCGTATTGATCAAGTCAGCTGCTAATTAGATGGCATATTTATCTTCTCTAAGCACCCAGTGACACTCAGCTGCCCCCATAAAAAAGCCCTAAGCAAACAACGTCTACCTAGTCTCCCCTGCCTCTTGGTCCCTTTCCAGACCTCCCTCATACAATTTCCTTAATTATATCTTCCAGCATCCCCAGCTGTCCGATTGAAGCAGCTGCCTCTAATCCTAAATAAATATTTCCTGTTCTCCTTAGAAACAATTGAACCCAACCCATGCCAAGCCTTTGGCATCCGCAGCGCTCACTGGCGGCTGCGCGGCAACGGCTCTTTGTCTTCGGAAGTTGAGCAGAACCTAATTCTAGTCTATTCTCATTATGCTCTTTGTCTTTACACAGGACTGCCTCAGTGGATGTGCCTGCAACTTTTCAGTTATGCTCACTCAGTCAACTCATGTAAGAAATCGCTGGCAGGAGCGTTTCGCCCTCCGGGCAGCATTAGAAACAGGCAGGATGCATGCCAACACCCGTGTGTGAGCTTGGGTAAGCGGTGCTGTGGATTTTGGCTTCCAGGCGCTGTGGACCTGGCACTGGGGAGGTCAGAGTAGAGCTTGAATTTTCTCTGCCACCTCTGCCTCTCCTTTTGATGCTGATGATGTGAGCCCTAGCTTCTCCAGTCTGGCTGCATTCTGGGAAAACCTGGGGAGCTTAAGAAAATGCTGATGTCTGAGCACACCACTGTAGAGCTGATTTAACCGGGTTTGGGGGATGACTTCAGGATGCTCAAAAGCTGAAAAGGCGAGAACAAGATATCCTGATCTAAAAATAGACTTCCACCCAAACCTAGACACCTGCTCCCATTTCTGTCTGGGCCCATTTTGAAAGAGAGGTTTGCTTTTATTTTTAATTATGTCTATGTTTGTGTGGGTACAGAGGGGTCAGGGGCTCCTGGAGCTGGAGCTGCAGCTGGGAGCCTTCTGGCCCAGGTACTGGGAACTGAACTCAGGACCTCTGCAAGAGCAGGACTCACTCCTCGCCATGGCTCCAGCTCCAAGGGTCACCTTTTCCCTCCTTCTTGCTGTCCCTTTTGATTGTTACTGTGTTCGTTCTCCACCACTGTGACAAGAACGCCAGAGATAAGCAGCTCATAAAGGTGAAAATTTTATTTGGAATCTGGGATTTCAGTCTGTAGTCATTTATGATGGTCAGTTCTACCAGTGGTGACCAGGATGCAAAGGAAAACAGGGCCAGTCACGGGTCTCATTGTCCCCTCTGAGAGCACTCCCTCAGGGCCCAGCTTTGTTCCCCTGTGTACCATCTCCTGGTTGCCATAGTTTCACAGACTAGAGATCACGACTCCAGGAGGCGCTGCTTCAAAACCGCATTGTAGAAGTCAGTAAGACCAACCAGGAAGGGCGTGGACTCAGGTTCTTCTTGTTGTTTCCTCTGCTTATAGCTGCAAAACCAGGTAAAAAGAAGCAAATTTTGGATGGCATACACATCCCTTCCCTGGTGCAACCTCTGTGTCCTCTGACTGGCCATTCAGAGACACATTAGCACTTCCCAATAATTTTCCCAAGAAGCCTGGTCATTGGGAAGTTCATTTCCCATCCCAAGCGCAGTTGGCAGCATTTGATCCAGGATGGCTCATCAGAAGTGGGTGTACTTGGGCAGGTGGCATCAAGTCTTTGTAAGCTGAGCCTCGCTGGGGTCCCTTCCGCCAGGACCACATTGCTTTCATGTGCCCCAGCTGTCTCTCAGTCCCTTTTCTGAAACCTCATTTGTTGTACTCTGAGGACAGCTTTCAAACATCTTTACTTTCCATGCTGAGGTAGAAACGGTAAAAAGTATAGTGAACAATGCTTGGTGCGCCTGCGCTCTGAGAGCCTGGTTGCCGGCAGCAAGTCAGTCTTTGTTTTGCTGTGTCTTTCCTGCCACGCAGCCTGTCTTTGTTCCCCTGAAGAGAGAGGAATCAAAGAGGGGTAGAGAGGACATTCTCTCAGCAGCAGCTCACGCATCACTGCCGCTTTGATTTATAATAAGCATAATCAATTTCCCTAATGGAAGAGTTGGAAAAAAGAAAACAGTCCAGTGTGAACCCTGGTAAGATCTCTACATCTTTAAAAACTCAGTGCAAGTTGAGTGTTTGGTTTTCCTTAGAGGTCCCCTGTGTGGAGCAAGGCAGATACTTCAGAAACCGCAGGTGGAAACTATCGAAACGAAGCGTTCTCCATCTCTCCTGGCATCTGAGCTTTCGGTCAGTCAACATCATCCACTGAGCCCGTGTTTATTAATGAGCAGTGGAGCACTTCTTCGTAAGGGAATAACATGTGCCTGAAGGCAGCCATGATTGCTGAAAGACAGTGTGAATGGGTGTAGGATGTGTGGGTGTGTGTCCTCCCTTCAACATGTGAGAACTGATCTGTAATAGTCATATATTCACCAATCCAACTCAAAGTTATTGAACCTCACTAACACAGGTCTTTGCTAGATCTCAAAGGAGCTGCAGAATTGAACTAGATGCAGACAGTCTTTAGACTCAATGGTCTTATACAGAGGAAGGGGATGCTGGTTTAGATGTTCTGCTTTCTTTAGTTCATTTAAACGTAAGTAGCCCTGTTAGTTAGATGTCTTCCACCTTTATTCTAGGTGTTTGGTTAAGGAGTGTGAGGCAGAGAGGGTGAATGAACTAAGCATGGTCACACACAGGGCCACAAGACATCTGAGCTCCCAGCATAAGCACCATCTCATGGGAGGAGCTACCAAGCTCCCCTGAGAAGACCTTTCCCCTTATCCAGGGTCCTCCCTCTGTCTTTACATCAGTCACCAAACACTGGAATCTCCGGTCCTGAGCACCCCAGTAGAAGCTGGAGGAAGGTGTTAGATGTCTGCTCTGTCTTAGATCTTTAAGCATAGTACTGAAGAATCCTCCTGGGGGCCTCCCCAGCCTGCCTTCATGTCTCATAGAAATATCCCAAACCCAAGATGTACATGGAAGGTATGACATTCTATCATTGCCCTGTTAACCACGTTGAGTCTCTTCTTTCTTGTGTCCTTTTGTGTAGAGTCAAATGCTATTTCCATGATTCCTGGGGTGGATCCTATTTAAAATAGGTAGCTGCATCATTTTGAATGGATGTTTCCTTTGATAATAGCTGAGAAGTATAAACTCCTCAATGTCCTGCCACAGTTCTTAGCACTAAAGTCAAGCTCTTTACAGTGGCCTTGGTGCTCTGTGCGACTGTGCCCCCTTCTCACTCCTGGGGGTGCTACACGGGACAGTTTTATTTATGATCTGATTTTCCTTTGCTCTCAGGGAACCTGGGTTCACTGGTCTTGTTTTTGTTTCATGTGTATGCCAGGCATACCCCTTCCTTAGGGACCTCCAAATCAGATATGGATGCTGGTCAAGGCAGGGCTCTCCGTGAAGCAGCCCTTCCAGCTGTAAGCCTGCTTTAAAAATACAGTGAAGTGGGACTAGGGTGATATTTCTATTTCAAAAAGGAGAAATCACTTGAGAGGAAAGGAGTAAGGGTCCCAAGAAGTACCAAACCATACCAGTCCATTGTAAGCCTCTAGAACGGTGGTTCTCCACCTAGAGCTTGTAACTTTTTTGGGGGGTCACATACCATATATTCCAGAATGCCAGATATTTACTGTTAGGGAATATTATTGTAAGGTGTGTTGCTTTTGTTTATACTGCATTCACTTAACTCTGTGAAGCTGTGATTCTGTGCCTGTCTAAAACACCTGATGGTCTAATCAAGAGCTGAATGGCCAATAGCCAGGCAGGAGCAAGGATAGGCGGGGCTGGCAAACAAAGACTGAAAAGAAGTAGCAAGAGCACAAGGAGAGGAGGACATCAGGGGCCAGCCACCCAGCCACCCAGCCACCCAGCCACACAGTCACCCAGTCACCCAGCCACCCAGTCAGGCAGCCACCCAGCCACACAGTCACCCAGCCACCCAGCCACCCAGTCAGGCAGCCACCCAGCCACACAGTCACCCAGCCACCCAGTCACCCAACCACCCAGTCACCGAGCCACCCAGTCACCCAACCACCCAGTCACCCAGCCACACAGTCACCCAGTCACTCAGCCACCCAGTCACCCAGCCACCCAGCCACCCAGCCACCCAGCCACCCAGCCACCCAGTCACCCAGCCACCCAGCCACACAGTCACCCAGCCACCCAGTCACCCAGCCACACAGTCACCCAGCCACCCAGCCACACAGTCACCCAGCCACCCAGTCACCCAACCACCCAGTCACCCAGCCACACAGTCACCCAGCCACCCAGTCACCCAGTCACCCAGCCACCCAGTCACCCAGTCACCCGTCATGGAAGGAGAGTGAAAGTAAGATACACAGAAGGAAGAGAAGGAAGAAGCTCAGAGGCAAAAGGTAGATGGAATAATTTAGCATAAGAGAAGCTGGCTGGGAACAAGCCAAGCTAAAGCCAGGCATTTATAAGAAAGTATAAGCCTCTGTGTGATTTATTTGGGATGTGGGTGACTGGGCCCCCCCAAAAGCTAAAAGAGTAAAACATCACACATCAATTAACATCACGAATCATAACAGAAGCAAAATTACAGTTATGAAGTAGCAATGGAATAATTTTATGGTTGGAGTCACCACAGCATGAGGAGCCATGTTAAAGGTTTGCAGCATTAAGAAAGTTGAGACCCGCTGCTCCACAACAATCTTCCTTTCCTATGTGCTGCCTCTAGCACACATTGGGACAGGCGTAGGTCCCAAGGTCCAGGTTAGGAACTAGTTACACTTTAGCAGACATGGAAGGCACTGTAAGTCAAAACCCTCCCTTGTAGCCAACGGCCTGTAAAATTAAAGATTAGAACACTAAGACTTTAATTATTAGTCAAAAAAAAGAGGACTTGAGTTATATTTCTCACCCTAGGAGGAGATATCCTGAAATGCCCAAACGACTATCAATGACTAATTATTTCAACTTGATTCTAGGAGTCCCAAACATTTTAAGATGATGGGAGAGTAGGGAACTTTCTGATAATGAACAAATATCCACTATTTTCCCTCCTGGAAGAGACCATCAAACAGGCCTGTCAATCACTCAGACAGGACAAAAACCCTTTTGAAAAGTGATTCATTCAAAGGATTTTAGAAAGAAACTGAAAGCCTGCCATTAGGACTTTAATGTAGACTGGTATAATGGCTCCCTTGGCCAGTAGTGTCTGTTCTTACCTCTGGAGAGGGAGCTGTCCTTTAAGAAACTCTACTGTCCACTGCACCGTGATGTTTGTGTTTCATCTGAATTCTTTCAATGGCGATCACAAGGACCAGAGAGGAGGACAGTCCAACAGAGATCCTGGTGATGCCATAAATCCCAGACTCATGGCTTCTCTGGGCAAAGTGTGTGGAGAAACTGGTGATGTGTTCATGCCTGTAGGCCTTACAGTCTGTACACACACACACACACACACACACACACATATGCACTTATATGTATATTTATACTTTTCTTGTTGCTGTAACCAGATACCTGACAAGAAGCAATTTAAGGGAGTAAGGAGTCTTTTTGTTGGCTTGGAGCTTAACGGATACAGCAGGGAAAGCATGACATCAGAGCATCAGGGGATTGGTCATATTTCTTGTGCAGTCAAAAAGTAGAGAGAAGATGGAAAATGAGGCTAAGTTATCAAACCTCAAGGTCCACCCTAGTCACTTAGTTTCTGCTACCAGGTTTCATTTCCTTAAGGTTCTAGAACCTTCCAAAAGAGCACCACCAGCTGGGGATCAGGGCTTTAGTAAACACATGTGCCTATAGGGGACATTTTATATTTAAGCAAGGGCACAGGATAAAAGCATATGAAGGTAGTCCTAGAATTCTAGAGGGGCAGAGGAAAGAGGGCAGGAAGGTGAATGAGAGACCCATGAAGCTGTTCTTTTATAAACGACCCGCTTTAACAGTAAAGAACTCCCTCCCATAATAATAACCTTAACCTATTAGAGACTCCGCCTTCTCTTCAAGATTCTGCCACTTCAACACCAGTCATGGAGATTACACTCTAACATGTACTTTGGGGAAGACTCATGAACTACAGCAGTAGGGATAAGATGAATTGGGATTATTTTGTAGTGTCAATAAGTAAGGAAGTACTAGAAGTTTAACAAAACCAACCATATAACCAACCAAATAACTATCCAACCATCCAAATAACCATTTAACCAAATAATCACCGCATCAACCACTGAAGGAACCCTCCAACCATCTCATAAACTTCCTAACCAACCATCTGACCAACTAACCACCCAATCAACCTCCCAACCAACCAACCAACCATCCAACTCATCCTTCCATCAGTCCACTCATGCATCCATCCATGTATCCACCCATCCCTCCAATCATACACCCATCCATATCCATTCATCCATCAATCTATCTATATATTTATCCAACCAAACAACCAATGGCAAAAATAAAGCTGTGCATTTCTGGGACCAAGGATAGAATTTTGGTGTGAGTGTGTGTGTGTGTGTGTGTGTGTGTGTGAGAGAGAGAGAGAGAGAGAGAGAGAGAGAGAGAGAGAGAGAGGTATGTATACATATGTCAATTATAGCACAAGGTATAAGATAAATATCCATGACTCCACACTGTTTCAAATCCATGAATGAATAAATGCACACATAATTAAGAGAGAAATTGCAATCTCTTTTGCAGAATAATTTAAAACAGTTTACATAGTTGCTGTGCCTTTTTTCTAGAAGGGAAGCACATGCATGCCCTTTTCCCCCAAAACCTGGGCTCCTTCCAAAGACTGCAGCACAGAAATAGGGGCAAGCAACAGAAAGAAACTGACAAACACTGTCTCAGCCTGTCTCTCCCCGGTCACAGTGACAACAGCTGCCCTGGGTGGAAGGTGATAAAAATGGCGTTTTCCCTCTGTGGTTTTCTTTCTTTAAACCTGCAATTCCTGTCTAATTGTGAGAAAACCATCAGGCAGATTCTAAGTGAAGGATGGATTATGAAATACTTGGCTAGTCTCCGCTGAACCATCCCAATCATTAGGATACTAGGACAATAGGCGAGAAAGACATACAACACAGCTGCTGGCCTTCATTAGTAACAGTGAGTCAAGTGCCCCGTGCTAATGAGAGCTATTGTTTAGAGTTGAAAATGACTGTACTGTATGTGGAAAAGAGTCAGGCCATATATATATGGTCAGATGATTTAGAATGTCACGAAAGCATATTCTGTCTTGCATGATGGTTCCAATCGGCAGTATGCCAGCTCTCTGTGATTGACGACCCTGGCAGCTGTATTAACCTTCTGGTTCCGGCAATGATAGGACTCTCCTTTAACTTTAGAAAGACAAAAAGTGGTCGATTTCCCCGCTGCTACCTTTTGTCCTGCTCTTGACATTCCAGCGTGGAGGTCTTTTTAACGCCACTGCCACTTCCAAAGGATGAAATAATCCGTGATTCTACACTTTGTTTCTTATACCCGTTTCTTTCTTTCGGATAGTTTTCCCTCCAGTAACTTATTCCAAAACTGTTCTTTTTCTCCTGCCCATAAAGTCAGAGATTCTCTCTCATCTTCTGGAGGAGCAGGGAGCCTTCCATGGACCCACCGCCTGTGCTATGTATAATTTCAACCCCGCACACTGTCTGCATTTCTCCCTGGTGAAGTTTGTGTTTTGGAGATTATTTAATGGCATGCTCTTTCAGATTTTATTTCTACAGTGCATATTTTCATCTGAAAAAAAAATCTATTCAATGAACAAATAAAATTGAATAAAACTTAGCCATTAGTTTGTTATGTTTTAGTGCTGAACAGAATCCCAACTCCGCTCTTCCTGCCCCCCAATCTCACCAGCTTTGGGTCCTTAGTGTGCGGTGGTTGTGGCTCAATCCTTCTCTTTTGATCTTCTATCCTTTCTACTTATATTTCTCTGGAAAAACAACAGAAATAAGAATATTAAGAAAATTAACAAAATTCCAAAGGTTGACTCTCCCTTTACCATCCATTTTAACTCTGCCCAAGAAAGTAACCTTGACCTTGCTTGATTTTTCCAGGCTGTGTAATGTGAAGCAGAAATGCTGAAATCCAGCGAGGTGTGGTAGCACAGGTGTCCTCCAGGCCTGGGAAGCTGAGGCAGGAGGCGCTCTAATTCAAGGCCACACTGAGACCTGTCTCAAAAGACAAAGCAAAGGCAGAAATGACAGCATTCAAAGCATTTCCTGAAATCCCAGTCTGGGACTCCAGCGCTCTGGCGGGTCTCATAACCACTGAGCCATCTTTCCAGTCTCTAAATCTTGGTTTTCTAAGTGACTAAATGGAGACTCCAGTATCTTTCTTGTCATATCTTCCATGTTTGATTAGAATAATTAAGGGGAAGACACGATATACTTTTAAATATATTTGTAAGTGTTGGCGTATTCGGTCGGTAAGATAAATAACCAGACCAGCTCAAGAACAACAGATATAATTTAATAATTGGAAAAGGGGGGAACTCACGCTACCGGAGTGGAAGGTCCCAAGTCCAAAAGGTTCCTGCAAACACTGCATAGAGAGTGTATGCCCTACCTACTCTGATTTTTCTACCTGGGCTCCAGGCGACCACACCCTAACCAGATGTGATTGGTTGAGCTTCCCCATCATATATTGCGAATGGCATGCACCTTTAATCCCAGGACTTGGGAGACAGACAGATCTCTGTTAGTTCAAGGCCATGCTGGGCTATACGAAATTGATCCAGTCTAGAAGAGAAGCAGAGCTCACACAAAGGGGATCCCAGCACTAGGGAGTAGGAGGAGGCAGGAGCTCAATGCACTCTGAGCAATGCAGTCTGAGGACAGGGTCGTCCCTTCTGTCTGAGCATTGTAGAGGTAAGAACTCCAGTGGCTGCAGCTCTGATTTCTCAGCTTTCACCCCCGATAGCTGACTCTGAGTTTTTATTATTAATGCCAATTAGACTTCATGCCACAGTGGTTAGAAATATTTTCAATTCCTTCTTCTCTTTTTTTTTAAATGATCACCTTTGGAGAATTTGGGGGTGAGAGATTCGTTGTAAAGTTTATTATGTATTTTTTTTTTTTTACATTCTGACCACAGTTTTTCCTCCTTCCTCTCCTCCCAGCCTTTTCCCCCACCCACTCCTCCTCCTCAGTTTCTCCTTAGAAAAGGATGGGCATCCCAAGGATATCAGTTAGTCATGGTATATCAAGTTGCATTGAGACAAGGCACCTTCTTTCTTATTAAAGTTGGACAAGGCATTCTGGTAGGAGGAATAGGTCACAAAAGCTGGCAACAGAGGCGGAGATAGCCATTGCTCCTACTTGGCAGTTGTGCAAGAACAAGTTATACAACTGTATCACATCAGCAGAGGACCCAGGTCAGTCCTATGTAGGCTCCCTGGTTGGTGGTTCAGTCTCTGTGAGCCCCTATGAGTCTAGGTTAGGTGATTCTTTGGGTTTTCTTGTGGTGTCCTTGATCCCATTGGCCCCCACAATCCTTTCTCCCCATCTTCACAGGGTTTAGAGGGAGGTATGTGTGTGTGTGTGTGTGTGTGTGTGTGTGTGTGTGTGTGTGTGTGTGATTTTTTAAACCTGGTTATCTTAGGGCTTTTATTGCTGTGAAGAGACACCATGACCATGGCAACTTTTATAAAGAAAACATTTATTTGGGGTGGCTTGCTTATAGTTTCAGAGGTTCAGTCCATTATCATCATGATAGGAAGCATGACTGTCTGCAGGCAGATGGGGTACTGGAAGTAGTTGAGAGTTCTACATCTTGTAACCAATAGGAAGTCGATTGATAGTCCACCTAGGGAAGCTTCAGCAAAAGAGACCTCAAAGCCTGCCTCCACAGTGACACACTTTCTCCATCAAAGCCACACCCCCTAATAGTGCCACTCCCTTTGGGGTCCATTTTCTTTCGGACCACTGCACTGGCTTAGCATGCTCACATCTGTTGTGGTCTTGCTATTATCTCCTCTCTTCTCTTCTGTCTGGCTCTCCTCAGCTCTTTAACCTGTGCACTTTTCACGTTGTCAATGTTCTAGAATCTTCTGCCTACCACCCTCTTTTCTTACGGTGGGATGGTAAAAATAAAACAAAATAAAACAGCCCCCCAGCAAATAAACAAACAAACACTACCTTCCTTAGTTCAGAATTTATTTTTCCTTGTTAAGCTTCAGCTACCTTATCCATCCAATAGAGACCCCCATCACATCTGGTTGTTTGGGTGACTAATTGGGATGATTCTTTTAGGTGACAGAAGCTTCAACAGAAACCCCATGCATTTGTGGAAGAGATGAATAAATTTCCAGGCACAATGCCATCTTTGCTGCTTGTTGATCTGGTCCTGATGCAAAGCCAGGGTTCTATCATCTCAGAGGGGTTATGGTGTGGACCTAGGTATGAGGGCGGAGACAGGTAGGGGCAATATCATTTGGGGAACAGTTAGGGAGTAAAATTTATTGTTTGGATCAAGGCCTCGCCCACCATTGGTTCAATTAGACAGTATCATAGAAAGAACTGTGAATCTGGGGTAAGAGAGCTGCACTATTCCCTGCTTCCTCCTGGGTTGGAGTTGTGTGGACAGCCAGGCTGGGTAGCCATGAATGAAGGTGACAAAGGTGGGTCCTGTGCAAAATGTCTGGCTCATGGTGTCTCAGTATTCTTGGGAGGAAGGCTGACAGAGGACTTGACTGCAAAAACTCTTTCCTCTCAATGTCACCTGATAAAAATTCCTTTAATTTTTTTTCTAAGATTTACCTATTTTTATTTGCATGTGTATGTGCATGAGTGTGCACATGCCCCACATGTGTGTTGGTAACCACAGAGGTCAGAAGAGGGTGTCAGATCCCTGGGGGTGGAGTTGCAGGCTGTTATGATCTGTCTGATATGGGAATCAAACTTGGGTCCTCTGCAAGTGTAGCAAGTGCACTTAACTGCTGGCCCATCTCTCCAGCCCCAAGAATTCTTACAAAGACTTCTCAAAGCTGTCCATCAGCAGGAGCTCTGGGCGTGGCAGCTGGGCTGAGACAAGTCACTGAGATTGAAGACGGTGGAAGATATCAGGAGTTTTCCCTTGATCACCATGGCCCTTGTCTTTTGAGATAGGGTCTTGCACTGAATTGAGTCTGGAGGTCATGGATTGGCTAGACTGGTTGGCCAATGAGCTCTGGGGTTCTGCCTATTAACCCACTCATCAATCAGGTAACATATACTTGCTAGGTTTTCTGTATGGGTGTTGGGAATTTGAACACTAGTCCTCAGACTTGAGGGGCAGGTGCATTACCATCTGCGTCATCTCCTGAGCCACACACACATATACAAACACATACACAGGCACATACACACGCACACACACATATGTTCTTTTATTTATTTTTTGGATTTTTTTTCTTTTTTGAGAAAATTTCTTTTCAAAAATTTGAAAAAATTCTGAGTTTTTTTTTTTCTTTTCTAGTAGCCCGGGCTGTCCTAGAACTCATTTTGTAGACCAGGTTGGCTTCAAACTCACAGAGATCCACCTACTCCTGCCTCCTGAGTGCTGGGATTAAAGATGTGGATCATCACGTAAACATTTTCTGACTATGGGCTGTTTGACAGACACCACACTGGTCCTTATTAGCCAATTATTTCAGGAGGGTGCATTCAGCATTTCAGCACACCATTCTATCTGGTTTGGTTTCATTGTTGGATTTTTCTCTAGGTTTCTTCCCTGACACATCCTGTAGAGATGGCACAGTGCACACAGTAGACTAGGACTTACATGGTTTGGTTAGACAAACCAGGGTTTCACTGCTGCCAGAGCCCTCTGACCTTAAACACTGGATGCTTCCTTTGGCTGTGGCAGGTATCTCCAGAACTTCCAGGAAATGTTCTCCCTAACTGTAGGCATTCTGATGGCTGGGATGAGGACTCTTCACTACGTTCTTGAAAATTCTTTTCCTTTGAGTGGAATGAAGGAGTTTTATTCCCAGGTCCTTCATGGCTTTTTGGCTGGTTCTTAGTTTTGAAAATCTTTTCCTTTTATTACCGTTTGTGGGCACCAATGCAACTATATTTAGATTTTTCTCAAGGTGGGGAGTCTCTGGAACACATATCAATACCTGCATGCTGTTTGTGTTACATGCATATTTAATTTATTTCTCTGGAAAATTCCATGCTTATCCAACCAGGCACTATAAATCTCCAAGATGTCATAGCTTGGGGTACATCGAGGGCTATTAGACTCAGAGGACCGTGCCAGATCAATCAGACTCTCTGTTTGTTTCTGCTGTGTTAATGCACTCTTGTTTTCCAGTATTTCCTAGCTGCTCCTCTGGTTCCCCTGGGAGCTATGGAGAGCAGTGGTAGCTAACAGCAGCCATTTGGGCTGTAACTAATGTGGCAGGATGTGGGGAAGTCTGAAAAGTCTCATTACAAGCACGATGCCACCCAGAGGTACCCAGGAAAGAACTGTAGAGGCTTTGCTGAATTGCCTTGAGCCCCACATTCATGAAATTAAAACCCTTTTCTACTTAGAGAATGTCAGGGCATCTCATAACCAAAAGATGGCAGTCCTCACCTACTGTTCATGCCCTGTCACCGTAGGGCAGCTCCCTGTGGCCTGCTGATCCTTCTATAAGTTTTCTCATAATAAAATATTATATCCCTGTCTTCTCGTGGCGAGTTACAGCAGAACGCAGACATGATCAGGGCTCTGATGCGCACCAGCCTTAGCCCTCCGGGTAGACCGCACGGACTGTAGACAGCAGGTCCTGGTGCGTAGCTCTACGGGTAGCTCTAGCTAGTGCACCTTTGCTGCAACCTCATCTTCGAGCAGATCCAGGGCTTTAATTCATCTCCCGAGTTTGCCTCTCTCTCGGTTTCATGAACCGTGAAAACACCACTGAAGCAGTTTACAAACTGTGGTGGAACCTGAGCGGTCCTGCTGAAGTACCAGTTCAAGGCTCAGCCTCCTTATTTCCCGCTTTGTTGTTGCTCCACAGACCAGATAATGGGCAATGAGCTGTTTTGAATTTGCTCTGCCCCTCGATACTGCTGTGTGTGCTTCCTTTGGGGGCATGGCGTGGCGTGGGCTGGGGGTAAGGGCGACGGAAAGCTAGGGTGGGTTTGAGCAGATGTACTTCGTGTAGAATGAAATTTGAACAATTTGGAAAGATTGAGATTTTTTATTTGTTAAGTTATGCAATTGTGGGGCCTGAGGGTTTTAGAAAACTGAATCCCACTTTGCTATGCTTTCTACCAACCCTCATATTTTATGATTTTTTCTTATTTATATGTGCATATGTATGTGTATGTAGGTACATGCCTCATGTGTGGGTAATGATAGAGACTGGAAGAGGATGTAGAGTCCCATGGAAATAGAGTTGTGAGTCCTCTGACACGGGTGCTGGGATCTGAACTCTGGTACTTGGAAGCGGCAAGTATTCTTAACGACTGAGCCATCTCTCTAACCTAACCTCCAGTATCCTCTTTGGTTTGGCCTATGACGGTCACTGGCAAGCAAGGCAGAATCTCTGTGTCCCCCAACATATACTTACAGGTCATTAGCGATGGCACAGTGCATGGTGGAAGGCTTGGGGTGTTGCTAGGTGAACAACAGATATGGGGAGCTCCGGATCCCATCCCCAGTACTGCGAATAAACACAAATACCAACAAAACCAAAATAAATCCACAAGTAACCATCAGTATGGCTAATAGCACTGCGGCACTGTGCAAAGATACAACAAGATGATCAGGCCCACCAGAGCAGCCCAGGCTAGCCTCTGACGTCGGGAAATCCCAGCCCTGTAGAATACAGGCAGAAAATCCTAAGTCAAATGGGACATTGTCAGAGTGTAAGTATCTCTTCTCCATGGGAACAAGGCCCCCAGGAGTTTTAGCATGTTACTGACTGGTGTCATAGCAGGTAGGACCTCAGCAGTTTCTAAACTGGATGGATGATAGATGGGGATACAGGATCTGAGGGAAGGATGCAGGCTCAGTGGCCAGATGTGCTGTGAGGACCATAAACTGCAGGAAAAGATATCCTCACCTCCTTGGTTCTGACTGAGAAGCCATCATCCCTCTAGTGCCAGGAAAGGGATGAGATGTTTCACGATACTTGATTTATTAATGAAACACGGAATTATATTTAGAATGTCTTGTGTAGTTAGGCGGTCACATGTGTAATAAAAGCACCTAAGGTTGACAGCAGGACAAGCTTCAATTGCTTATTTTGAACATGTGCTACTTGCCAGAAATCGAACTAAATTCTAGAAATAAAGCAAGTCACTATAAATGTTATAAGATTGACTATTTCATATTCTTATACTGTACAATAAATAATATTTTCTATATACAGAAAACAATGCATTCGAACAGACCTGTCTAAAAATATTTATAGGTCGATTTTCTGCTAGGCATTGATTGTAGAAAACCTTCCGTGTTTTAGGGCTGATTTATTATGTGGAGTATTTTTTATTATTAATGAACTGTGGTGGAATTTTCATAATGGACGGGAGACGAAATTAAGAAATTAAAGTGCTGAAAGCCCAAGCCTTCACGTCTTTTATCGGAAGGACAGCATGATGACATTTCCTTATTTTCTCGGGTGCTTCTTGGGCCCACCCAATATTGCTGTTTGTCGGCGTTTGCTAGGTGTGTGTGTGTGTGGGGGGGTGGTTGTGACAGTTCATCTTGGTTGTCAAGTTGCCCGGATCTGAAGTCAGCCGAGAGACATATCCCTGGGTGGGTCTATAAAGGGTATTTCCTGGAATGGTAAACTGAGGGGGCCAGGCCTTCCCTAGGGAGGGTGACACTTTCTGAGGCGCCTGAGAATGCAAGGGACGGAGGGAAAAGTCATTGCTTTTTGCCTGCTTGTCTTCACCTCTTGTGAGTAAGTGGATCCAGTCTGATGTCACTGCCACCACCACTAAGACCATCCTTCATTGACACTGGAACTCAGCTTCATCCGTCTTCCAACATGGATTTAGGACCAGTGATTCTTCAGGAATCTCCCAGACCTTCAGCACCAGGCTGTCACTGCTGAACCATCTAGGTCAAGTGTATGTGGTTCTTAGCCTAGCCAGTGTGGAGGCAGCCAGTGCTGAAAGATCCCGACTGTATTGTGAAAGCCAGTCTAACAAATTCCCTTCCTACACATACTCATTCAGTGGGTTCTGTTCTCTAGAGAACCTTGACTAATGCAAGGTAGAATTTCTCATACAACTCAGCATGGAACAGATGCAGGGCCAGGATGATATGCAGGAGCAAGATGGATTTAACTGCCCTTATCTAAAACATCTTGGGAGTTGTATCCAGAAAGATTCAGCTGGTTTGGTTTAAACTCAAGGTTGTTGATCTGCTCTTATCTTTAGAAAAGCCTCAAACACTGCTCCAAACCGAGATGCCCAGCAATGCACTGGATGGGTGATTTCCATGCTACATCCCCATTCTTCTGAACTGTTTTATTTGCAAATCTCTGACACCAGCACAGTCTAGAATTACAGAAGCCAAAGAAGCATCTATTATTCTCAAGATGATTCTTTTCAGTCAGTTTTCTCAATGATGTTAGACCTACCTGATGTCAGCCCAGTTCCTGCGATTGGTCTGTGGCAGCATTAGCTCGTGCCTCACGTAAAGGTGTTCCAGGGTAGCGAGGCCCAAGAAGGAAACGCCCGTATCCATGCCATCAGACAGAACCTGTGACTTCGACTTTGCTGTTCTCTGCAGTATACCCCCTGCCCCCCGCAACACACATTGGCCACTGTAATGTCAGGGGACAAACCATCACACTGACAGGAATTGGGCTTCTTTGCTATTCCTGAAGATTAATGATACAAAATCATACTGCCATACCAAGAGAGCCCCAGCCAAATGCAGCTACTAAAATATCTGAAATATTCACAGTTTGATTTGAAAACCTAAAGAAAAGTTTAGACTGCCTTTTATTGGTTGAATTTTATTGCTGAGCATGGTTGGAGCCCTGTTACATTTTTTCCTGTGCTCCTACCCCCCACACACTTTCAGATTGCTTGGGAAACTGTGGGAAGTTCCACCTAGGATGCATTTTTCCTTCTTTGCTTCCGTCAACATTTCTGTTCTCAAACAGTCTCTTTTGTGGTTCAGCATTTCCATCTTCTTAATATAGTGGGTCAATCCCAGCTGTAATTGTACAGTTATAGACCGACAGCCCACATCAACAACAGTCCCTTGGTGGTGTGCTGTCACTTTAACTGGGGTTGCAAAGGCAAACACGGGTAGGAGGCTTGGACACCTGTGTCAGCTCTTGTGTCTGCCCTGGCCCCCTGTGCCATGATGATCTTCACAGAAGGCAGAATGCTCCGGCCACACCTGCTCCCTCAGTCCTAACCTTGGAAGATCAATTTCATGTCACATTGTTTGGAGTGGCATTGAGCCACCTTCTTCAGGAGGCTAAGTGCTTTGCTGAAAGTTCATGTGGTAGGGTGGGAATAGGAGGGAGGAGAGAGGGAGGGAGAAAGAGAGAGGAGGGAGATGAAGGAGGGGGGAGTGCACAATCACAGCCCATCACAGCTAATATTGGCATACATTAGAAAGTATGGAACCCCCTGTTATGCTAATGTACCATTTCCACGTCAGGTGAACACTGAACCTGGACAACACTGAGAACTGTTGTAGGCATCCGAATCAACTTTCACAAGTTATTCTTCCACACAATATTTATTTCTCCCATCTCTGTACAAAGGAACCACAACCCCTTCCACCTCTCAGGAGCATCATGGGGCACAGTTATGTTCTTCCAGTGTGAAACCTGGTGAAGTCACAACACTTAAGAGCGATGGTTTTCTAACTTCCTAATGCTGCGACCGTGTAATACAGTTCCTCATGTTGTGGTGACCCCCAACCATAAAATTATTTTGTTGCTACTTGATAACTGTATTTTTGCTACTGTTGTGATTCATAATGTAAATATCTGATAGGCAGGATGTCTGATATGTGACCTCTCCAAAGGGGTTGTGACCCCCACGTTGAGAACCACTGCCTTCAAGCCTCCTTTCTAGAAAGAGCCTTGGGAACAGTTTTGTGCCCTTTGACCTGCTTTCGAGCATCTGAGGTATAAGAGTTAAGTTTCATGTATCCTTGAATAAATTAATTCCCTTTTGTTTAAAAAGGTGATTTTTTTTTTAAACTACAAACAGATGGCATACACGGTGGAAGAACTCGAGAGAGGAAGACCATTTGCTCCTGAAGATGGTCATCTTTTCAATCACATTCATTTCAGTTTTAGAAATGGCAGGTATCCCCTGTACCTTCATATTAAAGAGTAGTAAGGGAAACGTGGGCCTAGCTGTTCAGCAGCTTGTACTGGCCTGCAGCTGTAGACTTGCTCGGGTCCTTGACTTAGCTGTGAGTTCCATTTCATCCTGCCTCCCACCCTGGCTTCCTCTTCCCTTTCTTAATCCCCCTTACTAGTACCTTGCAGTTTTTAAATACTGCCAAACTAGACCCCAACCCATCCCGAAAGGGTTAATTTGTTTATTAGCTTGGGGGTTGGGTAAATTGGAAATAATCCAAAGAGAGGATCAAATAAATAAGTGAAAAACCGACCTTCTGGTTCCATGTAGCTGAAAGAGCCTCATGCTGGGAGCCCAGTAATATGATAGACTTACAAAGACGAGAAATCAGAACTGACTTTGGACTGACAAATGGACTGTAGAAACCAAAACCACATCCTTCAGTTGCTCTGTTGTTGTCTAGAATTTTCTAGTGCCTCTAGACACTTGATTGGAAACAAATATCCTTACCATTCAAGCTTTAGATATTAAGAAAAATAGGAAACTTCTTGACTAGGCTTCATTTCTAGAAATATCCCCTTGTCTCTTTCGACCTTGTCTTGCAAAGAGAGAAGTTTCCTTTTCTTTTCTCTTGCTCCAGGGAGTTGGCGAGAGTTCTCTTAGAACTTCTGAAACTGCTTCTTGGTGCCACCAGCCTTGGTGACCTTAAATATTGAAGCACAAAGTCTTGTTCAGGGGCCTACAAGCTCCCATTGATGACAATGTCACCAACCTGTACATCCCCGAAACAGGGGCAAGAACACAAGCAAGTTCTGGTGGTGCTTCTCAAAGTGATTGCACTTTGGGATGCAATGGAGATAGTCCTGGTAGATGACAATGGTCCTTAGCATCTACTTGGTCATGACACCAGACAGGATCTGACATCACATGGAGACGTCCCATTGAAGGGGCAGTTCTTGCCGATGTAGTTGGCCTCAATGGCCTCCTTGGGTGTCTTGAAGCCTAGACCGATGTTTTTTATAATACCAAGGGAGTTTTTCCTTGCCAGTTTTTCCCTGCAGAACATGCTTTTTATTTTGAAAGATTATGGGAGGCTTGGTCTAAACGTTCACCATCTTCCTAGCAGCCTAAGAAAAAGAGCAGTGAGTTAACTCCAGGCCAATTCATTTTTTTTAAAGACAGGAGTATGTGATGTTGATCTGGGTTTCCTCCTCAGCCTTCTCCTTAGTGCACAGGGGAATTATAAAGCAGAAGGGTGATGTCTTCTCTTGTGTGCTTAGACCCTGTTCGTGGGCAAAGATGATCTTGACAAAGCTTCTCACTGACTTGAACTCACACCAAGAAACACATTTCATCTGCTCAGAAGGGAGAACCATTAGATGTCCTGGGTTCCAGGGTGTTAATTGATATATGTATGATGTTTAATTGAGTTTAACGCTCAAGAAGAAACCATAGTGAGGTTTTTATTTTCCTAATTATTGTGTAATGAAAGAATACTGTGGACTCAGATCTAGGCGGTTCAGAGCAATCTATGTATCCCGAGGAACACTCCAGAATACCCACTTAGGGTGGTATCCAGGAGTAAATTTAAATTTACTCACTAGGATTTGGTCAATATATCAGCCATCCCTTCAAGTGTAACCACAGTAAATATGCAGAAAAATAACCTAATCAGAAATTTTAGAGAGCCAGGGGCTTGAAGATGGCTTGGTTGATAAAGCACAGGAATTCTATACCTATGTAGAATTCTGCACAAAAACACATCTATAATCCAAGTGCTAGTGGTGGCTGCAGGGCAGGGGGAGCAGAGAAGCTCATTGGCCAGTCAGTCAAGCAGAATCCTTGAGCTCTAAGTTCAGAGACCCTTGTCTCAAGAA
Source organism: Myodes glareolus (assembly GCF_982192425.1). Taxonomy (NCBI): domain Eukaryota; kingdom Metazoa; phylum Chordata; class Mammalia; order Rodentia; family Cricetidae; genus Myodes; species Myodes glareolus. The sequence goes on along the minus strand of NC_142030.1, from coordinate 9,565,439 downwards.
CAAGCTAAAAGAGATAGAGGAAGAAACTCAACATCAACCTCTGTCCTACACACACACACACACACACACACACACACACACACACACCATACACATACCACACACACACATCACACACACCATACACATACCACACACACATCACACACACCATACACATACCACACACAGACACACACCAGACACATAACACAAACACACACACACCACACAAACATAGACAAACACCACACACACACACCACACACATATACACACATACACACACCATACACATATCACACACAGACACACACCACACACATGCCACACATATACAACACAGACATACACCACATATAGATGCACACCACACATGCCACATACACACAGACACACACCATACATAGCACACACACACACACACACACACCACACATTCACACACACACATACACAGACATACACCACACACATACCACACACAGATACACACCACATACATAACACACATACACAACACAGACATACACTACACACATACCACACAGGCACACCACATACAGACACACAACACACATATACCACACAGACACACAACACACATATACCACACAGACACACACACCCATACCACACATACCACACACACAGACACACACCACACACACACATTTGAACACACACATGCACATCCTACCCTCCCCACCCACGTACACACAGCAAATCTGTCCTACTGTGTCTCTATCCTGCCATCTGCATGCAGAATTAGGGAATGCTGACCAGGTTTACTTGACAATGGAAAAAGGTGACTCATTGTTAGAGAGCTCATTTATTTCTGTCTTGTTCTTCTTACCTCTTAGTTCCTCAGTATGGAATGTGTGGGTCTCATTTTTCCTCACGTGTTGCTTACATCATGTGAAAGATGACCCTGGATGCTTCAGTTTCCTGTGTATTTGCTCACCAATTTTCAGTGCACACAGGAGATGAGAGGAAAATGACAGAGGGGAGGAAAGGGAAGGCTCGAGAGAAAGCTGATCCATTATTCAGATCCTTAGGAGTCCGTTTGTGGTTTATTTGGTACAAGGAGCCAGAGAACAAACTCATTCTAAACTTTCTCCTTCTTGGCACGGTGTTCAAAGCTGAGGTTTCTCTGCTGACTATGCGTGTCCTTTTGTCATGTGTTGAGGTTTTCAGCATCCAGCTATGTTACAAAGAAGAGGACATTTAGTTTCAATTAATAAACCACCCTGCAATTACCCTTTGTTCATGGCCATGCACATGTTTCCATGTGTGCTGATGCGCTGAGTCCAGCTTCCTGTGAGCCACCCAAGTCTGTCTTGGTTCTTTCTACTTTCCACCTCTTCTCTTCCCCACACTGAGGCCATTGTGGCCAATTACCGACAGGTCTACAAAGTGACTCCTACACCCATGAACACTTTCTATTTCATATTTATTGACAGGCTGAGATTAGTAATGCCACCCATGTCTTAAGAATATTTTCACCCATAACTTCTGTAAAGTTGGTGGCTCGGGATTCCTTGTGATTGTATCCCATGTGACAGTGGGACTGTTCATTGGTGAGTGATGTGATGGCTGCTCTCAGGGTCATTGATTCTGTGAGTGACACCTGGTTGTGCTCTCCTGCTACAGCACAGTGGACCCAGAATAGGTAGGAGGTTCCCTGAGGAAGCCTGGATCTATACCACCCAGTTTCCTGTCACTCTGAACAAAAACCACACAAGTTTACAATGCAGGGGAGGATTTATTTTGTCCCTCAAGATAAGAAAGGCATGGTATAAGTCTGTTCACATTTGGGTGGATCAGGAAGAATGTCTATTATCTGTCAGATTGTCCATCCATCCATCCATCCATCCATCCATCCATCCATCCATCCATCCATCCAATCATCCATCCATCCACCCACCCACCTACTTATGAAAGAAGAAATCAGGAAAGGGAGGAACAGAAGTGGGCAGTGGTTTACTCCATGAAACCAACCTCCAGGAATTCTGTTCTAACTAGACTATGCTTCCCAAAATAGTGTCCCAGCTGGAGACCAAGTGTTCAAACCCATGAGCCCATAGAGGATATTTCCCAATCAAATCACAGCAGAAACTTCCTGTTCATCATAGTTAAAGCAGACGAGGAGGTGTCACAGGCTTGATGTCTACACACAGACTTACAGATAATAAAGCATCAGTAGGAAGCATGTGTGAGCTGGATTGCTGTCTCCGAGCAGGAAAGTCTGATAGTCACACACTAGTGTTGCCATCATCTAAGTTCACACTTGAGAATCACACAGTTGACTCACTATTAATTTACAAAAAAATTGAAAAAAATCATAATTCTTAGATATGCTTCTGATTTTGTGTTTGGCTGCACTCACAACTCTCTTCCACCACCTGTGGTCCCTGTGCTAGGGACCACAGGTATGATTTTCCTATCCTCCCCTGCTGGGTCCTTACTAATCTTGTCTTCCTCAACAGTTCATACACTGCCTTCAGTTACCACGGAGGAAATGACTGAAGAGGGAAGCTAATGTCAGCTATAAATACCAAACCTGCTCTGTGATTACATAAAGCAATTTCCCCCTGGGTTCTAAGAATTCCCTCCCTCCACTGTGAATCTTGTGGTTGCCTTCTGTTTAAAACCAGAGTCAAACCTTCCTCGTGATGCTCAGAGCCCTTCTCCCCAACACAGCTTTCCCCCCCTTTTGGTGGCAGTTATCCCTGGCGCAACTTTTCAAAAAAATTCTAAACTGAAGCAATTTCTTGGTTTAATTTAAGCTCCTCTAAAGCAAACACAGATGGCCAGGACAAAGAAGATCACAGACACCCAAGCTCGTTCTGCATCACCACTGTCCTGCTCCCCATTCTGCCTTTATCGTGTCAGTCATTCTGAATGTCTGTCCGTCTGTCCTTTAGCATCATCTGTTTTGGCTAGCATCCTATGCACGTGGTATTTTAGTGCTTTTTTCCCAAAACAGTAAGTATATGCATTTGCCTTATCATTTGAATAACTTTCTATTAATGCAATAAATATTTAAAAATCCCCTCTTCAGTGGACTGTTGGATAGTTCCATTACCAACTTTAATATTTGTTTAAAATACTGGAATGATGTTGAACACTATAAGCAGGAATAGAGAACATTCTTTTGGTTGATCAGATCCTCAGAACTCAATTTAATATGGCATTCGTATACTAACAAATTAAGTATACTAACTGAAAACTCATGGATCCATTTCACAAAAGGCAGATTTATTATACACAGATTACCTACACACTAAGTGCTGTCATTAAAATGTAACTGTTTTGTTTATGAATGATGTAAGAGGGAATGAAAGGGTTAAGTGAGAGAGACAGAACCTCATAGTAAATGTTAAGATAAACAAAGGAAAAAAATATTAAGAAAAAACAAGCAAACCTCTGAGCCTCCACTCATTTAGACATAAATTTAGGCTCTATCACACTGAAATTCACACTGGGTCCTAGTGCCACCTCCTGCCTCTCTACTATTTTGTGTTTGGTGCTTTACAAACTGCACATGGTCATCCTTACAATTTGTAAAATCAATAACATAAAACAGAGTAATAAAAAAAATTGTCCAAGAGTTGTAATGTGTTGGCGTACAAAAGAGTTCCACAATAGCCTGGAATGGAGTATAACAAAGGTTTATTTATCTGGGATAAACTCACAAAAGAATAGGATCCTCAGTCCTCTATGTGTCCTGGGAATTGGAACCAAATCCAGAAGCCAAGAGGCCCTCACACACTTTTTGTTTGCATTTATAGTACATGAGACTATGCCCAAAGTGGGCTGGTATCTTAAAGCCTGTTGGCTGAAGGAGTTACCACAGAACCTCCCCCTTTTGTCTAAATAAGAGAATTCTAAGGCTAATACAAAACTATACACAATAAAAACAAGTATCAAGTATTGCCCAGGGAAAAGAAAAGGCAAAAACATACGTAAATATTAGAATTACAGCCAGCATGAACAACATCAAACAAGAAACATATGCTAAATGTTTCAATAGTTATCTTATCCTAAGGAGTCTAACTCTGAAGAGGAGGTGGCAATTTTGTGTGCATGCAAGTGTGAACAGGGAGTGATGAGCTTTGTTTTATAGACTATATTGGTGACACTGATTTTGTTTATTGACAGATAAACTAGTTAAAGCTTAATAAATCGATTTTATTTCTAAATTTAAAAAAATGTCTTGGCTAAGTCATGAGAGGAAAGTAACTATGATGATCTCTAACATGAAGGGGCCTGCTTGTTGGGGTTTCTGTCCTGCCAGGTACCTCACAGCCAGCAAGTCCCAAAGAAAATCACACAGAGATCTCCATAAGTTATAAAACTGATTGGCCTATTAGCTCAATCTTATTATCTCTTGTAGCTTATATTAACCCATTATTTTTATCTATGTTAGCGACATGGCTCCATACCTTTCACAGCCAGGCAGATTATAACCTGCCTCTTTGGTGGTCTGTGCAGGAGTGGCGGAGGGAGCTTCCTGCTTCCCAGAATACCCCTGTTCTCTTTGCTCCACCTCTACTTTCTGTCTGGTTTACCCACCTATACTTCCTGCCTTGTCAATCAGCATTTATTTAAAATATGATTGACAGAGTAGAGACAATTCTCCCACACCAACGATCTAGTCTTCAACCCTATCAAAGACCTGAGAAGGGAAATAATATTACTTGAGTAAACAGGAAGTGCAATCAAGCAACTTCCAAAAGATGCAAGAAATGACAGAGACAACCGGCTACCTGGGCAATCACCCAAAATCTTATTTGCAATGTTGGGGTAACCAACTTTGGCTGAGGCCTAGAGTAATTGACAGACCATTTTCAGAGACAGGAAAAATTTAAAAACTGTCTTCCCTGTCTTGGCAAGACTTGGCAGTATTTGTGCTTGTATCCTGCTTGTCCAATCTGGACACCATGCATTTTGTCAGTGGTGGAGGCAGGGGCATTTTCTTCTTCTTCTTCTTTTTTTTTTTTTTTGCTCAAAGACCAGTTTTGTCAAGAAGAAAATAAGCTCCAAGTGGAGTGTCCTCAGTGCCCAGCATTCTCTTGGGCATAGATTGGTGCTTCCAAGAGCAATTGTGTTTTATGTCAACAGAATCCTAAGTTATTTAAATGCCATATTGCTACAGACCAGCTCAGGGGAGCCACTCAGACTGCGAGGGAACAGGATGAAGGACAGCAGATTTCAGGATACGGCGGAGGAATGACAGGCAGACACTTTCAATGTGTTTTGAAAATGCTGCTTCAATTTTGCTTTTTCAGTGCGAGGCTTTTATATTTTTACAAACAAAGAACTTGGCAAAGGCATACATCATCAGATCATAAAAAAGCATAAAACAGTTTACAAAAAGAATCTTTGAAAATGCTTTGACTTGGGCACAAGGACTTTCGCCCAGTCTGTACCAGGTGGCTGGCTGGGCTAAGTGACCTTGTGTTCAGAATATCTTGGGGTGTGAGAGGAGAAGGCCACTATCTTCCTGGGAAAACTTTCTGCTAGGAAATTTTAAAGACATGATCTCAAACTTGTCTGAAACTGGTCTCATACCATAAATCTCAACTTTCTTCCCTCCCCGACTCTCAGGGTCAGATGCTGTAATTAGCCTAGGTTTATTCTGGCCATAAGGAAGGCTGCATAGGCCTCCTGTTAAACTGCACGTATTTCTGAGGAAAACATCTAGTGTTGCTGCAGCTGTTTTCCTGCAGAAGGCTTCTAAGGTTTCTCCTGATAAGAGCAACTCCTTTTGCTCCACATCATTAAGGAATTATTCTAACGATGACTTCCCTATTTCTAGAACTGGCTATTTCCTTAAAGGCTTTAATGAATAGTGGGGCAGAACTCAAAAATGTCCTCAGCAGTCTTGTTTGTATCTGCAACTGCCTGGAATAGTCTGATCTGTTAGCAATAAACAAGGATCACAAAGAACATACAGACAAGGGACTTTTCCACATATATGGCTCCAAGGACAGCAAAGTCGAGTCAGTACAAATGGTGACTCAGGTGGCATTACACCACAACTGATTGCCAAGGGGCCGCCTGGAACACAGCTTCGAGAAGCACAGATTCCAATCCTCCGGCAACACCTGCCCGTCCAGTCAGCATTTCTGCTACACTGGCCAGACAGCCATGGATGTAGCACCATATTCTACAGTTCTTTGAAGTGTTGAAGAATACCTGTCCAAATGAAATATATCTATGTACATCTAGAAAACCTAACTAATATGACTACGAGTTTGACTATTATAAATGGCTACCTATTAATCTATATTTTGTTGTCTGAGGTTCCCACAGTCATTAAGTCCCAAAGAAATCACACAGAGATCTACATTAACTATAAACTGATTGACCGATTAGCTCAGGCTTCTTATTAACTCTTATTACTCATATTAACCCATTATTCTTATCTATGTTAGCCCCATGGCTTGGTAACTTTTCCAGCAGGGCAATCATATCTTTCTTCTTTTGTGGCTAGGACAGGACTCCAGACCCCATCCTCTTCCCAGAATTCTCCTGTTATCATTGCCCTGACTCTACTTCCTGTCTGGTTGTCCTGCCTATATTTCATGCCTGGTTACTTGCCAATCAGTGTTTATTTAAAACATAATTGACAGAATACAGAATTGTCCCACACCAATATTTCTTAATTATATTTTAATTAATTAATTCTTTTTTATTGATTTTATTGAACTATACATTTTTCTTTGCTTCCCTTCCTCTCCAACCCTCTCCCATGATCCCTATGCTCCCAATTTACTCAGGAGATCTTGTCCTTTTCTACTTCCCATGTAGATTAGATCCAAGTCTCTCTTAGAGTCCCCATTGTTGTCTAGGTTATATGGCATTGTGAATTGTAGCCTGGTTTTCTTTGCTTTGTGTCTAAAAGCCACTTATGAGTAAGAACATATGATATTAGTTTTTCTGGGTCTGGGTTACCTCACTCAATATGATGTTTTCTAGATTCATCCATTTGTCCGCATATCTCAAGATGTCATTTATTTTTTCTGCTGTGTAGTACTTCCTTCTGTAAATGTACCACATTTTCCATATCCATTCTTTGGTCGAGGGGCATTTAGGTTGTTTCCAAGTTCTGGCTATAACAAACAATGTAGCTAGCAACATAGTTAAGTACATGTCCTTGTGGTACAGTTGAGCATCCTTAGGCATATACTCAAAAATGGTATTGCTGGGTCTGGCAGAAGGTTGTTTCCTAATTTTCTGAGAAGTCACTGTACTAATATCCAAAGGGATTGTACCAATTTGCACTCCCACCAGCAGGAGTGTTCCCTTTACCCCACATCCTCTCTGGTATAATTTGTAATCAGTGTTTTTTATCTTGGCCATTCTTACATGTGTAAGATGGAATCTCAGAGTTATTTTGATTTGCATTTCTCTGATGGCTAAGGATATTGAGCTTTTCCTTAAGTGTGTTTCAGCCATTTAAGATTCCTCTGTTGAAAGTTCTCTGTTTAGGTCTGTACTCCATTTTTTATTGGATTATTTGTTCTTTTGATGACCAATTTCTTGAGTTCTTTGTATATTTTGGAGATCAGTCCTTTGTCTGATGTCGGGTTGGTGAAGATCTTTTTCCATTTTTATAAGCTACCATTTTGTCTTTTTGACTGTGTCCTTTACTTTACAGAAGCTTTTCAGTTTCAGGAGGTTCCATTTATTAATTGTTTCTCTCATTAGGAAGTGTTAACCTGTACCAATGCATTAAAGTGTACTTCCCGCTTTCTCTTCTATGAGATTTAGTGTGATTGGCTTTATGTTGAGGTCTTTAATCCATTAGGACCTGAGTTTTGTGCATGGTGATAGACATGGATCTATTTTCATTTTTCTACATGATGGTATCCAGTTATGCCAGCACCATTTGTTAAATATGCTTTCTTTCTTCCATTTGATATTTTTTGCTTCTTTGTCAAAATCAGGTGTTCATATCTGTGCAAATTAATATTTATACAGGTCTTCCACTAGTTTGGTTAGAGTTACTCCGAGATATTTTATGCTATTTGTGGCTACTGTGAAGGGTTATGCTTTTCTGATTTCTTTCTCAACCCATTTATCATCTATATAAAGGAGGCCTACTATTTTTTTGAGTTAATTTTGTATCCTGCTATATTACTGAAAGTATTTATGAGTTGTAGAAATTCCTTGGTAGAATTTTGGGGGTCGCTTATGTACATTGTCATATCATCAGCAAAAGTGAGAGTTTGACTGTTTTTTTGATTTGTATCCCCTTGATCTCCTTTTGTTGTCTTATTGCTCTAGTTAGGACCTCAAGAATTATACTGAATAGATATGGAGAGAGTGGACAACCTTGTCTTGTTCCTGATTTCAGTGGGATCACTGTGAGTTTTTCTCTGTTTAGTTTGATGTTTATTGTTGGCTTGCTGTATATTGTCTTAATTATGTTTAGGTATGTTCCTTTTATCTTTATTCTTTCTAAGACCTTTAAAATGAAGAAATGTATTTTGTCGAAGACTTTTTCAGCATCTAATGAAATGATCATGTGGTTTTTTTTTTCAGTTTGTTTGTATGGTGGTTTACATTGACAGATTTTTGTATGTTGAGCCATTCTTGCATCTCTGGAATAAAGCTGATTTGATCATGGTGGATGCTTTTTCTGATATGCTCTTGGATTTGATTTGCCAGTATTTTATATAGTATTTTTTGCATCAATGTTCATGAGAGAAATTGGTCTGTAATTTTCTTTCTTAGTAATGTCTTTATATGGTTTTGGTATCAGGGTAATTGTAGCCCCATAAAAGAGTTTGGCAATGTTCCTTCTGTTTCTATTGTGTGAAACAATGTAACAAGTATTGGTATTAGTTCTTCTTTGAAAATCTTGTAGAATTCTGAGCTGAAACCATCTGGTCCTCATTTTTTGGGGGGGAGATGGGGAGACTTTTGATTACTATTTCTATTTCTTTAGCAGTTATAGGTGAATTTAATTTGCTTATCTGGTCTTGATTTAATTTTGGTAAGTTATATTTATCCAGAAAGTTGTCTATTTCCTTTAAGTTTTCAAGTGGAGTACAGGTTTTCAAAATATGACCTAATGATTCTCTGGATTTCCTCCATGTCTGTTGCTATGCCCCCCTTTTCATTTCTGGTTTTCTTAATTTGGATATTCTCTCTCTGCCTTTTGGTTAGTTTGCATAAAGCCTTGTCTATTTTGTTGTTTTTCTCTAAGAATCAACTTTTTGTCTTATTGATTCTTTGTATTTTTTGTTTCTATTTTGTTTATTTCAGCTCTCAATTTGATCATTTCCTGTCATTTAGCTCTCCTGGGTTAGTTTGCTTCTTTTTATTCTGAAGTTTTCAAATGTTCTGTTAATTCTCTAGTGTGACATTTTTCCAGCTTCTTTATGTAGCCATTTAGTGCTATGAATTTTCATCTTAGAACTGTTTTCTTTGTGTCCCATAAATTTGGTTATGTTGTGTGGTAATTTTTATTGAATTTTAGGAAGTCTTTAATTTATTCCTTTATTTCTTCATTGACCCATTGATATTTATGGTGAGCTATGTTTAATTTCTATGTGTTTTTAGGCTTTCTGAAATTAGTGTGCTGTTGAATTCTAATTCTAAGCCATAGTGATCCAATAAGATACATGTGGTTATTATAATTTTTTGTATCTGTTGAGGTTTGTTTTGGTCATTTTTTTGAGAAGGTTTAATGAGGAACTGAAAAGAAGGTATATCCTTTTATGTTTGGATGGATTGTTCTATAGATGTCTATTAAGTCCATTTGAGTCATAACATTTATTATTTCCCTTATTTCTCTGTTAATTTTTTGTTTGACAGACCTGTCCAGTGGTGAGAGTGAAGTGTTGAACTTTCCTACTATTAGTGTGTGGGGTTTAATGTCTGATTTAAGTTTTAGAAGTATTTCTTTTACATATTAGGGTGCCCTTATATTTGGGGCATAGATGTTCAGTTTTGAGATTTCCTCTTGATAGATTTTTCCTGTGACTAATATGAAATGTCCTTCTTTGTCTCTTTTGATTAATTTTAGTTTGAAGTCTATTTGGTTAAATATTAGGATAGCTACACCAGCTTGTTTCTTAGGTTCATTTGATTGGAACATTTTTCCCCAACCCTTTATTCTGAGGTGATGTCTGTCTTTGAGGTTGAAGTGTATTTCTTGTATGCAGCAGAAGGATGGATTTTGTTAGCCTGTGTCTCTTTATAGGTAAGTTGAGTCCATTTATATTAAGAGATATTAATGACCAGTGATTGTTATCTCCTGTTACTTTAGTTTTCATTGTTGGTGATGTTATTTTATGTGTTTTCCTTTTCTTTGGCATTTACTGCTGTGAGATCATCTATTGTCTGTATTTTTGTTGATATGGCCAATTTCCTTGGGTTGGAATTTTTCTTCTAGTACTTTGTGTAGGGCTAGGTTTGTGGCTAGGTATTGTTTAAATCTGATTCTGTCATGGAATATCTTGTTTTGTCCATCTATGGTGAATGAAAGTTTTGCTGGGTGTAGTAATCTGGGCTGGCAACCATGGTCTCTTAATGTCTGCATAACGCTTGACCAGGGCCTTCTGGCTTTCATTGTTTCCAATGAGAAGTCAGGTGTAATTCTGATAGGTCTGCCTTTATATGTTACTTGACCTTTTTCCTTTGCAGATCTTAATATTTTTTCTTTATTCTCTATGTTTAGTAATTTGATTATTATGTGACAAGGGGACTTTTTTTGATCCAGCCTATTTGGTGTTCTGTAAGCTTCATGTATTTTTATAGGCATATCTTTCTTTAGGTTGGGAAAGTTTTCTTCTATGATTTTGTTTAATATATTTTCTGTGATTTTGAGTTGGACTTCTCCTTCTTCTATACCTATTATTCTTAGGTTTGGTCTTTTCATGGTGTCTCATATTTTCTGGATATTTTGTGTGAAGCTTTTGTTAGACTTAATGTTTTCTTTTACAGATGAGTCTGTTTCCTTTAGTGTATCTTCAGTGCTTGAGATTCTCTCTTTCATCTCTTGGATTCTGCTGTTTATGCTTGCATTTGTGGTTCTTGATCATTTTCTCATGATTTCTGTTTCTATAATTTTCTCAGCTTATGTTTTCTTTCTTGTCTCTATTCCAGTTTTCAAGTCTTGAATTGTTTCTTTCATATGTTTGATTGCTTTTTTGGGTTTTCCTTAAGGGATTTATTGATGTCTTCCAATTTTTTGTTTGTCTTTTCCTCCATTTCTTTGAGGGAATTTTTCATTTTCTCTTTGAGGACCTCAAACATTCTCCTAAAGTTAATTTTTAGGTCATTTTTTTCTGCTTCATCTATATTTGGTTGTTCAAGTCTTGCTGTTGTAGGGCTACTAGTTTTGCTGGTGTCATGTTGCTCTTTGTGGTGTTGTGTGTATTCTTACCTTGTCTACCAATCTTTTCCTCTGATTGGTGTAGTTAGGACTGCCTGTGACTCTGGTGATCAATCTTCCAGGTGCCAGTGGATTCAAGGCTCAGATGGTTTCTCCATGTAGTGCAGTCAGGGTCATGGTTCCAGTCACCCTGTTGGTCACTCTGTGTTCCTGGAGGTCACTTGGCATGCATGAGGTTACCTCTGCAATCCCAGGGATCATTCAGGCCTGCTCCCAAGGAGATTACTTGCTTGGGGATCTTTCTGCTGAGGTTGCTGCCTTGGACTTGTTCTGGTAGAGGTCCTGGCTCAGACCTACTCCCTCAGAGGTTCCAGATTTGTGCCCAGATTTGCAGATCTCTGGTTCCAGTCTACTCCCTTGGTGGTCCCAGACTCATGCCCAGACCTTCAGAGGTCTCTGGTTCTGATCTACTCCCTTGGTAGTTCCAGGCCCACAGATGTCTCATTCTGGCCTATTCCCTCAGTGGTTGCTCTCTTGTGCCTGCTCCTGTGAAGTTCACTGTCTAAGGCCTACTCTGGCCTAGATTTCTGGCTCAGACCTGTTTCCACAAATGTCCCTGGTCTGGACTCACTCCCACAGAGGTCCTGGGCTTGGATCCAGCCTCTGGCTCCAGTCTACTCCCTCAGAGGTCCCAGACTCATGTCAATTATACATTACCTTTTTAAATGAGCTGCACAAACACAATACCTTAAACAAGAGCAGATATATATACACAAAATTAACATTAAATATGTATCCAAGTGTATCTAGCTGTTCCCCAGGACTGTGTTTCTTTACTATGGCCTTCAGTGCCATAGTAAATTCTTCAAGTTAACAAGGGTTTCCAATGGGTTCTTCTATCTTTTCAACACTTATGGGAAAAAACTCTAGAATGTACAATGGTATATAGTAACTGCTGATGATCCATATTTTGAACACACATACATATATAGACCTGTAAAAACTGTAACTCCAATCTAATTCAGTATAACACCCCAGTAACTGGAAGGCACTTCTGCTTCCTAAGATGCCTTCTTAACCCCCAAAGAAAGGTTAGCAGTATTCAAGACTGGTGTAGTAGTACTAAATAATTTTTCATGTTCTTAGAAAACAGTTAATCTATTGCCTATATGAATGTTGACTGCTTATTAGAATAAAGTTAATTATTTTCATGGGGTTTTGCATCTTTTAAAGTGTCCTCCCATAATCCTGGTACTTAGTCTTTGCCCTAACAACCTGCTTGACATAGAAGATGTCATTTCTCCAATTTTCCTGTCCAGGAAGTAGCTGCCTGGGGACAAATGATTTGCCTAAAGACCAAAAGTTAGATGGATGAGTGCTCCTTGGTTGAGCAGTCTTTACATGGAGCTACCTTGCTTAAAGGATTTAGGCTGGTCAGAATCCACTCTGTTCCCACCACCCAATCAGAACCAACGCTGCTTCCACCCATTCAGAATCCACTTTGTTCCAACTACCCAAACAGAAACCCACCTGCTCCCACCCAATCAGAATCTGCTCTGTTCCCACCACCCTTGTTAGCGGAGATTTACCCTGGTCTATTGATCATACCTTCAGCATAGTCTTGCAATGCTGTTTGGGGCTGCATTAGTTATTCTTCCTGTTGCTGTGGCTGAATACCCAATGAGGAGAAAAACTGAGATAGGTGGGTATTCTGGCCATCAGTCTAAGGGATCGCTCCCTCATAGAGGGGAAAGCACGGTGGTAGAAGCATGATTCTGGCTGATCACAGCACACCAGCTGCCAGGAAGCAGTGTGAACAGGAAGTGGTGTCAGGTTATCAAATCTCAAGGCCTGTCCCCACTGACTTACTTCCTCCAGCAAGGCTCCACCCCCTGAAGGTTCTACAAACTTTCCAAGGGCGCCACCAGCTGGGGACCAAGTGTTCACACACTTGAGCACATATGACATATGATTCACATTCAATCCACCAGCATGCCAGGCTGTCCCTCGTGCCATGTCATCTTCCTGACTACAGTTGAGCCTTCTTCCTGTCTTTCTAGAGTCCTGTGCGAACACAAGTCTGTCCTCCCCCGCCCCCACCTCTCTTCTTGCATGTGTTCATTTGAAAGGCCACCCGTGAACCTACCTGAGTCCTTAGTGAGGGAAACAAAAGCAAAAGAGTAGGCTACTCACCATAAAGCCGAGTCCATTACTATTATACATCCTGCTGGGAGTGGTTCTCTACTGTAGCCTAGGAGGGGTTTAGAGAGCTCCACACTGTGAGCACTTTACAGTGTACAAAGACCTTTTCCTTCACACCTGAAAATACTTCCAGGTGTCTGGGTTAGTTAGAAAAGGCTTCAGCTAGAGAAGGCAAATGAACTCGGCCTTTCACACAGCGGCCAGGCAGTCCATTTCTGCAGACTGCAGGAACAGAAGCATTTCAGGTGACAGGGTTCCCTGCTCCCACAATGCCATTGCCACCCACGGAAAGCAATGTCTTCCTTCTTTCATATTAAGTAACAAGCAGCTGGTTGTTTTGATCAGGAGCTGGCGGGTGAGGTAACTGTACTTTGGTGCTAGCGTTCCAAGCTAAAGAATAATGTCTTGGCTAGAAAGTCTGTGTTAGACCTGGGTACTCTGTGCAGACTAACAGGTCCATTGGTTATCTCATAGTTTGCTTCGGTTCTTTTGAAATGTGTGGATGGTTTATTCCGGCTACTGATGCCTCAGAGTGGGGGTGTCCACTAAGTTCTCTGGATGGCTGACTAGAACAATAAGGCCATGTGACAAGGGGCCACATTTGTGCCCTGGCGGGGATTATGTGAACTCCAGAAAGTATTGGTTCTTTGCAGGAAAGCCACTGTGTTTCTGTGTCGTCCTCCTGAGTGCTGGGAAGGTTCCTGTGCGGCGAGTAATGACAGACTGCCAGACTCTTTTCACTCTTGGCAAGTATTGTGTTTTCCCTGTCAACATCTATTCTCTATTTTCCATTGCTACAAAGCCAGCGGAATCCCCTTATAAACCCCAGGTCATGAAGACGAAGCAGAAGCTTAAAACCAATTGTTAAAAGTCTCCAGTATCTTCTGCTTTTTCCAATTAGCTTTAAAGTGGTCAGTGGCTTAAAAGCCCCCTGACTAGGACTCAAATCTATCTGAACAATGAATGCTGGGATGTGTGTTCATGAGAGCCTCAAGTTTAATTAGAGGCTAGGTATGCATGCTCAGATCCTCCCTGGGTCCATCCAGGGTCCTCACCACCAGGTCTTTTCCTCACCCAGGCATTCTGAGCCACATGTTCACCTCCTTTGTTCCCCCTCCTCCCTAACCCAATACACTAGGCATTATGTATTCCGCCGGGTCCTGGGCGCATTACTCACCCTGGTTTGCAGGCAGCGGTTCTGTGTCATCACAGCCGCAGCATGAAGGTGAGAACAAGAAGCCTGAAGCCCAAGGAACATGATCGAAGGAAAAGAATGCAGACGGCAAAAGAGATTCTCTGATGGCTCTGTCAACTCCATTTCTCACTCAGTCTCGGCTGCGGGTGTGTCCTGAAGATGGATGAGCCGAGGTGCGGCTGGTAGAGGGAGCAGCTGCAGTTGCCATCTGGGTACCATTTAGTTGTAGATCCATCACTTAGGCCAGACTCTCCTCCAGTTGTTGTGGTTACAGAGGGAAAGTGAGGGCCCGGCTGCTTTTGCTTCCATCTCAGATGCTATTGTTTCAAGCCGTAGCTTCTCCCATTGCCTTGGCGCATCATCAAAGCAGAGTCATGTGCCTGTGGGGCGAGGTGGGTGGGGAACTTCCTTGGTGAGAGCTGAGGAAGCTCAGACACGGACCACCTTATGGAATGCATTAGGATTAGGTTTGTCCAGCTCACACTTTTCATACTGTCTGGTGTTCCTTTCTTTAGAAACTGCAGGCCCATCCAGAAAGGTGGCTCCCTGCTGGGAAGTGATGTCAGTGTTTATGCCTGGCCCGGTGCAGAAACACCTGGAAGAGATGGGAAAAGCCCACGCGTTGTCTAAGATTCGATCTGGGTGGCAATAAAGCACCAGCTTTTCTTTTACTTCCGTGGCAGAGTCGATAGGTGTCTCTACACGCTCAGCCAGCAGGTTCTTCTGAAGATCAATCAGTCAACAAATCAGTAAGTATAAAAGAGAAGAATGCCTATTGTTCAGATAGGCGATGCATTTTTATTGTATGTCCCTACAATTGCTACAAAATTGGAGAATTTGCTGATGGTAAAACATCAGAAAGAGAACATTGGAAAAGGAATCCCCAGGCCCCAATATGGATACGCATGTTATTGGCAGCAGTAAGGCCAGGCTCTCAGAGCAGATCTGTGATGTCTAAACAGCAGCATGGGCTTAGGTGCAGGGCTTCTAGCCAGTTTTTCTAAATATTTACTGTGTATCTTGGTCCCCACCTTATTTTTTCCTTCTATTTCTTGTTGGAAATTAAACATCTGACGAAAATGTCAGAAACTCCAGGGCTAGCATTTCTTAATTGGACATCCATTTTCCTACTTAGATGAATGCCACCATGATCATCAGTTAAGTTTATAATTGTTTTGGACTGAATTGTCTGTTTGTGTTTTATTGGTTGACATTTGTTGAATCCCTATGTCAGAGTGTATCTGCAAACCAAGCTGTTTCAAGGAAGAAAGTTATTGAAGAGTTTGACCGTGGGTGAGATGTGTGTGTGTGTGTGTGTGTGTGTGTGTGTGTGTGTGTGAGACGTGAGAATTCTTTATTGTAGCAACAGTACTGATGGAGTGTGAGAAGGCCCACCCCTGCTAGGATTTGGATCAGAGACCTGAGATATTTTACTAGTGTTCTCAAGAATGAACAAATCACCGAGATAGGGATAGATAGAGACAGAGAGAGACCAGGGAGGGATTGATTGGGATTGCTGTATCTTCTAGCATCTCAAACTCCCTTCCCTGACCAACATGAACACATTCCAATATTGGTTCTGACTTTCAGCTTTCCCAATGCATTTGGGGTCAAGGTTTCCATCCCTAAGGAGATGCTGTCTGTGGGGAGTCATGATTCAGATCAATTTCATTTTACCCCTTAGCTTATGGCCCTTTAACCTTGAACTATCCAGAAAAGAGTTTTAAAATGCATTGGTCAATATATTTGTCTCTTTCCTCGAGGTTTGGAGGGAAGCATTCTCAGGGGAGAAGGGGTGTGGGGTGCTGGTAGTAGGAAGAGGTTCTGAAGGGGGATAGTAGCACATCAATGGATCATTTTGAGTCTGTCAATCAACAGAAATATAAACCAAGCACATATGTAACTAGACATTTTAAAAATTTAATATCTTAAAATTTCTCGGCGTTATTAGGCAGAGCTCAGGGAATCCTTCGGAAGAGGGGGAGGAAGGATTGTAAGAGCCAAGGGGTCAAGGACACCACAAGAAAACCCACAGAATCAACTAACCAGGGTTCATAGGGACTCATAGAGACTGAACTGACAATCAGGGTCCCTGTATGGGTCTGACCTAGGCCCTTTGCAGTTAAATTAAGGTTGCGTAGCTTGGTCTTCTTTTGGGGCTGCTAACAGTGGGAGCAGGGCTGTTCTTGACTTTTTGGGCCTGCTTTTGGGACCCTTTTCCTCCTACTGGGTTGCCTCATCCAATCTTCTTAATGTGAGGGGAGGGCACCTTGATACATCATGTTTGGGGATATCCCTAGGAGGCCTGCCATTTTCTAAAGGGAAATGGAGGCACAGTGGATGGAGTTGTGGTGGGGGATGAAGGACTATAAGGAGTGGAGGGAGGGGAAACTGCGGTCAGGATGTAATATATGAGAGAAGAATAAAAAATCCCTCTTGGTGTTGGGGGTTGAACTCAGTACTTAGTGGATGATAAGTTTAGACTCTGAGTTACACCTCTAGTCCCTAATTCCTCCCCCTTTAAAGTAGCCACACTGATAATAAGTGAAAAGAAACAGATATCCATTATTTTACAACAGCGTTTTAGTCCATTGAAAGGCTGTCTTGTGGATCATGATGGTTATGCCATCACCATGAAATGAGTGATGAGATACTTTAAACATCTTTCCCTGGGATGAATCTTTATAATTTGTTGCAGTAATTGTGTGAGGTATTCAAGTCAGTGGACAAAGAGGTAGTGAGTCTGAGCAGAACACTTCTAGGTGCAGGGCAGCAAGGTAGCAGTCTTAGTATACCATGGTCAACCTCCCAAACCACCCTAAACCATCACAAAGGGGTCGTGAAGCTGCTTTCCAAACTAGGGTCTTCTCAGAGCAATATTTAACCAAATACCAGGAGAGAATTGGCATATGGTTTGACTGACCCAGGCAATGAGGGTTGAATAGCCACTCTAGAAGAATCAACAAGCTAGAAAAAGTTAACTAACTTGCCCCAAACCACAAAGCTAATGAATGGTAGCACAATCTAATATTGGCGGTCAGATTTGTTTGCCTCAGATGTTAATTCCTAGAATGTTTTGATATTCCTTCTGCAATTCTCCTTAATACTTTTGAGAAAGGGTTGTGGGTAACTGAGCTAGAACAAGAAAGCAAGACTGGCCCCTTAAGATGGCTACACTTGCATTTCTGAATGCTGCTTTTTTCTGAATACCTTTCTATTATTGTAAATGTTAGAAAAGCCTGGGAGAGCCAACCCAAGAAAGAATACTCAGGTGGACCAATGAGGGAGAAGAAGAGGGAGTCAGACAGAGGAAAACACCCGGATCCTATGAAATATCAATCCAGTGCACTTTGGAGGACTCCCAACTCTGGGACTCCTCCCATCCCAGTGGGAGTCAGGTGCCGGCTCTGGGTAAAGTCTGCCTTTTCCATCTCCTGCTCATGGCTGTCTCTGTTCTCTGAGTATCTAGACCTCTATGGTCAGATCTTCAGCACCCACACCAGTAAGCTAGATATGGCCAGGTGTAGCTCTGTAACCTTAGTGCAGGAGGGACGGAGACAGGGGGAATCCAGGAGCTCACTGATCTTAACTAGCCAGTCTTCCCATCACAGAATGGTCAGTTCACTGACAGACTCTTTCTAAAACAGTAGGGTGGAGAATAACCAAGGAAGGTACTGGGTGCTGACTTCTGGCACACACACACACACACACACACACACACACACGCACGCACGCACGCATGCACGCACACACACACGCACACACACATGTACATGTCTCTTCTTCCCCATATGTATCTTTCCAAGTTAGCTTTCATGACATAGGAGATGCCTCGGGGATGCTATACACCTTTGTGGAGTTCCCTTCTTCCTGCTCTGGGATGTTTGCATGCAGAAACTCTCAATGTAAAGGAGATACCACAAACAGTATGCGACACATCAGGTTTATTGTTCTTGTTGGACTCATTCCAGAACAGCTCACAACTTCAGAATGGCTCTTTGCGACCAGGCTCTATATGATTTGAAATGATATTTAAAAACGTAATCTTTCCCTACAACTGAAAGAGCCAGGGCCCTGTCTGTCCTTTTGCTAATAGTTGGTGGAAAACATTAGTCACACAGTGGCAGACATTGCCCCAACTCAGCTTGGTTCCAGATAGAGAAGGGTTGGGTCTTCATTTGCCCGGGAAACAAAAAGATGGGAACCATTGACAATTAGCAGCTGTCAGTGCATTCCCAGGTGATGCTTCTAGGTAGTACAAGGCAGGTCTATCATCTGGTACTGCCACACACCCTCTGGAAGAAATGGAGTAACATTCATGTTCAGGCTTTGTGGTAACACTAGGGCTGGGCAAAGATAAAATAAAAATGCATTTAGAGTCCTGGAAAAAAAAGAGGGGGAGGAGTATCTCCCTTATAAAACCAGCTGCTAACCCCCAAATTGTATTTCTTCCAGAATAATATTTTACTTTATCTTTGATCATTATGAATTGTTCTTTTAAACTTCTATTTGTTTATTTATTTTGCCTTTTAAGGCTCTGATTGAGAAAGCAGTTGGCAACGCTCATCGACTGGTACTCACACAGACTTATTTGTTCAAAAACACTCAGAGGTAAGGCTTCTCATGTAGTCCCCCTTCCATTATTCCTCTGAACCCACCAGGGTCACTGTGTGGAGGAGGTGTCTGCAGAGAGTTTCAGGCTGAGTCGGGTAAGCTCTGCCTGCAGACGTAGCTTTCCATGGCTCTCAGCGCCAGGTCCATTTGCTTATTCAGAGTTTCACTTGAATCATCATCTTTTCCTTCTTCTCCTTTTGGGGTGTGTGTGTGTGTGTGTGTGTGTGTGTGTGTGTGTGTCCAACTCCTTAAACTGTTTTAGGTCTAGAGATGGGTCTTGCTAGCAGAATACCTGGGGACCTCAGCAATGGTAGGTAGGTCTCTTCACAGTGTAAATGCATGAGCACAGTATCCACGATGAAGAAGAATGAGGCCAGCATTAGGCAGCTGCTTTCAAAATCAGCAAGGCGTGGTGGACTCTTGTTAACCTAGCAACTCATTCCAGGGCCTGGCGAAGTGATGGACAAGGTTCCCTCCCTATTTATCCTGAAGCATCTTCTTCAAATCTGAGGCATTGTATGTAGGCAGCATGAGGACCAGAGAGCCAGGAAGCATGGGGATCATTTTATTAGCAGTAATAACAACACTAACAAATAAATTACTAACAATAATAAAGCAATCGCCAACAGTTGGGCTTTTATGGATCAAAAAGCCTTTTCTCATTCATTATCTCATCTGAGGTAATGGCCGTTTGTCCCACTCCTGTTGGCACTGTGAGGAGTCAATGCACTCAGTCCCTGATCAAAGGAGGGTTTTCCCCTCCCAGCCCCTAGGAGTGTCGAGAAAGTGAATTGCCCAGGGTATTGGCTTGGCCACCCCAGAGAACAAGGAGGGAGGGGAAGGGATGAAAGGGAGGATCAGGACATGATACTGCTATGTGAGGCAGTTTTTTTCTTCCCCTTAGAATTTTAACTGCACCCTTGGGATGTAAGAGGCTGGATGGATGTTCAGATGGTCTTTGAACGCCGTATTGTGTTGAAACATAAAGCAACTCCGTAAAAAGCCTGTGTTGTGAAATATTAAATGTTTGGCATGTGTTGCAGTTGTCAAATGAAATTAGTTATATAAGCAGAACTTTCTAGCATGGTTTCCTTTTGTGCAGCATTGGAGCAAGGGTCCAGTGAGGAAAGACAGTTGTGAAAAACCACCCCCAAAAGAAATGTGCACGGACTGGGGAGACGGCTGTGCTGGGAAAGAGCTTGCTGTGCAAGCATGAGGACCGGGTTGAGATCCCTGCACCCACATAAAAGTGGGGTACGGTGATGCACATCTCCAGTCTCAGTGCTGGAGGAGAAGAGGATCCAGGCCAGTCCACAAGCTCCAGCTTATGTGAGAGACTCTGTCTCAAACAATAAGACAGAGAGTGTCAAGTTCAAAGGAAACTCCAATTCTCCAAATGTAACATGAAGGGGCCAGCTTGTTTGTGTTTTCTGTTCTGCCGTGTTCCCACAGCTGTCTAGCCCCCCCAAAATCACACAGAGATCTTTATAAGTTATAAAGCTGATTGACCCATTAGGTCAGATTACTAATAAGTTCTTATAGCTTATATTAACCCATTATTCTGATCTATGCTAGCCATGTGGCTCAGTACCTTTTTTCAGTGGGGCAGATCACATCCTGCTGCTTTGGTGATCTGGGCAGGAGTGAGAGGAATCAACTTCCTCCTTCCCAGAATTCTCCTGTTCTCATTGCATCATTTCTACTTCCTGCCTGGTTTTCCCGCCTATACTTCCTGCCTGGCCAATCAGCGTTTATTTAAAACATGATTGACAGAAGACAGACAATTTTCCCGCACCACCCAAACTCCAAATGTCAGTCCAAAGATTCAAGAATGAGCTCAACCTGGGCTGTAGGAGGATTTCTGGCAGTCAGAAGACAGTATTCCTTGGAAATTTGTAAAGTTGATTCTCCTCTACCATAAGGAGTCATTTCCCTTACCTCTGACAGAGGGACCTATGACTACTTGTGGTGCCTATCAGCACATCAAAGCTCATGGTGGCCTCCAGATTCCTTCAGTATCACAAGTACATGTTACACTTTTCCTAGCTCTTCTCACCTCCTCCCCCACCCTAAACTCCCTAAGCTCCTGGCTTCCCTTCTCCCTCTAAGCTTCCCATTCTCCATGTAACCCTGATGTTCTTGTTGTGGTTTCTCTCTTTCCTCCACCCCCCACTCTTTGTCTGTCTCTGTCTGTCTGTCTGTCTGTCTGTCTGTCTCTCTCTCTCTCTGTCTGTCTGTCGGTCTCTGTTCTGTTCCTGTTTGTCTCACTTTGTTTCCTCTGTTCTCTATGTCCCGTTGTTTTCCTATCTCTTACAGATAACCCAGCCATGTCCAGTCTGGCAGCCATGCTCAGTCTGCTTCTTTCTCTCTCTGCTCTGGACTCTTCCAGGTGCCCCAGGTTGCACTCTCACATCTACACTAAAAACCTTCGCCATCACCACACCATGGGGCAGTCATGTAGTGAGCTTAGACACAGGGTGATAGGGGAAGAGACCCACCATTGGCCTGTAGTCTATATAATCCCCCATATCTACTCCCACACAGACACAAACATGTGAGCACATCACACACTCACACACCCACACCCACACCCACACCCACCCACACACACACACACATACACACACACACTCGCAGATAAAGCGTCAAGAAATAAAAGTGACTGAATGCTAAAACACATACTAGAACACATTTAGTTCTCATGTTTAAGGACTTTGTAGGAATGAAAAGTTTTTGTTTGTTCATTTGTTTTGTTTTTGCTAAGTTGTCCTTAAGTCCAGGCAGGGAAGAATGAAGCCATTGACACTTCTTGTAGGTGGAGACTCGGATGACAAATAGCACTTTTCCCTTTAGCCAACTTTTCTCTTCCCAGCCAATCTCATCCTACCCTGTGTCAAAGGAAGAAATACCTTAGAAAAGATTTTATTTATTTTTAATTATGTATATATGTATGGGTACATATGCATGATTGCAGGTATTCTCTGAGTCCAAAAGAGGTGATTGGGTCCTCTGAAGCTGGAGTCACCTGTTGTGAACCTCCTGACTCCTCGAGCACTTAGAACTGAACTCAGGTCCTCTGAAAGAGTAGCAAGTACTCTTAACGGTGAAGCCATCTTTCCAGCCCTAGAAGTCCTGTAGTCAAAGCTTCAGTGACAAATTAGTGAATGGAAGAGTAACCAGCTCAAAGTAAAAGCTGGCAACAATGTGGGAGCAATCTCTTGTTTGCTGGCTTGTGTCGTGTTTAGAGAAAGTGGGTTTACAGTCAAGAGAGAAAAGGCACAGACAGATTTTGCAAGAGGCCACAGCTTGTGTTTCCTCCCAGCTGTGCAAGAGCAAAATTTTGGCTGCTCTCAGTCACACAGTTCCCAGGGCTGCAGAGTGGCACTGAGCAACACACCAGTCTTGTTCCTTAAGACAATTCCACCCAGGAAGGTGGATTTGCATGACTGGTAGCAGAAGCAAGAGGAATACTAATGAAACCAGACTCTCCAGCAGATCCAGTGGCAGATACATTTTCAGAAGAGTGGTGTGTCAGGCATGGTGTCATATACCCACAATCCAAGCACTTAGGAGGTGTAGGCAACAAAATTGGTGGGGGGAGGGGGTTCAAAGCCAGCCTTACTACTTAACAAGATTAAGGCCAGCCTGAGCTACATGGAGCCCACCTCAAACAAAATGAAATAAAACATAACTCCAAAAGAGACTCTAAAAGGAATAATGTGACTTGGCAAACACTGGGTCTCCTGAGACATCTAAGAATTGATTGCACATTCCTTGGGGTTCTCACCGTGTGTTTGCACCAAGAGTGGCATGGCGTATTTATTTTCAGGCTAAATTCAATTTAAAAGCAGAGAAAATTGAAGACATCATTTCAAATGACATGGTTCTAAAAATGGAAAGAGAAAAGTTGGCGACCTTTCTAGAGTTCAGCACACTGACTTCTTGACTGCAGAAATCACCACTAACAGCTAAAATCTCTCCCAGTATCTCAGCTAGGTTAAAATTCCTTTAACAAACTTATGGGGACCCAGAATATGGATCAGTGGGTCAGTACACTTGGCACGAAATCATGAGGACCTGAGTTCAAATCTTCAGAGCCCAGGTTAGAATCTGGGGTGCAGCTGAGTATGGGCCTGTAACCTTGGTGTTGTTGGGGTGGAACAAAGATAGGGTTATTGTTTGGGCTTGCAGGCTGACAGCCTTGCTCCAGCCAAGTGTCAGAGCAGGACAGCTGTTTTCTTCTGGCCACTCATATGCAGGTGTGAATACACTACACACACACACACACATACACACACGCACTGTGCTGCAGTTACCATCAACTCCTAGGATAATAAGCTAATAGTCAATGAATACTCTCTTCTGTCTTTCAAATGCTTTAAATGAAATAGTAACACGATGGGGACCATAAAGACAGCACCTCTGGTACATTTCAGTGCTCATGCTGGGCCATTATGACATCAGCATCAGAATACATAGAACTACTACCTGGTTCTAGGACCCTTGTTTGCCCCAGTGGATTCAGGATGGAAATCGTCTGCAATTTAAGATAATGCTGAAAGGCGGTTTGTGATGCTCTGGCTTTACAACAGTGTGCACTGCGAACTCGATCATTTCCTCCAAGTGCTGCTTTAGGGTACACTAATATCCTTACAGAATGTTCTCCTGTGAACATGAGACCTGTAGCTCAGGATTCCCCAGCAACTCCTAATAGAGACCCGAGATTTTACCAGGACATCTTCTCCTCCCAGATTCAACCTGGCCAGCTCAACCCTGCCTTTTCACTTTCTTGCTTTAATGTTGTGACTCTTCATCTTTCAGAGAAGTTGCCTCTGAGGTAGCTTATTCAAATCAACTTTCAAAATAGTCTTCCCACGTTCTGATCAGTTCTCTACACTGTAGCCCAAGTTAGCTTTGTAAACAACAAAGCCTACACTGAACTGCAATGTCGCCTTCAGAAACATATCTAAGACTTCAATAAAGCACATGATATCATCTCCTCCTCCTCCTCCTCCTCCTCCTTCTCATCTTTCTCCTCTTCCTCTTCCTTCCTTTCTCCCTCCCCCCTCTCTCCTTTCTTTCTTTTCTTCCTTCCTTCCTTCCTTCCTTCCTTCCTTTCTTTCTTCAGGATCGCACTATGTTACATAAAATATCTTTGTTACATTTTTTGGTATATTTTGTTGCATTTGTTACACATTGTTACATTTATTATCTGTATGCTGTCCTGTTGAGCATGGCAGACTCTGCAGCTTCAGACAGATTTGTGTCACATACCTCCAGAAACTTAGGGTTAGGAGACATCTGAATTAGTGTGTTATCTATCTAGGCAATATCAAGAAATGGCTTACTGACACAACTGTACCTTTCCTGGATATCTACCCAACGGACTGTATCCCTTCTGCATCTACTGTTGCTCTATTTACAATAGAAAATAGAATCAGCCTAGGTGCCCATTAATAAATGAATGTCTAATGAAAACATGGTCCATATATACAGCAGAATTGTATTCAGATACAAAAATGAAATTATGCAATTTCAGGAAAATGGATGGAATTGGAGAATATTATATTAAGTGAGGTGACTTGCGCTCAGAAAGACAAACACTATATGTTCCCCCTTGCATATAGATCTTGACTTCTAATTTTTTATATATGTATATTACATGCAAGTGAGGGAGGATAGATGCCAGGAAACCTGGAAGGTACTCATGCAAGAAGAAAATTACCCTGTAATTAAATTTCAGTGAACGCTATCTATGCCCTATTTAGAATCCCCCCAAAGTCATGATTGATTGGATTAACATCTGGCCATCTATGAGATGCTTTAAATTCCTGATTGTGTTCAGTTAGGAACTGCTGTCCCGGTTCACTTCCAGGCATGCTGCTTCTCTGAATCGGGAAAGCTACCGAAAATGCTCTAGCAGTCCCCTCTTGCGTGCATCTACATGGATTAGCCATTTCCTTTGAGGTTCAGTTTTCGGTTTTAATTCTGATGGATTTCGTGTTTTATTAGGTTTCATCATATGAACATAAATGTGCAAAAATATAATGTGTCTAAACTAATGTTTCACAAATGAAATTCAATAATGATGCACCACTGAAGAAGATGTGAACAGTTCCTTGCCCTGTGGGAAAGATGTTCAAAGGCTTTAGGAAAACCTCCTGCAACTAAACCCTGTCCTGTTATACCAGGACCGATTGCTTCCTATTCTTATGCTAATCCGACTGCAATTCTTTCTTCATGCTATTGCTATTGCTAGCCTCATCACAAGTGCCCACTATTTTGGCCAAAAACTTTGCTAGCAGAGAAGTTTAAGAACTTGTTTAGTTCTCTGATCCACAAGTCCTTATTCTGTAAAATGTGAGGGTTGGCCTTGATGGTTTTCCCAGTGCTGGGAAGTCAGACTTGAGTTTTAACCTGAATAGAGCGTGAGTCTTGGTGTATTGATATTCATGGTGTTTTTGGTGTGGATATCTGGTTTGACCTTTGTGGAGTGGGCATTGGGTTATTTGGTTGCTATTACACCAATCTTACAGGCTGTGAAGTAAAGACTGATGTCTGGGTTTTCAGCCTTGGGGTGACTCTGGGTTCCAGCTTCAGATATGAACTGGTACCAGTTTGGATGTTCTGCTTAAAATTCCGGGTTCAGACTCCAAACAACTGTAGGTCAGCTCAGTGGTGGGGTAACTGACAGGCTGGCAAGTGGGGAAGGGATCTGACTCTGGAGGTCTCTGAAGTGGAACTTGGGGTCTAGGTCCATAGAGGTAGCAGAGGAAGAATTAGGGCTCCTTGTATCTGTCCATGGGTGGCTGGTGAGTCCCGATGGAATGAGATGGGCTGGGAAGAGACACTGAGGCATGCAGCTGAGGCTGGGTTAGGGGTGCTAGGAAGACCAGCATGGAGGAGGGGGAGGAGGTACAGCTAGTCTTCCTGGGTCTCTGTCAGCTGTGGTGGTATGGGACCCCAAGTAGAGAGTGGTTCTGTAGTAGGCAGGGAATCACAAAGAAAAGGAGATGGACTATGAGAATGGTTTGAGGAGAGTGCCTGTGAAGAACTATTGGCTGACCACAAGGTCTTGGAATTTGTGATAAGTCATGTGTTTAAAACCCAGGGTGTGGAGTCAGAGTCTAGGAAGCCAATGACTCTCGACAACTCAGGGCAAGCACCTTTCTGTTGTTGTAACATGAGGACCAGCTTGTTGGGGTATCTGTCCCGCCTGGTACCCCACAGCCGGCATGCCCCAAAGAGAAAATCAATCACACAGAGATCTCTATAAGATTACAAACTGATTGGCTCATTAGGTCGGGCTTCCTATTAGTCCTTGTAACTTATATTAATCCATTATCATTATCTATGTTAGCCACACGGCTCAGGACCTTTCTCAGTGTGACAGCTCACATGTTGCCTCTTTGGTGGTCTGCTTTGGAGAGGGTCTTCTTTGGTTTTCACAGAGGATGAGACCCTGTGGATTGTTTCTATCCCAATATGGTATGATAGACCACGTCCTCCTGAAAGGTTGCTGTGAACACCCTCAAAAATTGCTTCATTCAACTGCCAACTGAGATGAACCTAGCACACAGGTTTTACTGTGAAAGACCTGATTAACAGCGCCCCCATACAGCAGGAAGCAGTTTGGAGAGAAAAAACTGCGCCCATGTTCCCAAATATTGTTTATAAATGTTCTTTTACATTTAAAGGGGGATATGATATAGATATGAATAATTTGCATTGGTATGGATTTTAGGTCAATCTTGTAATATGTATATGAATTTCTGGTTTTGATTAAGGTATTGTGATTGTATAGTTCATTTAAAAATGTAATGTATAATAAGTAAATATAGGTTGTTAATGGATAATCATCAATAATAGTCAAGCTTGTAGTCATGTTAGTTGGATTTTCTGGATATATACAGATATATTTCAGTTAGATAAGCATTCTTTATATCTTTCAAAACTACAGAATATGCATTTAATGTTTTAATAACTTAGGGATTTTCATGACAATGAGACATGTCTGCTCCTGGCAGCACCAATCTACTTCAAGAGGAAGATGGGCATTGAAGAGGCTCCTTATGGAGTTTGATAGCCATTTGGGCAAGAAACTGCTCTTGCCTGGACTGATGTATAAACTGGATACAAAGAACCCACAGAGAGAGAACTGCTAAACTTGCCTAAAGGTGAGATGGTCTCTTGGGGTTCCTGATTCATGAAAGAGTCTGTGAGACATTCTGCAGGACACAGCAGAAAGTGACTGAACTGTCTTTGAAATTTCCTGCTTCATGGAAATGTCTGCTGGATACTATGGGCCTGAAGGCCAAAGATGGATGCCCCAATGGTACAAAAGAACTTTGGGTGACTGTCCAGACAGTGAGATGTATCTGTCATTTCTAGAGTTTGGAAGTTGCTTATTTCTTGTTTAATTAGGTAATATTATATCCTTCTGAAGTCTTTGATGGAGTTGAAGAATGGTTATAGTTTTCCTTAGTTATGATAAAAGATAAAGTAGATATAAATATTATAACTGTAATTCTTGCTTGATAATTGTTTTGTTATATGCAATTTTACTATGTTAAAGTGAAAGCCTTTCTTTTTTGTTTAAACAGAAAAAGGGAAAATGATGGAGGAGGGTTACCTGCCTATGTATTACTTTCATTGGTTAATAAAGAAACTTCCTTGGCCTTTTTGATAGGCCAGCCCTTAGGTGGGTGGAGTAGACAGAGCAGAATTGTGGGAGAAAGAAAGCAGAGGCAGACAGTCGCCATGACTCTCCTCTCCAAGACAGCTGCAGGTTAGAATCCTCCTGGTAAGCCACCACCTTGTGGTGCTACACACAGATTATTAGAAATGGGTTAGATCAATATGTAAGAGTTAGCTAATAAGATGCTACAGATAATGGGCCAAGCAGTGTTTAAAAGAATACAGTTTCCGTGAAATTATTTCAGATAAAGCTAGCCGGGAGCCAGGTGGCAGGACACAGCCAACCGCTCCTTCTACAGAGGAGAATTGTCTGTATTCTGTCAATCATGTATTTTAATAAAACGCTGGTTGGCCAGTCAGGAAGTATAGGCGGGTCAACCAGACAGGAAGTAGAGGCAGGGCAATGAGAATAGGAGAAGACTAGAGAGGAGGAAGCTCCCTCTGCCATTCCTGTCCAGATCATCGAAAAGGCAACATGTGAGCTGTCACACTGAGAAAGATACTGAGCCGTGTGGCTAATATAGATAATGATAATGGATTAATATAAGTTACAAGGACTAATAGGAAGCCTGACCTAATGGGCCAATCAGTTTATAATCTTATAGAGATCTCTGTGTGATTGATTTTCTCTTTGGGGCATGCCG
This sequence comes from Myodes glareolus, assembly GCF_982192425.1. NCBI lineage: Eukaryota > Metazoa > Chordata > Mammalia > Rodentia > Cricetidae > Myodes > Myodes glareolus. The sequence continues at coordinate 9,536,752 of NC_142030.1, read as the reverse complement.
GTTGTGGGGTACCGGGCAGGACAGATACCCCAACAAGCTGGCCCTCATGTTACATATGGCGCCCAACGTGGGGCCCAAACCCATGACCCTGAGATTAAGAGTCTCATGCTCTACAGACTGAGCTAGCCGGGCAACAAGCTGGCCCTCATGTTACATGTTGTTGCCCTTTCCCATTTTCTTCCTTCTTTATTTTGTTCTGTTACTTCTTCCTTTAATACACTTTTCCTTTTCCAGCCTCATGACTGCTTGAGAACATGGTGTCAGAGGCAACCACTTGGCATTTGTTGCATGGCCACGGTATTGGGACAACCAATACCTTTTATCAATTTATTCAATTTATCAGAAGAACTCCTAAGTCTGCTTTACTTTGAGTGGGATTCGTGTGTTTTATTTATATTGTAAGAAGTTTGCCTGTGTGTATGTGTGCATGAGTTTATGTGTGGATACTTTGTGTATTCAGAAGCCAGAGGATAACTTCTGCCATCACCCACCATAGTACCTGCTCCATTTCTGTATTATAAGCATATGCTACCATCTATGTTTTCTTTTCCTTTTTTCTTTAATTATTTCTTACATGAATTCTGGGAACTGAGCTCAGTTCTTTGTACTTGCAAGACTATTGTTTTACTGACTGAACTACCTGCACCCCCAAGTGCCCACTTACCTTTTTTGGGGGGTAGTTACAGAAGCAAAACGCATCAAGAAGCCATTCACCTCACCGTACCTTCCTGAATGTCAAATTATAAGAGAAGAGAAAAAACTTAGAACATATCTGAGACTGGAGGGTGTTCAAGAGTGATGTCATCATTTACCAGCCAAAGCTGGTTGGGTGTGTTTCCTCAGGGCATTTGTGCCTTTGGTCTCTTTAGTTCATGTGTGGGTCAGAGCTGCACAGCTCTTTTAATATATATGTGAATATCTATCAAAATTTCACTGAACTACTAAATCCACAGCAGACATACTGGAGGATTTGTGAAGTAATGAATAGTACCATTTGAAAACTCCATCCTGGTGTGCAGGAAGCCTGCCTCGGTGAAATATTATTCAGGTCACATGGGTAAGACTAGTGCTTCCTGGACACCAAACCTTGCTCCAAGGAGGAGCAGATGAGATCATAGGATGCTTAATCTCAGATCCTAGAATTGGAGACTCTGCCTCCAATCTGTCCATTCATAGAATAACCACCCCCCTGCGCCCCGAGACCTATTCTACGAGGCAGTGGTCTTCTATGTCTCAGAGTACGGTGCTCCCATGGAATCTTAAAACATATTCTGGGACAGGGTATTTAAAATTGTGCTCACTGGAAAAACAATGGGTGGCTCCAAACCGTATTTTAAGAGCTAATGTTATTTGCCACTGTGAAGATCTCCAGGCATGGCAAGGAGGAGACCAGATCACCTTCTTAGATGGTGGTGGTGGGACCTAACAACTCAGGCTTGGATTTGCCTATCCCTGCTAAGCTTTGGCGTTCTCTTCTCTCACTGAGTGCCGTGTCTTTTAAATCAGTTGTTTGACGTGAGTGGGAGTTAGCTTCTTGGGCAAGCTGAAGGTTCTTAGGGTGCACACACATATTCTGGTCTCATTTCCTTCGTTCTGGTAGCTGTTGGTTTTGGATCTGTGGACAGTGCAGAGTCTGGGGTCAAGACATTGATGTGGTGACTATAGTCAGGTTTTTGTGCCTCTCTGAATGCACATGTCTCCTGAGCCAGGGTCAGGAGAAAGAGATAAGAAGCCTCCCTCGGAAGAATGAAGCCCAGGCTCTAATAAAGATCTTCTGAGACACTTTTATTTCACTGGGCTCTAAACATCAAATATAAAAAAAAGAGGTAGAAAGAGAGGAGAGAAAGATGGGGGGGGCTTAAGCATGGGGAAGAAGAAAATACCTAGATCATTTTTCTGTTCCTCTGTTTCCCCAGGAACCTGACAACATGTTTCCCCTAAAAATGGAAATCTTTACCCTTCCTGCTTACCCCATTTTCTCTACCATTGTCTAGTAGACATTCCTTGTGGAAAATGATGAGCAAACCGTGGTGTCAAAGGTAGCTATTTTCTGACTGGGCATGATAGCTCATATCTTTAATACCTGTACTTGAGAGGGAGAGGCAGGTGAATTTCTGTGTGTTCCAGGCTTGGCTGGTCTACACAGTGAGTTCCAGTCAGGGATACATAGTGAGGCCCTGTCTTAAAAAGAAAGTAGCTACTTTCCTGAGAAAAGGAACAAGACCTTCTCAGGAGTATAACCGGGGCTCCATTGTACACCCCCCTCTGCTTAGAGACTTGGTTGCTAAAAGGTCTAAGTGCAAGAATGAGAAGATGGTTCAGGTGTAAGAAGATCTTGTTCTGCAAGCGTGAAGATGTGGGTTTGAATTCTAGCACCTGTATAACAAAAGTCAGGCATAGCTATGTGTGCCCATAACCCTAGCAACACAGTGCAGAGACAGGTAGATCCAATGATCTGGATCAACTAACTTTGTCCAGTCTGTGATTTTTGGCTCAATGATGAGCCCTCTCTCAAGGTAAGAGTAAGACATCAGAGTTCCTGCTCTGGCCTCTACATGCAAGCTTCTATCTATGTACTCACATGCACACATCATGCACACACCATCCCCAAACCTAAATATAGAACCACCCTACCCTCCAAATAATAAATATCTGGAATAAAATCCTGATATTAGCAGTAAGGAACAATTAGACATTGCCCTGGACTGAGGGACTTTCGGGCAAGGGATGGCCTCACCTCCATGACCCCTAGTGTCTTCTTCCCAGTTCTTGGGTTTCTTAGATCCATAGGAGTAAAGTGTGAGTCTGAGATTGCTATCCACCAGGGCACAGCTCCTTTTGTTTAAAATGTTCTTCGTTTGCTGCTTCCACCTGCTAGAGCAATTCTCCAAACTTTTGGCCCTAGTCTATTGACTGTACGGAAAGGGAACACTGGAACACAAGAATCCGACCCCATCTTTACACATACCACATTGTTCTAAGATTAATGGCTGGCCATAATCTGATGTTCTTAAAGGCAGAGCAGGGTGCAGGCCCTGGAGACGTGTGCCTCAGAGAGCAGAGACCACTCCCCAACTCACGTAGGGTGTGCACTATCCTTTCTGGATAGTCCTTCAAGTGAGCTGGGCAGGGCCCACGGGCTGCTCTGATGTAAGAACTACAGAGCGGACATCAGTCCCAAGATGCTTGAGCCCTAGTAGAGGCTGCTGGTAAGTAAGTGACAGAGCAGATGAGATAGTGACAGTTCATCCATTCTCCTTGAGATAACTCAACTCATGGGTAGAAGTGACCACCCCTGCCATCCTACGCTTTTCCTATCAAATTATATCTCTGGGTATTTTCAGCCTTATTGGTGCTCAGGAGGCCATGGCGCTGGTCTTTTCTGTTGCTCTTTAGAAAATGAAAAACAATGAGGAAGAGCTACTGGCATCCTGGCCAGGTACCCCGTGAAATAGAATTTCCCTGGTAGTTTTGAATGCCCTCATGCAGGAAGAGAAAAGACCCCAGGGAGCAGATGCGCTTTTATTCATGTAGGATGCTGGTTTTATCATTGTCTCACTCAAACACATTTAATTATTAACAATTTTTTTTAAAAAAAGAACTCACGCCATTAGTTGAATTTTAGCGTAAAACAATCCAACTAGAGTCAGATTCCATCTCTTGAAACTCTGTCTGTTTTCTTGTGGTTTTATGAAGGGATTAACCTCTTCAAGGTTGGAATTTGTCTGCTTGCTGTAAACTGACTCTTCCAGAGGGTTTTGTACTTTACCGAATGCCAGCCTTGGAACCATAAATAGCAGTGTGCTGGCAATCCAAGCCAGCTACTTATGATTTTGGAAGAACAGAGATCAGAATGGCTGGGTAACAGGTCCAAAAACACAGAAAAAAAGATTGTCTTTGAGATGATGAAAGAAACCAGGTTTCTAGACGTTTAGTTTTGAGAAATGTTGAATGAATCAGATTGGGCAGGGAGCAATGAGGCCAGAGAGAGATGGCTGTAAAGAGGTCCCACAAGGCGCCAGGCTGGGATCTTGGCCTTGAGACAGTCATAGGGGAGCCACAGGATCCCGGCAGAATTTCCACAGAAGGACAACTAACAGCTCTAACAATTGTTCTGAGGGGAGTCAGAAGCCTTAGGGATGATGGGAGCTAGAGCTTGTTGAATCAAGAGAAGCCCATCTGTCACAGCTGTTTGGGTTTCACTCCCTGGTGTCCTTTCTCAGGTGGTGCGTTTGTAAGGACTCAGCCCCTCTAGTGGCAATCCGGATCAAGTGTGCTGTAGTGGGTTGAATACGAATGGCTCCCATAGACTCAGGTGTGTGAGTGTGCGGCCCATAGGGAGTGGTACTATTAGGAGGTGTGGACCTGTTGGAGTAGGTATGGCCTTGTTGGAAGAAGTGTGTCATGGTGAAGGTGGGCTTTGAGGCTTTGTATGCTCAAGTTATGCTCAGTGTGGGGCACAGTTGCTTTTACTGCCTGTGGGTCAAGATGCAGAGCTCTCAACTCCGTCTCCAGTGCTAAGTCTGCCTGCACACTGCCACGACTATTATGGAACGAACCGCCCGTGAGCCTCTCCAATGAAATGTTAGTTGCTGTGGTCTTGGTGTCTCTTCACAGCAATAAAACACTAGCTCAGACAGGTATTTTGGTAGTATTTCAGAAGTCCACACCTCACAGAATCTGACCTCCCACATGCTGCTCAATGAAGACCATGGCTCACCAAGGTCATTAGGAAGTAGGCATGCACCAAACATGAGTTGCTCACTCTCGAAGGCCTCGAGCGTGGTGGGTTGATGAGGCGTTTTCCTTGTGGCATCTTGACAGAAGCGAGTTCAGGAGGAGGAAAAGGCAGTTTCATTTTGTTTTCTTTCCAAGTCACCAGCTGTAGGGCCACAATATTTTTGGACAGTCCTTTGCTTTAGTGGAAGAAGAAATGTGTGGCCCTAGGGAGTCTTTCACATTTCGTGAATGGACATGTATGCACATGTATGTACATGTGTGCATGCGAGTGTTGATCATGGATGGCCATCTACCTTAGGTTTTGATCTGGGGCTTCTCATTGTTCTGCTGTGAACACGGTTAATTAGGTTGGTGAGAGGGCTCCAAGAATCCCCCTGTGTCTACCTCCTTACTGCTGAGCTTACAAGCAGGCACCACTACACTTGGCTTTCGTATGAGGGTTCTGGGCATTGAACTTGGGTCCTCTTGTTTGTTTCGCAAGCTCCTTTCCCATTGAGTTGTCTCCCCTATTCCCATAGGATCTAAATACAAATTTGAGATTCAGCTTAAGATCTTAACTCCAATACTCAAGATGAGAAAATTTCTCTTTTCCATTTCATCTCACCTTATCAGGGTAGAAACCTCTGTCACAGTGAATTTCCCCTTGTGCTCATTTCAAGGGACGCTGTAGATGGTAAGAGCCCCATTTCTCTGAAACAAGAGAGGGCTGAAAGGCAATCCAAACTTTCATGAGTTAGAAATTAGGACCAATGAATAGAATTGTGCATTTAATTTATTTACATTTTTACATTAGGCTGGCTCCTAGGTCAGAAGCAGAGCAATTGTACACCTCCAGATCAGTTTCTCCTGCCCCATCTCTCCCTTCGGAGAGGATATATAAGACCCTATGTAGATGACACACACATACGGGAAGTGCAGGATATCTGGGCACGAGAAATGTTGATTTCGGACTCTCAGAGTTTTGTTAGGAAAGGAATCTCAGTTATCTTTTCTTCACTCTGAAGTAGAAGGAAAGACCCTGCATCCTGGAGAGAGAAGTAGCTGGCCCCTGGGCTGTTATGTTCCTTTGCAATATGAACAAATACTCCCAGAGGGAAAAAAAATCTTGTCAGATTATTGTCTTAAACTTCTAAATTTTGTTTGTCCCTCACTTACCCTTTAACATGAGTCCTTCAGAAGCTCTGAACATGCAGAAATGTGAAAATATGTGCATTGTTTGTGATCCCCAGAGAGCTCACCCTAAAGCACCAACCCTTGTCATAGACTTAAAGAGGCAAGCTGAGACTGGGAATAAAAATTCTGTTGGGAAAAGCTGTCCCCCTCCTCACGCTGCCTACCCCCAAGTCCACATATCAGGTACAATTCCAGGGTGACTGGTTTCTGTAATGTTAGAGTTATTGTGGTGCATTTGGTACAAAGACTGTGAAATCACCAATTAGAAGAGAGGAAACTGGAATTTCTTGCCATAGCTCCATTCTAGGCACTTCGTCTTGCCTGTCTTCCTGCTTCCCCACACACCCACCGATCCTTTTTTGCTGATAAGAAAATTACCTCAATGAATGATCTTCAAAAAATATGACAGGTGGTAATGGTGTTAATATTCATAACCAAGCCTTCCTGTTTGCCTTCATACTCTGTGATCTTTGCTTCCTTCCATGATCCTTCCTTACAGAAGCCATGGAACTTGTTTGAGCCTCAGCTTCTTGGTAGGAGTCTAAATCAGCTTAGCCCCTGTGGAAAACAGCATGGAGGAGTGATGGTCTGTTTTGGTAGCTAAGGTGGTGAGATTTAGGATCACCCAAGAGACACATACCTGATGGGGAAAACCTTGTTAGTCAATTATCTTTAAGAAGTGGAGCTTAGGTAAGGTGTGGTTTTCTGGGATCTGAGAAAAGACCTGTGCACTGCCCAGGTGATCTTTCTGCACATTCCTACAGGACACTGCTGTGCTTGGATTTCTTGTTTTGTGAGTTTTTCCCTAATAGTAAATAGAAATATAATTGTTGTATCCTTTAGCTAACCTGGTTATTTCAACACTTGGCACCCAACTATATCTGTTAAAAAAAGAAATAATAATAGTGGGTAATAGAGTGAATACTTGTGAGCTATTATTTATGAATAATATACATTGGTATAGTTTTTGTATATTGATACAAGTTAAAATTATATTTGTTATTTCTGTTTACAATATTTGTACACCTATGCTAAGTTATTCCATCAGATTGTACACATGCATGTTTCTACCTCTGTTTAGGACATTTTGTCTAGTGATATAACCTTTAGGATATATTTTTGTACTGCATTACATATTATTCTTACTTCTGATCAAGATACTTATACATTTTTTACACTTTGAGGTCATTGTCCTCATTTGCTGCATATTTGTTTACAGATTATTTAATAGTCTAACATAAAGTCTTAGTCTTTAAGTTATACAGGTATTAAATATTAAGTCAATAGTTGTTCATGTTTGTTACACATAAAGTCAGATTAATTAGGTTTTTTAGATACATAGAGATTGTATTCTGTCTAGACAAGTAATCTTCAACCACTTCAAGGATCCATAAACATGGCATTTAAATAACTTAGGGTTCTGTTGACATAAAGCATGATTTGCTCCTGACAGTACCATCTATTCCTGAGAGAATGCTGAGCACCAAAGACACTCCACTCGGAGTTTGTTTTCTTCTTGGCACAACTGACCTTTGGGCAAGGAACTGTCCATGCTCAAACACTGACAAAGTACATGCTATCAGGAATGGATAAGCAGGACACAAGAAAAAAGATTGTCAAATCTTGCCAAGACAGGGTAGACGGTTTTGAAAAATTTCCTGACTCTGAAAATGGTCTGTCAGTTATGCTAGGCCTTAGCCAAAGTTGGCTGCTTCAACATTGCAAATGAGACTTTGGGTGGTTGCTCAGGTTGCTAATTGCCTCCATCTTATTATGCTGGCTTTGGAAGCTGCTTGATTGCACTTCCTGCCTACTCAAGTAATATTGTCTCCCTTCTCAGGCCTTTGATGGGGTTGAATATTAGATAGTTGTAATTACCTTCCTCTTATGATTTAGCCAAGCTTTTTTCCAAAGCAAGATTTAGACTTCTTGTAATAGAATGCTTATTAAAACATTTGTCATGTGTTTCTTGCTTAATATTGCTCATGTTGTTTGTAATTTTATACTTGATATCTGTTCCTATTATATATAGTTTTGTGTTTAGACAAAACGGGGAGATGATGGGGAAAACTTTGTTAACTAATTATCTTGCAGAGGTGGAGCCCAGGTAAGGTGTGGTTTTCTGGGACTTGAGTGCACCGCCCAAGTGCCCCCCCCGTGCCATTCCCATAGTACACTACTCTGCTTGGATTTCTCATTTCTTGTTTCATGAGTTTTCCCCTTAGAGTAAATAAAAATACAATTGTTGTATCCTTTAGCTAGCCTGGCAATTTCAACACATACCCCTAGGTGTATTGGCGAGGGCATTTTCAAAGACTGTGTTAACTGAGAGCAGAAATCTTTCCCTCCAAGCAGGCAGCTCCGTCCAGTCAATTATCTGGATCCCGTGCGCTCTGAGGAAAAGGCAATCCAGCCTGCTGCTTTCTTTCTTTCTGAGTGAGTGTATCTATTGCAGCTGTGTCCTCTGCCATCCTCTGACTCTGACTTGATGTTTTGGGTCTTCCAGTGTTTGCTCTTTACCAGGCCCTCTCCAAGGAATGTTCATGTCTTCAGAAGCAGCCCGAGACCGCTGAGGCATCTTCAGGGACTGAACAGCCTCCAGTTCTCTGTCCCTTCAGCATTGGAGGCCATCACTGGACCACCGAGCTATTATTATGCAAGCCAGTCTAGATTATAATCTTTTATGTGTATGTAGGACACGCTTAGATGTAATATAAACATAAGCAGACATCCTGTTGGTACTGATTCCTTAAAGAGCCTTTTCATATAGAGGAGGCATTTCAAATAATTAGAAACAGAATTTCCATGTGATCTTATAATTCTCCTGGATATATCAGCACAGGAAATGAAATCAGTAAATTAGAGATGTACCTGTACTTCCTCCATGCTTACTGGAGTTCTATTCAAAATAGCCAAGATGTAGACACAAGCAGGTACCACATATAGATGACTGTGTAAATGAAATTTGATATGAACATAATATTACCCAATCATAGAAAAGTATGAATTATTGTCACTTAGAGAATCATGGGATCTACAGATCATAACAGTAAATGAAAGTATCCAGGCACAAGAAGACAAATATTACTTGATTTAATTTGTATGTGGAACTTAAAAGAAACCCGAGATGCAGAGAACAGAGCAGTGAGTATTGGTGGCTGGGGAAGGTAAGTGGAGACTGGGGAGATGGGTTCTGGGTGTACGAATTTATAGTTGGCTAGAGTGAGTGAGCTCATGTGTTTTAACACAAATAACAGAGATAAAATTAAACCAATTGTGTTGTGTAATACTAAGTCACTAGAAGAGGAATTTCAAATCTTCCCATCAGAAAGAAATGATAAATGTTTGAGAGAAGTGATAAATGATCCGAGAATCTTCAGTTGATTATAACAGAATGCACAAATGTTCACAATAGTACATTAGACCCTAGAAGCCACATGGTTATTATCTGTTAATGATCAATTTCAGGTTAGCCAATAGAGAAATAAATTAGTGGAAGTCATAAGTGTGCTTGAGTTTCATTAAAATGGTTATAAATTACTTACCAACATTCCTTAAATAATATGCCCCATTCATTCTACTTGTCATTATAAAAAATCTCTAGTAAGATATTGTTATGATTTTAGTATTCTGGAGGAGATTATGTTTTCCCCATCATGTTGGATATTTCTATGAGCACTTTAGCCTTAGTTTATATTTTTTCTTCTCCTATTAAATCTTTTTCTTGTATCCATGGGCAGACTGAAGTTTAGAGAAAGCAATTGCTTATCTGTTATCCCATAAATGTTGATCCCCCACACACTCAATCCAAAGCTCAGAGGGATGAAACATTAGGTCTAACTTTAGAGTCTGTACGTGTTTGTGTGGGGAGGTGCCCAGAGAGACTCATCTGAGAGCTGGTATAATGTTGAGGCTGTTGTTCTGGGGCGCTTTCTAGGTAGAAGGATAATGCCCATTGCACTTCAAAACTGAGAAGGATGGGCGCCACTCAAATACACATTGGAATCTCTGTGGGAAGCCTCTTTGAATGGATGGGATGGAGATCTATTCTCCCTAGCTTTGGCGGTAGAGGAAAACATTGATTCATAAATGGTGCAGTTCACTGGACCCACTGGGGATCCCCAACGGGCATGGGTGTGGAACATCAAGGACATGTTGTTTGTAAATTTAAAAAAGAGGGTGAACATGTCAGCACATGGCAGGCTTTCCATTGAGCCCACTACATAATTTGTTTCAGCTCACTTTCTTGGCACTCACTTGACTCTTCCTCCCTATCTCTAGGGGCCGAAAAAGATTACAATGTTCAAAAGTCATGTAAACTCTCTGTCCTAGTTTCATTTCTCTTTCTGGGATAAAATATTTCAAGCAAAAAGCAACTTTGGAAAGAAAGGGTTTGTTTGACATACATAATGGGGAAGTCAAGGTAGGAATTTAATGTATCACAGAATGGCAACAGTCAAGAGAAAAGAGAAAATAGATACACAGATCCTTGTTTGCTGGCTCTCAGCTAGATTTTTCTTCTCTTATATTGGTCAGCACCCCTAAGCCCAATGGACTGGACATAGACTATTTATATCAATTGATAATTATGGTAATCCCTCATGGACATGCCTGGAGGGTGACTTGATTTAAATAATTTCTTTTTGAGAGTCTCTTTCCAGGTGACTTTAGGTTTTGGCAAGTTGACAGTTTAAAAACTAGCCAGCACACTCTCCTTCTGCTTAGTAACCAAGACCAGTTGTGCATGGCTCTTTTGCTAGCTTAAAAAAAATGATGAATCCATACCAGTTCCTCTACGTGCATAACTTACCTCAGTTGTCAGAGGTTAGGGTTCTGGGTCTCAGCAATAAGGTCTTCGAAGTTAGTGTGTCTGATCATGAACTGCCCACCTTCTGCCCATCAAAACCCTTATGCCTCGGGTTAGCTTTCTAAAAGAAATATGCAGATGTGTGAACACACAACAGGCTTTTAGCATTATAGCCATTCTACCTAATTATAATGTCCTATATTATCATTTCATATTTCCACTATTTCCAAAAAGAGAACCTATAGGCCTTATTTTCCAAAGAGAACCTATAGATTTTGTCAAGAAGCATTTGACAGATGGAGGCCAGCATGTAGGGCGACAGTAACATGATGTAACTTGCTCACCACCATGCACAAGACTCCCTATAGTGTAGGCCTGTGTGCTATCTCTGGTTTCCCCTTTCATCATCTCTGGTCTCTACTCCTGACCTTCCACCAGTGCAACTGTTGCTCACATCCCTTGCTTTAGGGATAATTGGGCTTTGGAATTCTTTCCTCCACTCCTTTTCTTTGCTAACCGTTGTTCAATAGGCTCTTCTCCAGAGCCTTCCTTGGACCTTATTTAAATTTGACTCATCCAATCCCATTATCCTTCCTTCTATCTTCTGTTAACCTCTACATGACCTTATTTTGTGCACCTGCTTACACATTTATTACTCTATTCTCTTCCAAGCATGTAAGCTCCATGAGGACATGGATTGTTCCAGGGTAGATGTGAACATATTATCTGTTGCGTTCATATAGGGTGCTGATGACAAACCAAAGGAGAGACCCTTCAGCATGGATGTGACTCAGGAAAGCCGTATCCTGTAGAGCTCTCTTGTACAACTCTCTTGAAGTTCTTCTGCTTGGAGAGTCTCCTCCCTCCAGCAGTTGTTAGCACTCATGTAATCTTTGGGAAGAACTGTTGCACAGAAGAATGGTCCGCCCGTACAAGTTTTCTATACTTGTATTCATGAATCTTCTGACCTTTTCTTTTCCCTCCAGGAGAGAATGTTTTGATTTGGAGGAAAGAATACAAGGGGAGCCCTGCTTGGTTTACTTGTTGTTGAACCTACTTATATTAGATGCCCAGTAAAGGAGAGGGAAAAAAAACTCACATAATTGAGCAGAGGTTGACAGAGAGCATATAGGGTCTGTTTTTAGTGACCTATATGATGCATTTATTGCACTGATGAGCATGGTTCTAGATAATGTAACTGGCTGGTGTTTATTTCCTCTTGATTTCAGAGATAGCTGGGTCAGTTCTACTTTCTTTTATTTGTATCAGTTAATGAGCCAACCCAGAATGAGGCATATTTTATTGTCACTGGGAACACCCTCTTTATTAACAAGTGCTGGTTTTCTTATTTATGTTTATGGCTTTATTTTTTAAATGAGATTTTGCATTTCTAAATAAACTCCTTAACCAATTCCAGATCTCTTTGTATGGCCTCCAAAATGAACATGTGTGTGGATTTTGACATGCAAATTTAGAAGTTCCCAAGAAGGGCTGCAGAGCTCAGTGGGAGGGGATTGTGAAAACCAGAGAAAGCAAGTCAGGGGAGAAGAGAGGGAGGGGTGGCACAGGAAGGAGCCCCTTTCTGCACCCTTCCTGTGGTCTGCAGATCTTTAGCACAGCCTGCTGTGCTCATGGAAGTTTGTGTGGAAGTGGAGAGAGAAGCTGAATTTTTGCATCTGTTATGATGTGTGTAAGAAAATCATCTCAAGGAAATATGCCTAGAAGAAGAGGCATATGTAGACCCAGATCCCTGAGAATATGTAAAACCTTTATGGCTACATTGAGACTCCCACAGGCCATACAGTGAGAGTACTAGGGGAGTTAATCAAGGTCTTGAAGGTCATGCAAGTTGTATATCAACACAAAATGACCAAAGTCAATGGAAACTCATGACATCACTAATAAAACGATACTTCGAAGTGATGATGATGTCCATACATATTCATTTCTCTCTCCCATCATTAGCACTTCAGAAATGGTCACAGTGGTTGGAATGAACAAAGAGGTCACTGCTACCGGTCTGTCTGGAACGGTTTAGAATGGTGGTGGGTCTTGTTCTAGCAGGGTAGAACAGGGTTTGAAGGGCACTTGTATCTGGTCTCACTTACATCCTTGAAGTACCTTAACCCAGGGACTAAGTCTCTTCATCCCCCATTTACAAATTTGCATGTGTTCTCAAGGATGGCATCCTAGGGCATCTGCCCAATGCTAGTTTTTCCCACCTGCTTGGAACAAATCTGGCCTCTTGAGCTGCCCTTTGAGAACTTTGCTTTGTTATTGCTGTTTGTTTTGACTTGTTTCTCATCACGTCACTTAAACTTATTAGTAGAATCCTTTTAAAATAAAAATGTCTTTAATGGGGATAAAATTTCCATACCCCAATTTCTCTTGTCTTTTAAATAAAAATGTTAGAAAGATTTTGTGAGTCAGCCAGCAATTTTGTTGCTAAAGAAAACTTATTTCCTTGCAGAAACTGTTTTTGGATTTTAATGAATTTATAAATTAAAAACACCTGCCTCAAAATAAAACCAAAAGCCCAGAGCGTAGAGCTGTGTATGGCAGTAACAGCTACCTCAGCAGAGTACATGCATGCATGAGAGTAGATAAATTTTATCTTATTTTGTATTAATGTGCTTGTGTCTCTGTGTATGGGTGTCTGTAAAGGCCAAAAGAGAGTATAGAATTCTAGGGAACTGAAGTTACAGCTGATTGGGGGCTGCTCTTGTAGGGCTGGGGACTGAACTCTGATTTTCCACAAGAGCAGCAAGCACCCTCAACCACTGGGCCATCTCTCCAGCCCCTACATAGGAGGTTTTGCAAAAATGGTAATGAATAGAGGTAACTTAACCTCTATTTAGGTAAGTTAACCTAAAAGGTAAGCTGTCAATTGCCCAGCTTAAGACTTCACTTTGGACAAGGCTCTTTCTAAGCAAATAAGCAGGCAGAGTCTTCCAGAAGCTTAAGACTCTAGGATCTTTGCTTGCAATCTACTAGCTGGCTAGAAGGACGAAGCTGAGCATCTAAGGGATGTTTGCAGTGGACACCTTGCAACTCCAGGAAGCCCCAAGAAAGCACGTTTGCTGCTATTACTGCTGTTGCTGAGGACTGCTCATGCCCTTCTGCAGAAATGAGGTCCCCAAACAGCACAGGGCAGAATGAAAGTTAGTAACAAAGAATATATGAAAGTAGAAGGGGCTGTTTGGAAGAAGAAGGGATTCAGTGGGATGAGGGGACCAGAGAAAGTAATTGATTAAAATACATTATTAATATACATATATGATGCTGCCCAAAATTTTTAAAGGCTACAATAATTTTGAAAAGGGCATTTTCATGATAATACTTTTATTAGTGCACCGGCTAATGCCCTAACTTTATTCAGCATGTATTTGAAGAGAGATAAATTATAAATGAACTCAAGAGACAGCAAGTTAAACATATAAGCCAATAAAAAATTTTATATCAAAAAGGTCGGCTTACGGAGAGTTCCTCCATCAGTTTCTGTGTGTTTACCGTTTAGTTAAGGTTTGCACTGGCAAACCAGATACCGTGTTTCTCTCCCTCAGTGAGTATTCGTGGATATGGTGACTACAACTCAGAAGACAGCAGCAGCAGGCTGCTCCGGCCAGTTCAGTTCATCCAGAAATGAGTTCTTCCCCCCAAGATTCTGGGTGTCCGCAATCACTGGCTGGTGTGCATAGGAACTAAACCCTCTGGATCCGTGGAGAAACAGACACAGCCATCATTCTGTCCTTGCCTTTTCTGTCCTGTTCATGCTAAGAGTCTTTCAAGTCACTTGATTTGGGGGTTTGGGGCTCTCTGGAAGTTGTCTGATGTTGTGATCTCTACTTTAACAGTGTTTGATGGGCTCCACCACAGTTCATCGATGGTGCAGTCACATCTGTCCTCGGCTGTGAAGGGATGTGGAAGAGCTGCCTCAGATACAGGAGATCCGTGGCTTCTTCAAAGCAATGCCCATGAAAACACGGTAAGTTCTTAGCAACGTGGACAGGAAAGTCTCTACAGACTCTAGCAAACGTGAATTTCTTGTTTGCACTACTCTTTCCATATTTTGTTCATTTGTTGAAACTTTTATCCTTCCCCTGTCTGACTCTATTAACATATATCACAATGTTTTCCAATTATTCTACGCTATCTCAGAGATATCTCAGTACCAAAGTGTGTGGGTGCTAGTAGGTTGGGTAGTTCTTGGATGGTTCCTCTGTTTTGTATGTGTGGATCTGAACTGTTGTATGTTTTTGGCTAACTCCAAACCATTAAGTAATAACATAGTGAAGTGGTACTTAAAATACATTAGAAATTTACCTGGCTGATACCTCTGTAGATGGAATTCTGTCTCTGTCTCTGTCTCTCTGTCTCTGTCTCTCTCTCTATTTGTGTAGGTGCTGCTATGTATACAATGTATGTACATGACGTATGGAGGTCACAGGTCATTCTTTTGGGGATGTCATTCCTCAGGTGCCACCCAATTTTGTTGAAACAGAGTGTCTTCACTGGCCTCCAGCTTGTTGATTTGGGAGCGAGCCCAGACATCCACCTGTCTGCTCCATCAGGGCTGACATTACAAGCAGGTGTCACTGTGTCCAGTTTTCTCCAGGAGTTCTAGGGTTTGAACTTGTGTCCTCAAACTTACAGGGCAAAAATATAGCAGGCTAAGATATTTCTTCATACTTGTTTGTTTGCCCATATACAATTCTATTGATCATCTGGTCAGCTGGAAGTATAGTTTTCATTTTAAACTGTTAACAGAAATGTAAAAGGTCTTCATGGTTGGACCCTGATGACCTGTAACTAGCAAACTCTATTCTTTTTCCTATCCATACCTTATGGAACTTGATGACATGCAGAACTGGGGATGCCTGGCCTAAGATTTCCTCTTTCCAGTTATTAGTGACATTAATTACCGGAGAAAGATCTCCAAGGAGCCACTTCTGGTCTTCTATCACAATGAGTTTGGACCTGGACCTGTTCCTTACCATCCTGAAACATGAAGATGGGGGTGGGAGCCAAGCCCAGTCGCTCGAAGAGTGGGTAGAAACAACTGGAATTTGTCTACGGGGGCCAGACTACAGAGAATGCTGGTAGAAAACTAGAAACAGAGGCCTTTTATAGAGTTCCATGGCCCGGAGGACGAAAGGAAACCTGATCATGTATTCAGTGGGCTGTAGTGTTATCGTCTATTGTATTTTCAGTGTCTCCTAGATTTTCTCAGTTTTGGGGCAGTTTGTCCACACACTAATGTGCCTTGGGAATGAGACCATAGTTAAAGCATGCTTCCTCCCAATCTTGTGTTTCTAGTAGTCAAAATGTCTAGGTTTAAACTAGCTTTTTACATAAAAAGTGATAGATCTTGACAGCAGCATTGAATTCTAGCCTCATTGGACCCGTGTTTTGCAGAAAGGAAACTGAAGCTTAGAGACATTGAGGCCACAAGGTCAGCTGGAGGCTGCTCTAGGCTCCACACCATTCATGCCTTTCGGTTGGTCTTGGTTTTACGTTCCCATATCAGATAATCTCTGTTCGTGTCATTTTCAGCCATGCAGCTTCTCTGGTCCTCTCACGTTTGGGGGGAAGAGACAGGGTCAAGGGTAGACAGAATCCCTCCCAACTCTGACATTTGTCAGTTTCCAGACTCTGCCTGCGTGTTGTGGGTTGGTCAGTTGATAATGACCCCTGAGCCTCTTCTATTGGTTGGAATAGAACATAGGAAACCAAACCACCTTGGGTGTTTGAGACAGAAAGTGACTTCATACAGGAAATGGGAAGGAGTGAAGCACGAGAGGCAGGGACCCCCCTCCCAATCCCGAGTGTTGCTCACTGTGGTCACTGCATCGGGGGCTGGCTATTTTGGCTGTCTTTGGGTACCATGGACCTGACTATTGACACTGACCTGGGTATTTGAACCCTACCATGAGTTCTTTATTGAACACATCCCAATGACTTTTCAGTAAAATCTCTACATGGAAATATCCTCCACGGCTCAAAGATCTAGAACGGGTAGAACCTCATTCTATATCCACCTGGTGGCTGAGGAGCCTGGGAAGTGGAGACGTGAACTGGCCTCCATTTGCAGGACAAGGAAGCAGGAGGGAGAGACACAGGCTTAGAAAACAGATCTGCAGTGCTGGCCACATACCTCACCTCTGCGGCCATCCACCCTTCCCCAACTCGGGCTGCCACAGCTCCCCTCAAGGTCATAGTCTTCCACTAGATGATGGCCTGTGTTGCTATCCGGTTTCCTCCAAAATGACATTAGCATTAGCAGACTTGATCCCCTTCTCCCCAAGGAATAGCATGTTCTCTGATGGGTGACCAGAAATTTCAGGCATTTGGGAAGATGTGATAGCCTCATCCTGTCATCAGAATAGCTGAGTCCTTTGTAATGTGATCGTGTATAAATATTGTCGCCCACATTAGCTGCTTTAAAGCATCTTCAAAAATAAAATGTTTTGACTGTGGAGGGACTTTAGAGATCCAGAGAGTTCCACGAGAGCCTCTTAGAATAGTCTGAAGTTAAATTTTCTCTTTCTGCCCAGAAACACACTGTTCTGTTATTGACATGTGGGATGTGCTACAGTATGCAGCTCTCTCTCTCTCGCTCGCTCTCTCTGTCTCCATCTCTCTCTCCATCTCTATCTCCCCATCTCTGTCTCTGTCTTCCTCTCTCTCAAAAACAAAAGCTGCATCTATAACCGAGTGGGACTCGAAGCTCTTCCATGTGGAAGGCATGCGGCTAGTCCTCAGCCGCTTTGCCCTCTGTACCGTTGTACAGGAGGCCATGGGTACGCCATGCTAACTGGAACTTTTCAAAACCATCAAGTTGCTATCTCCACACCCACGTGTGTACTCCCATTGCCTCTTCAGTGCTCACGGAGAAACATTTGGTTTGAAACAAGACTTTACTTAGGAGGGGAAGTGTATAGGATTACATTTGAAAATGCAATTACTCGAAAAGATAAACCATATGCCGTAGCCTTTGTTTTGCCTCTTTCGCAGAGTGACTTTCAAGAGTTCACTTGAAGGTATGTGGAAAGTCGACTTCTCTGAGCGAGCTGGCTATGCCTACCATAGCTTGCATGTAGTCATCTGAGTTTATACCTTGATGAACTTACGGCCTAGGTATCTTAGAGTCCAAAGACAGTCTTACTCTAGATGAACCTCAAATCTGACTTATACATAGCTTAAATTTCCACACTTGCCCCCTTCTTCCTACAGTGACCCATTGAGACACAGCATAAAAGGACAGAGAGATCTGCGTTTGAAGGAGCGGGCAGGGTGGGAAGAGGTAAGAAAGAGATATTGTAGTTCTGGCTTTCTGACTTTAAGCTGAGTTGGTCACATCTATACCACAGTATTTCTAGGGACAAAGTGTAAACACACACACTGGTTTGTCACAGATGCTAAACTCTGCTCTGGGGCAATTACAACCTTTTACAAATGCTACTTCTGACTCTCAAGAAGGCAGGTAAACAATCCTCTGCCAAGGTGCGATGAAGCTTAGCTGGGATACTGATGTCTGAGTGTTGTAAATGTACATGCTGCTTTGGGTATGCACAGCACGAATTTTCAGAAAAAGTTAAGGACTCCAAATGTGGCATAGACATGACCCAGGTGTCTGCCTATTGAGGGCTCAGATGAGTCTTGTCTCGACACACGCAAGTGAGTTCTTTCTAGTGTGAACTGACTTCCTCCCTCTGCAGTGCAAGGAACCGTGCCATCCCTGACACAGAAATTTGTAACACGAAGGCCGCTTGTTTGTTCCCAGCCACTTAGCTCCAAAATAACAACACAAAAATATATTAGTTGGCCCATTAGCTCTAGCTTCTTATTGATTAACTCTTACATCTTAATTTAACCCATTTTTATTAATCTGTGTATCACCACAAGGTTGTGGCCTACCAGCAAAGTTCTAGCATCTTTGACTCTGGTGGCTGCTCTATAGCGTCTCTCCCCAACTCTACCTTTCTTCTTCCCAGCATTCAGTTCTGTCTTCCCCACCTACCTAAGATCTGCCCTATTAACAGGCTAAGGCAGTTTCTTTATTCATTAATCAAGAAAAGCAACACACAGGCAGAAGGACTTCCCCTACCAGAAATTCTCCTCAGGGCTGCCACAGGCTCATGCTTCTGTCTGGCCTTTGAGGTTTCCTCTGAACAGTTGTAGCTGCTTTTCTGGTTTCCTCATTAATTAATGTGTCAAATAAAATTGTTGATACTTGCTCATTTTATACCATAGAGAGTCACGATTTTACCCATTAAAAAATATCCCCACCACCATCCCTTAGGTCTAATATGGAATTGGCTAGGTCTAATGAACAATTCACAGAAAAGCAAAGATTAAATCCAAATTACTTCATACAAATTCCAGTCTCGTGTCTTAAACACCTTTAATTTTATAAATTTTTCTACTGAATCCCTGACTCTTAATATATTTTAATTTCACAAATAAGGGTCCAAAGGTGAAATGAATCATTCTAAATACTGACTGTTTGATTCTGTCGTGCATTATGCTAATGAAAGCTTCGGGAGTTGGGTCAAGGTATGATTAAAAGGACCAGTGAGATGCTTCAGCAGATAAAGGCACTTGCTGAGCAAGCATGGCCACCTGACCTGAATTTGATCTTGGAAACCTATATTAAATAAAGCATGTTCCTGTGTCATTCCTCTACAATCCCAGCTCTCCTAGCGTGACATGGGAGGTGGAAGCAGGAGAATCAAGCGAAGCTAGTAGCCATTAGCCTGGAATATGCAGGTTAGAAACAAGAGAGACCTTACCTCAGAGACAAGGTAGATAGAGAAACCGGAATCCTGAAAGTTGTTCTCTGACCTCCACATGTGCACCATAGTGTAAGTTCACCTGCATTCACACACATGCACACACACATGTAAATAAGGCAATTTACAAAGATCAGAGTAATAACATAAAGTCTTGCAGTGGCTGAATATGGTCCTTTACATGCTCAGTGCTTTCCCCGGAGTAGAGAAGTTTCAGCCAGAGACAGGACTGATCTAGGGATTTAAGATTGAATGGCACATATCGTTTCTAATGCCTGTGATGAAGTATTTTAATGTCAATTACAGACTTCAGACACTGACCTTTTATGACCCTAACAGATACCTACAAAGTTGAGACCTTAACAATGGGCACTCATTCGCATAATTTGTAAGCAAAGTAACTTCGTGTTCACATTGATGGAAGATGAAAAGTTGGAATTTTATTGTGTTGAGAGGAATTCTCATAATTTTAATATCATATTGGTATTGACATAAAGCTACAGAAAAAGAAATTGCATCCATATAAACTTTAACATAAGTGTATTTTTTGAAAAAAAGAAAAGGAGAGAATTACACAAAATGAACATCAATTTGCGCTTAGTTTATATAAATGGGTGGTTATTGGCACATACTCTGCATAAATAAACTGTGATTTGCATGAAGTTTTATGCTTCAGTGGGGTTTTCTGTTTCCATGCCATAGCTAGGCATTCCACAGTAGATTTGTACTTCTGCAGCAGTGGGTATAAAAGCCGAGCAGAATGCCAAGCTAGCACAGCAAGGTAAGTCCCAAGGACTAGATAATCCTACTTTAATGGATCACCCATAGAGCGATGGGAAGGGCAGAAGGCACATCTAAAGAGGGCACTTGAGGTACGATGGAAGCCAGGACTTTTCTCTCTCCCTCACAGCCATGGAGGATATCATCTGACCAGAAAAGCGCTTTCTACCTAAAGCTATAGACAAATTGCATTTGAATCCAAGAAGTTTGCATGTTACCAAAGAAACACCGTGGCTTGGATGTCTTTTCCCACATCTGTGCTCCGACTTCCCCTCTAACTTCATGTGTTTGTGTCTCTCCAGGTGGTAGCTGGAGATAAGATTATTAGGGTGTGGGCTCCACAAGGGGACCAGTATCTTTACCAAGGATGAAACAAATCTGACAAATTCATAGTCTCTCATACCATATCACACCTTCTGCTTCTTTATGGGGTAGTATGAAGTTCCTCAACCAGGTAGCATGTTCCTGGTCTTTCCAGCCTCCAGGACCATTAGTTAAATAGTCTTCTGGGTTTGAAAAGTAAATTACTCATTCTTTAAAAAGTCAGTTACCCCAGATTTGTTTCTGTTGGTGTTGTGTTACTCTCTGTGAATGATCTATAATTGGTGGATACTTTTAAGTTTGAGCTATTAAAAATCCATCCTATTTCTGAACATTTTAGTATATTCATATGCTACATTTGTAAATAAATATTACATTTATAAATATATATTTATGTAATTTATAAATATATATTTGTGAATATTTATTATATGTATAAATATATACTGTATATATTGAAATGCAATAAAAAATAAAAGAATATCTGGAGTAAAATAAGCTTCTTTGGGTTATGTTAAAGAGAAGTATTTGAGTCAAGAAATCCTGGAAGATATTTAATTTCTATCCCTGTGGATCTATTAGCTATCTTTCATAAAGTATCCCTATAATCAAGATGTCTCATTAAGAGTCAACTCTTATTTCCGTTGTGCCCTTTTCACCTCCCTCCTTCTAGGTACCTTGTTATCTCATTGTCCTGTGCTCCAGCATCAGCCTCCCTTTTCCACATCCTACCTCCAAACAGCAGTTTAAATTCTGCACGCTCTCTTTCCACAATTTACTGTGAAATTCTCACAGGCAGTTATCGCTAGCCCACTAATGTGTGCAGCCCCAGGCATCACTGTGTGGTTGCATCACTACATTTTATTTGGTTATATTTCTGATGCAGCTTGTCTAGGAACTGAATTGACAGCAGCCATGTCTTACTCCCTGATATCTTTAGCATCTTGCACTGTGTGGTTCACCTGTGGTCCTCTGACAAGTATCAGGTGGTAGACTGAAGGGGTAGACTGTAGCATGGGAAAGAAGTTAATTAAAAGAAACCATTTTACATAGCAGAAAATAGAAGTCCATTTTTTTTTCTTTTGGCAGTGTGTCAGATAAGACCACCTCCTACCAAGCAGTACTTTACAAAAGCTCCACTGACTCTGCTGCCTATAGCACCTTACAGTTAGCATGGACCAAACTGACATAGAAAACAGTCAGGTGGCGAGATACTGAGTCTGCCACCCTCTGTGATCACTGAATTGTTTCAAATATAATACCAGTTTGGACATTTAGGAGATATAGACATGTAGCGCAGAGCACAAGGCTCCATGTCTGGATAAGGTGGGAGTAAGGTGCTGGAAAGTGTCTCGCTTTTGTGAGATGGGGTCTAGGAAGAAATCCCCCACAAGAAGGAGTTGGTAAAAAACTGTGTCTTTTCCCGTGTGAGCTCTTGGGAGGAAAACAGCTTCATCTGAGAGTTCATAGCATGAAACTGCATCAACATCCTCTGATTTACAAAACCCCAACCTAAGCTATCAACATGATGTCCCGTTATTGTACTGGGGGACCCAATAGAGATATTATAAATTCCCGTCACGGGGAAGATTTCAACCCCGATACCCAAGCTTGTTAGACGCGGGAGCAGGCATCATGCTGGTGATGTTTCTACCGTTGTCTCTTCTGCAGGACCTGCGGCTGCGTATGCGAAACCATGTCTGACACCCTTGTCTGCTCCCATGACTATCCTAGCCAATTTCATTTCCAAACATAAGTTCAAAAGTTGAAATGAAGAATTTTAGTGACAGAAGGTTATTGACAGCTAAGCCTTAAGCTACCTGTGCATGGCCCTTAGGGGAGTTTAATCCTTTGCTCCTCAAATGGATTCATAAATAATTTTGATTTGTTCTCCAAAACACCTTTCCAAGTAGATAGAGCAAATACTTTCTCCTCTGATAAATGCTAGAAAAATCACGGTAGCATAATTAACTTAGATGTCTGAGTTGAAATAAAGTACTAACAAAGATGGGTGTAAAACTGACTATGGTTGCAGTTTAAGAGTTCTGGCTCTATTTTTCCATGGCCACACACAAATGTATATAGAGTTGCCATCCCTAGGATTTTTGGTACTTACCAAAGTCCCCATCTGTTTAATGCTTGTTCTCGGTGAGAGAGCTAGAAAACCTCAGACACAACAGAGCCCTGAGAAATTCCACTTCATGTGCAATACATAGGGTGGAGCTCACAGTCCAGTTTATTGTTTTCTATAGTTAACTTCAGATACCCAAAGTCAATAGTATCAGAATATCCACTGTAATGAAGGTATGTATCTGTGTCCTTGTGGATGTGCACACCATCCCATGGCTGTGTAGGTTCTCATTGATTACAGATAATGTTTTTTTGATAGCAGGTAAGCTATGTATTTCTTGTGGTCTTGTGAGGATTAGTTTTGTCAGCTTGACACAATCTCAACCCATCTGGGAAGAGAGTCTCAATAATGGTTGCCCATGAGAATACCTCTGAGGGATTTTTAAAAATAGATTTAATGAAGGTGGGGACACCCAGCCTATTGTGGATAGTACTGTTCCCTGGGCTTGGGTTCTGGGCTATAAAATAATAGGGAAAGGGAGATTATTTCTAGATATAGGTTCATTTGTTTTCTATTTCTGCTTTTGGATGTGATGTGACTGCTGTTTAAGTTCCTGTTTGACTTCCCCATAATGATAGGCTGCAACCTGAAATTGTAAGTCAAATTTTCTTTCTCCCCTAAGCTGCTTTTTTTTGTGGGGGGGGGGAGTGGCATTTTATCACAGCAACAGAAATGAAACTAGGGTAGGTCTTTATGTCCTTCTGTAAAGGTCCAGTGTGTGGTGTGTTAACTACACACAATATGTCTATAAGCTGGTCTTCAACCAGTTTCTATGAAGACGGATTCTTTGATCCTTCTATTAAAGACTGAAACTGAGTTTTGGGTTGGGACAAACAACATGTCTGTAAGTGACTTTTTGATGTTTTTTCCTTAAGGTGATGAAAAAGAAAGGTACATTCAAGACTCTTAAGAAGATAAATGCTTGAAATGACATTCTAGCAAGTCTTGGAGGCCTTGGGCATTGCCAAGTAAAATCAGGTGGATGAAGGGCAAGTGAGACTCGCTTTTTCCCAATCTCTTGTCTGTTGGGAGATAAAGCATAGCACCATGTCTTTATGTTTAGTATGATGCGATGAACACAGAAAGGGAACAGCGTTTGTTTTGTTTAATATTCCATAAAGGTATTCAAGCTGTGTAGTATTTTATTGTTCGAGAGTATAACAAATGTCTGTGTCAATTCTCAGTAATGAACCCTGTCAAGGAGCGGTCATTGCTTGGGAAAGTGAAGTTTAAAAAGCACGCTTTTGCTAATAAATCACAGAGTGTAACATCATATGGTGTGACGATGTTAAACAAATAATTCTATCTGCAGATGGAATCTGAGCCCAAAGGGAAACACACTCTGGCTTTGCTCTGTTCTCTGCCTCACACTCGTGATGGGCACACCAGATCATGTTCAAAGGACAGGAGTTTGCCATGTCATGGCTTAGAGAAGCAAGCTAGGTACAACAGTGACTTAGGTTTGGTCCTTTCTGCTCCCCTGTCCCTTATATAGTTTTCCATGACTTGTTCTTGGCCGCTCGTCTAGAATAAGTCTTCATGCACTAAACTCTTATTCATATTTGCCACAAAACAGAATTTACTGCAAAAATGAACATTGAAAACTCCAGTCTCTCCTTATCCCTTAAACTCTATATGGCTAATTATGATTCTTAGAGCCTTTGGACTTCATGTCTCTATTTCATTTTAAAATTTGCAACTTTCTTCCTTTCTTCTTGTCCCGCAGACTTGAAGGGAGGTCACCTGTTGAACACTAGTCCCCGTCATCTAAGGGGATGCATTCCCAAACCTCTGCTGGTAGCCTAAACCCTTTCACAGTATAAACTCTATGTATATGTACTATATACATATGTACTATGTACTATGTATGTACATATGTACTATGGACCTGTTTATAATGCATTTAATCTCATTTATAAGCCATTAATAAAAACCAGTAACAAAACAAGACTTAATAATGTTCTCTGTCTCTCTCTTGCTTTCCTCTATCTCAAAATTTCTTATTGTTATGCCCCACCCTTTTCTCTATGAGATGCTATTTAGTGTTGCACTAGCCACATGTTAAGAATAAGAATCATGAGCAATGCCCAGACTACCACATAAGGGTTACTTGAGGATAATACATGCAATGTACTTAGTTTTACAACCAGGGTAACTTCTAGGTGACAATAGGGCTATTGCTTATGCAACATGAATACCCTGGAGTAGGGGTGACTCATGTCCCTGGTGGGACAGGGCTATACCACTGTTGTGGTGCGTGCATTGGGGTACAGTTTAAAAAGTTACAAGTTTTTTTTTTTTATTTTTGAAAATTTCAGGAGTTTTAAATCTGCTATCTTCATATTCTGGTTTACTGTGGGTAGCAGAAACCATGCAAGGCAAAACTGTAAAGGGAGGACGGTGTGTGTAGTCAGCATTCTAAAGTGAATTCTTTCTATGCTATTGGCTTTTTTTGACAGATGCTGGAGTATGCATACAGTTGTTTCTGTTGCAGAGACAAACATCTGAAGTACCAGGTCATTCTGGTGCTTCTGTGTCCTCTGAGGTTGGGTCTACATGTTTTAAGGTCATAGTGAACTGTCTGGATGCATGTATATGTGCTGTGTGTGTATCCTAGGAGTGGGGGAGACCCACAGTCAGCAGGTCTCACAGCGTTCTCTAAATGTTATTGCTGTTGGCAAGGCCTTATCTCAGATGAGGTGGTGAGTTAGTTAGCTGCCATAGAGATGTATGATTTTGTAAAGTTAGATGGGGTATAAAGAAACACAGTTAATTCCAGAACCTCAGGCAAAAGTGGTGAAGTAACTGGGGTCTTTGTTCTCGGAGATTATCAGATTTACCATCTTTCCCTCTGAGAAATAGCAGGCACTCTCTGGCTGCCAGTTGCTATGCAGGTAGACACTCATACATGGATGAGGCCACCCCAGGGTTACACGCTGGAGTCCCTGGGAAGGAAAAAGAGGGAATCTCACACTCTTCCTAAGGAATTAGTTTTCTTCAACTAACCCTAAACCCCAGTGTCAAGCTTTGTCACAATTTTCAAAACGACCATAGTATTGTTACCTAGAATTTTTCCCTAAACTATTTTCCAAAATGACCAGGTAGAGTCCCACTGAAGCCTCCAGAAAGTCCCAAGGACATGAAAATGCACTTTAGACACATAAGATGCCTCATGTTTTAATAGATGGTGTTGGGAAGTCTTTTGAGAGGCACAGACTAAGTAAGGCTTCACATTTGAACCAGGCCTTGCTCTGGGAGTAGGCAGGGGGAGGGTACACATGAAAGTGGAACTTGCCTATGTGTGTCAACTGATGTGCACAAGGAGTTTATTGGAGCATCTGTGGACCAGTCACAACCACTTTCCTTTTGCTTTTGGGTCTCAATTCTCTTTACTGAATGAATTTCAAGGCACTTGGTCCTGTGAAAAAAAATGGTGTTCAAGGTAGGGGAACAGCTAACTCCAAGGCTCCAAGAAAGACATAATGAATGATTAATTAATTTGGATTCATAATTAATGAATCCAAAGAACAGAATGCAGTACAGTATGATACAGTGTATATCAGTAGATGGGACACTGGAATGGAGTCCCAGGGTAAGTCATGGACCAGGCCCAGTCAACCTGGTTAGAAGTGTGTGTGTGTGTGTGTGTGTGTGTGTGTGTGTGTGTGTGTATGCTATGTGTACATAAGTACACATGAATGCTTATGTACTTGTGTATGCAAGTATGTATATAGTCAGGGATTGGCATTGGATTTTGCCTATATCATCTTCCAGCATAATTTTTGAAATAATGCCTCCCAATGAATTCATTATTCGTTGATTTAGATAGGCTGGCTAGGCAGTGAGTTCTGCAGATACACCTGTCTTTGCCCAGCCCCATCTCTAAGATTGTAGACATGTGATTCCATGATGGAATTTTCCCCTGGATGCTGGGATCTGAAATCAGGTCTTCATGCTTGCTTGGCAGGTATGTTTCTATTTAAGCCATCCCCATCTAGGGGATTTTAGTCAAAAAACCAACATGATGAAATATACCATTCTTTCTTTCTCATGCATAAGGGATTACAGGGGCAAGAGAAGAAGCAAGAAAAGCATCCTTGAGTATTGAGAAGGTTCAGTTTATAAACTCCGAGAGTTTGGCTTGCAACAGTGACCATGCACACTAACAAATACAATATGTAAAGCACAGGCCATCTTAAGCATTGCAAAACATACTACACCATCTTTTATTCCTATCCATTCTGCTGTGACTTCCTGGTTTGCTGTTGAGAAAACTGAGACATAGGAAGCTTGAATGGTTCATCCATAACAACTAAGTAATTGTGATTGACAATCTGGTCCCGGAATCTGTACCCCTCCTGGAGTCCAAAGCGAAGAATTTATTTCTTTATATTTTCCAATTTCTAGAAGCCAAATTCTATACCTTGGCTCATAGCCCACATCATACAACTTTTTTCTTTGTCTCCTTCTGCTGTCCTTGCTAGCCCCCTTGCTCTCTGCTTAATCTAACCATCGCTGGTTCTCCTGCCTCCCACCTCTGAGTATCTTTGTGTGTGCACCGGCCTCACCCAAATTATCCAAAGTGAGATCCTCAATCAAACAATCAGTTTAGCTGAAACACATGGCAAGGTCTGTTTGCTTTCCATCCAATGGAGCGTTTTCAGGTTCTGAAAATTTTACCATGGAAAATTTTGAGGAGAAACGAGCCAACCACAGACAATTTGATAATCTATTTTAAAGGTAGCTTGTGTAATGTTTTGCTACCAAAAGGACGTGGAAGCTGAGAAAAAGATTTATAACTCAAAAGATACTTCGTAACTCTCTTTGGCTTGGACCACTGACTGGATGATAGTACCGTTTATCAGGGTGGACAAAATACATGGAGAAAATTAGCTTTGAACAAATAAAGAGTTCATTTGTCTTTAGTAAACTCTAATTGCCAAGCAGAAATCTCAAGACATAGGATAACTGATGGCCAATGTGTATAGACATTTGAAGCACAGTAGAAAAGGGATTTAGGAATTGACATTTTGATGTTACTTAAAAAGCACAGTATGGGACTGGTGTGATGGTTCAGGGGGTAAAGGCATTTGTGGCCAAGCCTGAAGACATGCACTTGATTTTTGGAACTCATGTGGTGGGAGAAGGCAATATAGTTTCTGGCAAGTTGTCCTCTGATCTCCACACCCCTACTGCGACATGTAGCCCCTTTCCCACACAAATAAATGAGTGGGTGCCATTATTTTTTTTTTTTTCAAAAAAGGAGAAACAGTATGGGTTGAGATAATCTGAAAAGGGTGCTGCTATGGAGGACAGGATCAGATGCTGGTTCCTGGGACACTGGTCCTTAAGTAACAGCAGAGTCAGTGAGGGTGGGGTTGAAACCAAGGGAATGGGAGGCAAAGGTCAGATGTGAGGAGGAGACCATGAAAGTGTGGTGAAGGATGAAGAGAAGAAAGTCAATCAAAATGCATGTTGTTCATTTGCCAAAGCCTCACAATGGTAGCAGGGCATGTGGCTCCTACTTCAGAGTGCATCTTTTCAAGCCTTTGCTGTTCTGAGGTGGACATGTGCCTGTCTCTTCACAGATGGAATGTGAGTAGAACGTATGCCACCCCTCACTCCACTTCTTACTACATTGCATAGCTACTTCCTCATTCTCACACGTGTGATATGAAAAGTCCTTCTGTATATGTGTTACCTTTACTGGTTAATGAATAAAAAAAGCTGCTTTGGCCTGTGATAGGACAGAATAGAGATAGGCATGAAGACTAAACTGAATGCTGGGAGAAAGTAGGTGGAGTCAGTAAGATGCCATGTAACCGCCAGAGGAGAAAGATGCGAGCCACCAGTTGGAAACTTGCTGGTAGCCACGAGCCTCATGGTAAAATATAAAATAATGGAAATGGGTTAATTTAAGATGTAAGAGCTAGCTAGAAATACACTTAAGCTATTGGCCAAACAGTACTGCAAATAATATAGTTTCTGAGTGATTATTTCAGGTATGGGCAGATGGGAACAAACAAGCCGTCTCCACCAACACACGTGTGTATCTAGGCCAGAGTTGAGTGTCTTCCCCTATCATTCTTCACTTTAATTTTTGAGTCAGGGTCTCTTACTAAACAGTTGATCTCTGACTCAACTAGACTATCTGTCCAGTGATATCTGGGGAACGCTGGCCTTTGCCTGTCTGGCATTGGGGGTTACAGGTGTACACTACTATATCTATCTTCTTTAGTGGGTTCTGGGGAGCTGAAAATGTCTTTTATTCTTGTACTGCAGCCATTTATTTGCACAGCAAGCCTTTTCCCCAGCACCTAGGAATATATTCTTGTAACAAACCTGCCAGGCACAGAAGTTAACTTTTTAGTTAGCCAAGGTTTCTAGCTGGTGAGACCATTCCCATAGGCTCCATCACAGCACACAGAAATCAGCAAATGACTGAATATAGTCAATCGGGCTGTTTTTGATGCATATATTTTCTGTGTCTATAAACATGCCTGCCACAAAATCCTGTGACCTCTAATTGTGAGGGCTGGCTCATTCATATCTCATTTTTTGCTCAAAAAAAATCCGTTAAAGTTAATTTGCCTATAGTGGCGTTTTCTCTCCCTGAGCAGATGTGTATGATGTTGTCACATTGGTCAAGGGCATGTGGCCTGAACATGCTGGCACACGTATGACTGTTATTTCCAATTTTATAGCAAAATGTTTGACTAAGTGCCACCAACAATATTCCTTGTGGCCTATATCTCCAAGATTGTAGATGAATGGGAACAACTGGAATAATCCGGACCATCAAAGTGTATCTCCAGATCCTTGCTGCTTTGGCAAGGCTTTGCAAGAAAGATGCAATCTATGAGGGGGTAGTTGCTTGTTTTTAGCTAGAAGGAAGTGAGTATAAAATATCTGGACCTCTTACATTTGAAAACTGAACTGTTTCTACATAGCAAGAGAAATGACAATTTTTCGTGTAACTTTGAAAACCCAAAAAACAAAATGAAACAGGACAACTAGCCCACCAAGGAGGCAAAAGCCTCACCAAAGGGTAACCATTACAACCATGCCTATTGGTTCAGAATTGGCCAAAAAAAATTGTTATTCAAGCAAGAAAAATGCATGTGTCAAGTGAACGCTCTATGAACTAAAGCAAGACTTGAAAACCTTCTCAAAGAAACAGCCTTAGTTATATTGCTGAGATACAGAACCAACTAGAAAAAAAAACAACAAAAGCTTACTTTTTTTAAAAAACAAATTATTGAAGAAACACCCCGAGGTCCTCAAAATTGTTCCCCCAGGAAGTGATCAATAGTTAACAAGTGTAGTTCTCTCCCCACTTTGGATATGGCCTTGAGAGATAAAGGACTAATAAGAATATACAAGAGCTCAGCAAGAGAGGAGGAAGCAGGTCCATGGCTCCCCCAGGGCACAGAGCTGAGTTAAGAAAGGAATGCCCTCAGTCACAGTAAGGGCCCTCAGAGCAAGGTCAGGTCAGGCAGAATCCCACTGTCTGTGGATGAGTGACTGTTGTAAGGCCTGTTTATTTGTTCCCAGCTGATCAGCCCTGAAGTAATCACACAGAAACTGTATTAATTAAATCATTGCTTGGCCCATTAGCACTAGCTTCTTATTGGCTAACTCTTATATCTTAATTTAACCCATCTCCATTTATCTTTGCATCACCTCAAGGTCGTGGCCTACCAGCAAAGTTTCTGCATGTCTGTCTCCGGTGGGTGGCAGTTCCATGGCAATCTCTCATTCTTTTTATTTTTTTTAAAACGATTTATTTCATATTATTTTTTTGATTTATTATTGTGATTTGATTTTGAAACACCCCCCCCCCACACACACACACAGGCTTATATTTGAGCACCTGGTCCCCAGCTGATGACCTTACCGTGGAAATCTATGGAATCTAAGGACCTGGAATTTCAATGGCAAAAGTGGGTCACTAAAGACAGGCCTCTGGGCTGGTAGCCTCTTTTCTCCTGTTCCTTCACCCCTAAGCAGCCCACATTTTCTGGCTCACCACAGTGCTAACAGTGTTTGCCTCACACTCAGTCACAACAAGCTGAAGTGTTTCACCCTGCCTTCCCCAAGCTGATGGAGTGAAGTCCTTTGAAACCATGAGTCAAAATATATTTCTCTTCTAAATTGTCTCAGCCACGATTTTGGTCTTTGCAACACCAAAGTGACAAATACATACACTAAAATGTTGTAAAAATCTGACTTCTCGTGTCATTTCCCCAATTTCTTTTAGGTTAGCGCATTTTCTCAGAACTGTGATACAATTATCAAGCATAAGTTAATTTGGATGCAATTGTATTACAGAAATTTGGAGGTGTTATTTGGGATTTTAGTAGTTTTACAATTGTCTCTCCTCTTTCCTGTTTTGGAATATTGTTCAGAATGCTACCTTGTACTTAGTTCTCATGGTTCCTTGGTCTTCATATCATGTTACACTCCCTAGTCTTCTCTCTTTTATAATCTCAACTCCTTTTAAGGTCAGTCTTTTTGGGAGGCATTTTCTGTATTTGGATTTACCTCAGGCTTTCTCATGGTTAGATGAGGATCTGCATCTCTGTCCTGAATGCCAGAGGGTCGAGAATCGACTCCTGCCTTTCCCTGTGCACTGTCTAGGAGGTATATGAAGAAGTAGGTTTTATCAACACTGATGTCAGTCTTGTCCCGTAGTTGAGGTGGTAGCTGATAGGCTTCTTCACTGTAAAGCTACTGATATTTCAACTATAATTCATAACAACTTAGAAAATTTACAAATATTCTCTTCACTTCAAACTGTTACCAAGTAATTTTGTTATCAGTTGTCTAGTGATTTCTGCCATTTTTGTATTTATAAATTGGAGTCTGTTTTTTTTGTCAAGAGGACTAGAAGAAATTCCTCTGTACTTATTTATTCAATTCTCCACTGCTATTAGTACAGACACATGGCAGTTTATAAGAATGTATAGGCTATAATATAATTAGTGCTTATTTTGTTAATTGAGTTGTTCTGTGTTGGGGGCTAGAGAGATGAGTCAGAAGTGACAAGTTCTTGCTGCTCTTGCGAAGGGCCAGAGTTCAGTTCCTAGCTCTCCCAAGTGACGCACAACTGCCTGTAACTCCAACTCCCGGTGATCTAATTCCTTCTTCTAGCCCAGATGGACACCTGCACAATACATGCATGTCCCCATGTAAACACACATACATACACATAAATAAAAACAAACCTTTAAACAAGGTACTATGTTGGCCTGTTGCTTGTTTGACTCTCAACCTCCTTGACATAGTGCCATTGTTTAGAGCCACAGCTGTGCCTTCTGATACCGTATGATACTGAGGGTTCATCATGACATTATCCCCAGAGGCCTGGAGAGGCCATCTGTGTACAGCTAATCTAATTTGCTAACTACAGCATGTAGCATTTTTGGGCAGTTCCTTTTGTGTTTAGCCCTTGAATATTCAGATAAAAACATTGTCAGAGCTCTTTAAAAATAGAACATGTTCTCCAACTGCAAGTAAAGATGTTAGTTGGATGCTGAGCATAAGGCAACTTGATGGGGTCTTAGGAGATGGAGGTCTACTTAAGGGGTTCAGTTGGCTTCCTGAAGCAAGAGGAAACCCTCACCTGAATTCTGCAACTGTTAGGTACTGGGTTCTGACAACCGTGCTGTGAACTTGCTGACTGCCCCTCGGAGCCTTCAGCAGCCTCACATCTAGTCAGGGCCTGGACTGCAGTCTGACTCCTATACCCCAGTGCCAAGCAGTTTTAGTTACTGGATTCTTACACTGAACGTCTTTTTGTTTGTAACATGATGGGCCAGCTTGTTGGGGTTTCTGTCCTGCCTGGTACCCCACAACCGGCAAATCCTAAAGAAAATCACAGAGTCTACATTAGGTTACAAACTGATTGGCCCATTAGGTCAGGCTTCTTATTAGTCCTTGTAACTTATATTAATCCACTATCATTATCTATGTTAGCCATGTGGCTTGGTACCTTTTTCAGCTGTCACATGTTGCTTCCTCGGTGGTCTGGGCAGGAATGACAGAAGAAGCTTCCTGCTTCCCAGAATTCTCCTGTTCTCATTGCATCACCTCTACTTCCTGTCTGGTTTTCCCGCCTATACTTCCTGCCTGGCCAATCAGTGTTTTATTAAAATACATGATTGACAAAATACAGATAATTCTCCCATACCATTTCCCTCTTTTTTTTTTTTAAGCAAAGGAAAATACCTATAGTCCATTTGTTGGGAATGTGGGCGTATTATTTAAGGATAGTTATAGTTTTCCTTAGTTATGATAAAAGATAAAGTAGATATAAATATTGTAACTGTAATTCTTGTTTGATAACTGTTTTGTTATATGTAATTTTACTATTTTAAAGTTAAAGTCTTTCTTTTTTGTTTAAACAGAAAAAGGGGAAATGATGGAGGAGGGTTATCTGTCTATGTGTTGCTTTCATTGGTTAATAAAAAAAACTGCCTGGCCTGATAGGTCAGAACATAGGTAGGCGGGGAAGACAGAACAGGATGCTGGGAGAAAGAAGGCAGTGAGGCAGGCGCCATGCAGCTAGCTGCCAGGTCAGACATGCTGAATATTTCCCGGTAAGCCACCACCTCATGGTGAAATACAGATTATTAGAAATGTATTAAATCCATATGAGAGAGTTAGCCAATAAGATGCTACAGAAAATGGGCCAGGCAATGTTTAAAAGAATACAGTTTCCATGTAATTATTTCGGGTAAAGCTAGCTGGGCAGGCTGGCGAGAAGCGGCCTGCCATTCGTAGTACATTTGTTCACATTTTTATTACATTTGTTTACTTATTTATGTTTTTGTGTGTGTGTACAGGCACTCACATGCCACAGTATGTGTGTCGTGACTTGGTGGCAAGCCCTTTTATTGCTTGGTCATCTCACTGCTCCCTTTCCCATTTTACATTTCTGAGATAAATAGCGCCATAATTTGATCTTACCTTTTCTGGATATTATGGGAGTTAATTTCTCATGTCTTGTTGAGGATTCTATGTCTTCTTACAAGGGATTTTAGCCTTCAGTGAGTCTTAGCCTAAGTCTAAATATGGGACTGAAGATTTTCATTTAGTTTTTGTGTACAAATACTGTTACTACTCAGTTTCCTTAGCCTCTCTGTATGCTACATTTTGAAACCAGTTTGACGCCATCGACAAGAAACTTCTGGTTTGGTCTTTAATCAAGAGATACATCTGAAGAGGTGATGGTAATATTGAGTCCTACAATTTATTATTAAATTATACCTTTACACTTATTTCAATGTTTTGAGAATTTTTCTTGTTTTTTATAAATTTTAATAGTTTTATATCTAACATATTTTGAGATTCCATTGTAAATATTTTTCTTAATCACTCAACCTCACTGTTGTTAGTATACAGAAATGCAGTCTGCTGTTCTGTATTGACACTGTTTCCCAAAATCTTGCTAAATCAAACTATGAGAAATATTAGTAAATTCCTTGGAATTCTTTATATCAGCAATCATGTTTTCTATGAATGGAAGCAGTTTTTCTTTTTCTAACTGGTATGTACTGCATGAATCTTTTCTTGCATGTGTGTGTTGAACACCTTCTGCCTCCCAACTTTTTCCTCTCTATTTTCTCCATTCTTCTCTTCTTAATCTTTGTTTCCCTAGGCAATTTCACTTCTATTTTCATTAGATGTCTCTCTCTCTCTCTCTCTCTCTCTCTCTCTCTCTCTCTCTCTCTCTCTCTCTCTCTGTGTGTGTGTGTGTGTGTGTGTGTGTGTGTGTGTAATTTTATGTGACTATAGGAAGTTAAGGAACCACCAATGAGAACAATCATGCAATATTTTTCTTCAGGAAGCTGGATTAATTTGCTTAATATGGTGTTTCCAGTTGCATCAATTTTCCTGCAAATAACAGAATTTTATGTTACTTGAAAACTTTCATGCCCCTTTATGGCTGAACACTTTTTCACTGTGTGTATAAGTCACATTTTCTTATCCATTGTTCTCTTTGGACACATAGGTTGGCT
The DNA here is from genome assembly GCF_982192425.1 of Myodes glareolus. Lineage (NCBI taxonomy): Eukaryota > Metazoa > Chordata > Mammalia > Rodentia > Cricetidae > Myodes > Myodes glareolus. Next base: position 9,501,985 of record NC_142030.1, on the reverse strand, counting down.
TTATGCCATAGCTATGGTGAATAGTGCTACAGCCTCCACTAATGTGTAGATATCTCTGTGACTATTGACTTTATATCCATCTGGTCAACCCACAAGAATACTGTAGCTGGCACATATGCAACATCTATTTGAAGCATTATTTTGGTGATGAAGATTTCAGGAATATGCTAAAGAGTTTCCACGACAGACACTACTTAGACTCCCAGACTCTTACTGTGGCATTTTAGACAGGATTTTTCTCCCTCCTTTCTTCCTCCTCTTCCTCCTCTTCCTCCCCACCTTAAGTCTAGAGTGAGGTTAAGGATACAACTATTTCCAGTTTGCACATATTTAAAAATCATTTACGTGCTAAATTTTGCCAATTCCTCTTTTTTGCATCTGTTGAGATGAGCACACAGTTTTTCTTTTTAGTCCTCAATATCCATATATGTCTCAGAGATATTGCAGGTTTGGCTGTAGATCATTATGGCGAAGTGAAACAATCAATGAAACAATTGAAATATTTTTTGTTACCCTGCAATTATGAAAATTATGTTTGTACTGGAGTGTAGTTTGTCATGTGTGAAAATAGCATTTATAGCACTTAAAAGTACTTCAATGCTGAAAATGCTAAACATCCCTCTGGTCTCCGGGGAGTCATAATCATTTGCTGGCAGAAAGTCTTGCCTTGATGCTCCTGGCTGTGGACCAATCAAGGTGTGGCTGCTGAAGCCTGGGATGATGGAGGCAATTGCTGGAAACAAGACAACAGTGTTTGTCATATTGATTAAGTCTTTCTTTCAAGAAGCATTTCGTTGTAGCAGGCATTGTTGTTGAACAGAATTATGCATACAGTAGTTTTTGTTGTTGTTCTGTTTTTATTTTGTTTTCCTTTATTTTTGAGGCAGGGTTTTACATGGTTCAGGCTGTGTAGCTATGTAGCTAAAGCTGATTGTAAATTCCTGTTCCCCGTCTTCATTTTAAAAGTACTGGGACTGAACATCTTGCCCCCATGTCTAGCTACTCTATAATGATTATCATTTCAGCATGTGGCAATTTGAATGAAAATGGCCCCATATGCTTACAGAGACTGGCACTGTTGGGAGAGTGGCTTTGTTAGAGTAGGTGTGGCCTTGTTGTATTTTTTTATTTTCTTCTAGAATTTATAAGAACTAATACTATTTCTTTCTAAATGTTTGTTGACTATAGTAGCAAAATAACCTTGGCTAATGCTTTCTTTGTATAAAGACTTTAGTTCCTATAATGGGGTAGTGTTATTCACAACATTTTTTTTTTCTGGGTGAGCTTTGGTAGTTTTTGTCTCTCAATGTATAGTCCATTTCATCTATGGTGTAGGAGGTCCTTCTGTATTTGTGTTGCCTTCATTGGTTATTAAAGAAACTGCCTTGGCCTAGTTGATAGGGCAGAACTCAGGTAGGTGGGGAAGACAGAACAGAATTCTGGGAGGAAGAAAGCAGAGACGGGCAGACACCATGGTTCTCCTGCCCGAGATGGATGCTGGTTAGACTCATGCTGGTAAACCACAGTCAAGTTGTGAAACACTTTAATGGAGCTGGGTTAAACTAATATGTGAGAGTTAGCCAATAAGGGGCTGGAGATAATGGGCCAGGAAGTATTTGAATGAATACAGTTTCTGTGTGATTATTTCAGATGTAAGCTAGCTGGACGGAATGTAACAAAGGGCCTGCGCCCTTCTCGAGTGGCTCAGATGACAAGCAGCCCACCTGCTCCCTTCAGCACATCTAGACTGTTGAATTATGAGCCTAATATAATTTTAAGTATCCCTGTCGTATTATTTTCTGCTGTCTGTGTTAGAAGTGGTGTCTCTGCCTTGGGTCTTCATGCCTGGAAACTGCTACAGCTTTGTGACCAGCATCCAGTGCATTTTGTTGCATTATGGTTCGTTGTTTTTCATAGCTGGAATTCTTCTAAAATTTCCTTAAACTTTACTTGTGGAATAATGGCCATTTATTAACTATTTTTTTTAAAATTCCAAGATATATAAGGGATGTGTGAATTATCTTCTGTTACTGATGTCTAGTTTAACTCCTCTACAAATGCTTTGTTTGATTTTTATTCTTATGAATTGGTAATTTATTTAAGTGATGGCTCAGTGTGCAATTGAAAAAAAAAAGTGTATCTTTTACTGTCATAGTAGGGGTCGACTTTTGCATACCTTCAGATGAAGAGTTCTTTTAATTTATGTAGTTGGGATTTTCTGTCCCTCCTGGTCCTGCTGCTGTTCAGTCCCAATGAAACCCACAGAGGCTTGTATTAATTATAAACTGTTTGATCTGTTACCTCAGGCTTATTATTAACTAGCTCTTGTAACTTAAATTAACCCATACTTCTTATCTATGTTTAGCCATGTGACTTGGTACTTTTTCCCAATACAGCATTCTCATCTTGCTTCCTCTGCATCTGGTGACGACTGCAGACTGAGTCTTTCCTCTTCAGAATTCTCCTAATCTGGTCATCCCACCTATGCTTCCGGCCTGGCTACTGGTCAGTCAGCATTTTATTAAACCAATACAAGTGACAAATCTTTAGAGGGTACAAGAGCATTATCCCACAGGACATTTATATGGATCAAAATTGGGGTACATACAGTTATATGCAGAAAATGTGCTTGGTTTTTTGTTAAGACTATATTAGTGAAAGGAACAAACACCATAAGATTAAAAAAATTATGATTTTGGGGAAAAGAAATATGTTCCCCTCCACAGAATTTCTAATAGTGTCAGTGCTTTTTTTTGGGGGGGGGGAGGGTGGGCGTGTTTCAAGACAATGTTTCTCTATATAACCCTGACTGTCCTGGAGCTCACTCTTTAGACCAGACTGGCTTCAGACTCATAAAGATCTGCCTGCTTCTGCCTCCCAAGTGCTGGGATTAAAGGTGTGCACTACCATTGCCCGCCTGCATGACAGGTTTTACTTGAAGTTTAATTTGAGTTTTCTGATATTTGGGGACACTGAACCTTAGTAGTTAAACTTGTACAGGGCCTTGGCATAGATTCTGCCCTAAGATGAGGACCAGATGTGAGCAATGTCACCAATGACTGATTTAAGTAAACCCTTGACTTATTGTCACCAGCCTAGGCTTCTAGGAGCTCTGACCTCCACCTGCCATCCCTCCTGCTGGGAGTGAGAAACAGCAGTGTGATTGCGATTCAGTAATTTGATTCCAAATGAACCTTCAGGATGCATTCATCATGGAATGTAGACTCTTCATCCAGGAACTACAATGTTTGGAGATAAATTTTTAATTTGGCCAAACCTTCTCCTGTGTAAGCACCTGGAGCATCCCCACAGTAGACAGCATTTCAGATCGATTCTTCTGTGAAGTTGTAAGAGCAAAAAGCAAAGAAAAAAAGAAAGCATCTGTTTCCCTTGTTGTAGAAAGAGACAGGACCAGGCTCAGGACTGTGTGTGTGTGTGTGTGTGTGTGTGTGTGTGTGTGTGTGTTGTGCAGCGAGGGGGGGGTTGTCGTTTGAGTCTGCTTACTGTTCGCTGTCTTCTTGCGGGGAAGACGCCACAGATGTGTCAAGCAGGGAGGACAAACTGGCCCACAGTACAGTCATTTCATCTATTGCCAAGAAAGGATGCAAACAAGAGTGCCTCAACATGACAGGAAACAAAACACACTGCCTGTTATTTATTTATCTATTCATCTTTTTACCCACATTTTATCATGTTTAAAAATATCAAGAAAGTTTTATTTATCCTTACAATCTGGCTCTTTGAGCCCTCTCTGCCCCCTTTATTCCCCCCAGGGAAAGCTATATGAGGTCAATGATCAATACTAAATGAATCTCACATCTCCTTAGAGAATTTGACAGTTCCAATTTATGCAATTTCTCAGAATCAGATTTCCATTTATTTTTATGCCTGAGAAACGACTGGGTTTTTGATGCACATTTTAACATGTCAATGAAGTCAGAAGCTGTCAAGCAGCCTTGAAGAGTAATGTATTGTTCCCCACAGGGGAAATACTTTTCTCCAAGGGGTAAAATTATGAGCATCTATTGTCCAAATTATTTTTCAAATTGTTTTAGTCAGAAGCAGTTAGATAAAAGGCGATGTCATCTCCAAGGGGCCCTTTCGGAAGAGAAAATGGGCAGTCTTCCCCTGTGGGGTTTGCTGGCTGCACGGTGGCCAGGTCCTGACCAAGGCCCTATTAGTCAAGCCTGACAGGAAAGTACACACTGCATCCATGGCCTTCAGGGTGATGTATGAGCATCTAGCGTGCTGTTTGTTTCCCTTGACAATTCCCAGCACCTACTTTCCACCCAGTATCAAATAATCCCAGATCTGCAGGGTGGGAGAATGGGAGGGAGATGGCCTGTTGGTTAAGTGATGGATTTGCCTCAGGTACAGACATCAGCGGGACCTAATGAATCAGCCAGCAGAGGCAAGTACCAGTTAGAGATTGAGTCATTGGCACAGCAAAACCACATGCTGTTCCCCTTGTCTGAACAGGGGAGCTTTGGGCAAATACCTACAAAAATCCCCGGGGCAGCTAGAACTGGAGACCCATGTGTGCTTAAAAGCCCCTAAGATCGTGTTTCCCCCTTTGACATGCACTTCAGCATTTGGATTCCCTGCTTCTCTCGGCCATAAAGTCAGAAACGACACAGAAGCTGGTGAGTTTGTTGCCTACAGAAAAAATAAATGAAAATTCAGTAGTTTTATAAAGGACAGACTCTCTAGGCTTTTTCATGTGGGTCTTTGGGCAGCTCACACTAGGTCGAGAGTAAGACAGCATCATCAGAAGAGCCCAGGAAAGCGGGATTCTTCTTTGTCTGCATGGAGCTGTTGCCATGAAGGATTCAATGAGTAGAAAACAAAACAAAACAAAGCAGAAAACCAGTTCTCAAAGGGACCCCAATTGTCCTTCCTGTGGCACCGAACCATTTTTTTGTTGTTGTTAATAAATCTATATCCATGTATTTATTTATTTACAGAGACTGCTGAGACCGCGGAGTTCCTGTTTGCTCTGTTTCTTTGGAATAAAGTTATTCTGTGGTCAGAGACACCTAAGCCCACGAGGCACGCGCCATCCAGATCTGAGCACAGGCTGTTTACATGACCTTCCAGGAAAAATATTGACAAGGCAGTAAAAATACTTTTCTTGATTGCTCAGCCTTGTGTTTGAAAGTTGGAATTACAGGGATTTTTCTCTTTTAGTTGTTTATTTTTAGCTTCTCTATTTTTCTACCTTTTCGCTTTTTGGAGAGGGGGGGACTTGCCTTTGAAAATGCAGTCTATTTCTACCCACAGTGACAATCGAGGAACAGAAAGCCTTTACAGAAGCCTCACTACTTCCCTCCGATGAGTTCTCCAGCTGCTTGAGGGACAGGGTCTCTCGGCTTCTGGAGATAAGGAGACAAAGGAGAGTTTTTCACAGACCAGAAGAAACTTCAAAGAACGAAGAGAACACTTGCTGCCCGTTCCCAGAAAGGCCACCATTCCTTCCCACTTGCCTCTGACCAAAGATTAGAAATAGTCACAGATATGGTGGCATGAGTCTCACTTTATGGATACTTACATGCATGTATATGTGTATGACTGCATGTATGTGTCTATGAATGCATGCATACATGTACATAAATATGTATATGGCTTCATGTATATATGCATGCATTTACGTGCTTATCTGTTTTGAGACAAAGTCTCACTGTGTATCCCAGGTTGGACTTGACTTTTTTGTTGATTGACGGGGCTGATTTTATTTTTCTTACTCTAAAAGAAGAGATGGAACTTGCCACTCTTGAAGGAAATTGCTCACAGAATCCATAACAGTACTGTAAAATATCACTTTGAGTGTCTCCTGAAAATATCCAAGTATGTCCTAGGGAATGTACAATGCATTGCTGTCACTGCCGGACACTGGATGTCACTTCCAAGGTTAGGTAGATTCCTTTTGAAATGTTTCTGCTGAGGGATTCCCCGCCTAACTTCACTGCCTTGGTCTGTGGAGCCTGCCCTTTATGCATCACGGTCTTTGCCTGCTTCATATTTCTTCATGAAAATACGTACACTTCTAGCCAAGCAGTCATGCAGAATACACAGAGGACTTTGACTGAGATAAAGGAATGAAACTATTGAGTCTCTTAGCAAAGACATCCAACTGCTCACTCCTGGAACATACACAACTCGTACTCAGCAAAGAGGTGCTTGGGTAGGTTAGTACTCCTCAGCTGTTGGGGACTGGAGCTCACCTGTCATCTTGGTTCCCAGCTCACAGAGAGGTTAAACTACCTGTTCCCTAACAGTTCACATGATATTGAGTCTCCTCCTCTTACTGCTAGCAAGATATCTTTTAAACATACCACCACAGGGCTGGAGAGATGATGGCTCAGTGGTTAAGAGCATTGCCGGCTCTTGTGAAGGTCCTGAGTTCAGTTCCTAGCAACCACATGCTGGCTCACAACCATCTGTAATGAGATCTGGTACCCTCTTGAGGAAGAGACCTGGTCAGTCGTCCTCATCATTTTAGACCATGAAACCCTATATGGACAAGTTCAACAGAACCACCATATATGGGCTGTCCAAGCACACTGAAGCATTACCAGAACATATTCATTTTTTCACTTTTCACATCTTGAAGGGAGTAATTCAGTGATTCAGTTGCTACAACAACGAGATGAACCTGCATGATTCACCCTAGGGGAGGCAGGTGTCATTCCGCTATAATTGCCAAGATATATGTCCAGCTACTGTGTCTATAGCAAGCATATCACTTAGGCTTACTAGTGTACTTACACATGTGTCCAGTAAACATTGGGGAACTTAAATACAGAGCTATCTATGTGCCACATGTTGTTCAGATGGCGGGGGAGCCCTTACTCCCTACTGTCACATCTGAGAAGATACTCTTATTCATCATTGGTTTTCAAACCAAGGATAAAGAGCGAGTCCAGTCAGTTCTGCCATGGTCACCAAAATTTGAAAGCAAATTGTCAGAGCTCACCTAAGGACACTTGCAGCGATGGTTATGGCAAAGAGTTGTTTATGTGGCCTGGGAGGTACCTAACCCAGATGAGTCACTCGCATTTAGCTCCTAAGATTTGGCCAATTTCTCTATTTTAGAATCCACAAATATTACAATTTCCACGAGAAACCTCAGAGGTCCCATTTCTGGCTCAGGAGAGGGTTAACACACTCCACCCAAGAGCCTTCCAGTCCTGGGCTTCATTTGCTTTCCAAAACCCGAGCATGTTCTGTTTATTAGTCCACTGCACATCGTTAAAAGAAAACCCACACACCAACAGTTAGCTGAATCCCAGCCACGCAGTGCTGCAGTGACCTAGACCTCATCTCCCCCTCACACACTCTTGGATTTGATCAGTTCCCAGAACCCAGCATTCTGCAGAGAGGCCTCTGACTCAAACAAAGGAGGGCGTTTCAATGGCCTGCTTCCACAAGGAATTAAGTGCTTTCTCCTGGTGTGCCTCTTGACGTCCGTTCACCAAGCGTTAAAGAAGCAGGTTTCAAGGAGAAAAGAAGTAGAGTTCTTGCAGCAGTCAGATGTATGTGATGTGCAGATAAAGCCACATATGTAAGGCCGGAGGGAGCGGGGATGGGACATTTTCCTCCCACCTCTACTCAATGCCATTTGAGCTTCACGACTTTGAGGTTCTTTGTTTCTGCTTTGAGGATCAAAAGCGGTGTCCCTGAAGGTAGCGCAGCTGTTGCCAGTCTCTAACACCCTCTTGTGATTCACTCGATCCTTAAGAGGTTGGATCAAGTTCTGGTCTTGAGAAGGAACTTAAAAGGGAAAAGTACACCTGGTTCCAAAGCACAAAACTGTTGGGAGAGACCTGGCAGAAATGGCCATATTGACTCAGGCAGGCCAGCACCCCTAACAAGGGCACAGCGTATTTGAAGTAAAGGGACCCTCACACGTTTGTTTTACAGATGTGTTCTAAAGGGCTGACTCCCTCTTCATGGTCCCAAATTATTCCAGGAGTAAACCAGTCTGATCTGTGGCTTTAGGCTTCTGACAATGGGCTAGCATCCCCAAAGCATCATTAGACTGAAGGAGGGTGTAGGTAAAGGGATGTTCCTGAGCGCCTGTGATCTGGCAGGAAGTACTTCAGTGGGTGGAACGGGATGAGCAGATGACTACAGCACAAGGATTAATAGAGTAAGAAGGAGCGTCTTCATCTTTCAAAAACACTTGCCTTAGTTTGTGTGGACAGCTATTCTTCTACAGTCTGTGTCTTAGTCTCCTCTGCAAACAGAAAGACTGTTACCCACAAAGAGGAAGACACGCCAAAGGAGCAACGATTTGGTCCTCAAAGTGCAGTCATGTAGATGGGAACTCTTCTCAATGTGATTTGGTGAAGGTAAGGCTCACCCTTCAAGTCAACCCATCGAGGTCCTGGGTAAAGGGGTGTTTTTCTTCAATATTCCTCACAGTGGGTACCTAACACATACTAGATTCTTAAGACTTATTTTCATGGATGCTACATTTTAACATCTTCGGTTTCTTGTTTAGTTGACTGACCTTGAATTTAATTGTTCATAATAAGCTAGGGGAGAAAAAAAAATCAGTGAATGGTAGGTTGTTGACAAAGATGTCTTCCAACAATTTTTTTCCATGCCTTGCCCAAATGGTATATTGCCATCAAGATGCAGGCTGATTCCATACCTCCTTTATGAATTGTTCTAACACAGTGCAGGGGAAGCAATGTTCTGGAATTTCTCAGGTCAGACTTGAAGAGGACTTGCTGTTTTCATCCAAAGTTTGTATCTATATGTCATTGAAGGAAGTTTGTGTTAGACTGCACATGGGGAGCAAGAGAGGCCCAACCAGTTCCCAGTCCTTCCAGCCCCGTTAACTGAGACGCCAAATATGTGTGTCTATGATCTTGGGTGTTCCAGCCTTCGCTGAGCTCCGAGCTGAATGCAGCCATGTGTCTGACCCCAGCTGACATCACTGGGAAGGGTCCAACGGAGACCAGCCGACCTACAGAGCCATGAGAAATAACAAATCATGCTGTCTTAATCCCTGTGTCTTGAGGCAGTTTATTAAGCAGCAGTAAATATCTGGAAGCCACAGGGAGCTAGGCTTGCCCAGCTCAGAACTCCCGATTCACTACAGGGGGAGAATTTCTTAGTGGTCGCTTATCTGGTATGGAGACTTTGTCGTTGACACATATTGTGCTTCCTGTAGAGCAATTGTGGGAAGTCATACCAAGGGTTGGTATAACTTTCAGAGCCATATCCTCAGGACTTACCTAAAAGAACTCCTGTCATTGAAAGGACAAAGAGAAGGAGTGCTCCTTGGGCAGAGTGATGAAGAAGGTAGAATTTGGTCCTGGGTTAGCCGTGTTAGCATCTTGATTTAAGCCAGTAGATTCACCAGGCATCACTAACCAGAATAACAGTAGCACTGCCTATTGCTCTATGTTGAGAAAATACTTTGATGTTCTCTGTTTCATTGGCTGCTGACCTTAAACTTTTGGGAAAAACATACCTTAAAATAGAAAGTCAATTTCTGTTGAGATGTAACCCACAGGAAATAAAATTCTTGCCCTTTAAGTCCATGTGTCAATGGCTTTCAATAAACACACACACACCATGTAACTCCCTCCTGCTCCTGAGTCAAGATGGGTCTAGAATTTTTTTTTCCAGAAACCACCCTGTACCTTTCTCACTGGTGATCTCCCCTGTGTCGCCTACACAACCTCTGATTGACTTTCTGCAGTTATGAGACAGCTTTGGTATCCTCAGAGTCTCATAGCATGAAATACTTGACTATGTTCTCATCCCATGCCAGTTTCTTTCATCTAGTAGACCCAGATGTATTGTTGCACATATTTTTTTTTATTTTTTTGAGGGGGAGAGAACTTGTTTTTCCCATTTTGGTACTTAAAAAATTTTTTAATCTTATTTGTGTGTGTATGTGTGTTTATGTGTGTGTGTGTGTGTGTGTGTGTGTGTGTGTGTGTGTGTGAGAGAGAGAGAGAGAGAGAGAGAGAGAGAGAGAGAGACCCCCTAGCCTTTGGTTTCTTGAGACATGTCGTACTTAAATACCTAGTACTGATCTCAAGCTTGCTATAAATCTCAGGCTGACCTTGGAATCATAACCCTTCAGCTTTGGCCACCCCAATGCTGATGTTACAGGCATGACCACCCGGCTTCTTCACACCAATCACACATCACTTTCATAAAGTGGGGGAAAGGGGCCAGGTGCCCACATTAGTTAGCTACATTCTTGATGCCTTAGCAAACATTGATTATACTACCCAAAGTAGTACCCAGCACAGGAAAGATATTCTGCTAGACTAATTCAAAGATTATTTTTCCCCTTATGGCATGAGTATCTGCTCCATATAAACCAATCAGAACCCTTTGCCCAGAACATTTGTGCTGGGAATAAGGAGCGGAGCTGTAGAGGATGGTGCAGGTGCATGGCCAGGGACCACGATTCCTGTTCCATGAAAGAAATTTAAATTAAGAAGCAAAGAAGCATCCAGAGAAAGGCAATGACAAAGAGGAACAGAAAGCAAACCCTAGAAGTGTGAAATGTGAGTTGTTTTTGTGTTTGAGGGCTGGTAGCATCTTTCACTTTGAAGTGAGCTGGGATCCAGCATGTCACTTGACACCTTACATTGTTTCTGTCTCTACCAGTGAACTTTCTCTGAGTTACCCAGAGTCAGGTTTCTGCCACCTGTAATCTAAAGACCCTCCAGTAATACAGTGCACTTAAAAGGGTTTAACTGGGGTTAATCATTTGCATAAAGTTACCAAATCCTGGAGAAGGCTCTCAGCTTTCCCCGTAATCCTAGCTGAAAACACTGTGTCACTGTGTCCGTATCCAACAAAAATGACAGAAATGTATCTACCCATCCAAACATATTCTGTCTCCATGTAGCATGTGTAGAAGTTGAACTATTAACAGTGTGCCCCAGGAGGAAATCCAATCCTACAAAGCCTATGGATGACAAAATGTTATATAAATACTCCATGTTCAAGATCAGCACATTCTAAACATACTTGTTTCCTACTGAGAGCTCCTTTTTTTTTTTTTTCAAATGGAAAATGACCTGGGCTATTATAACAAATGTGGGTAAATCTACTCTTAAATTCTTCTCATATCAGATGCAGGTAGTGGATGATGATTTAAGTGCTTTGGGTACAATACTCTCCTGAGAGTGACCAGGGGTATTTCACCTCTCTTTAGATAGCACAAATACCAGCCACAAAATGAAATCCTTTTTTCTTTATGAGTTTTAACAAATATTTTCCTTAGTTCTTTGAGAATGCTATCCATCATATTTTGATCATACTAACCCCTCCTTTTTCCCCTTAACTCCTGCTTCCCTACTCAGCGACTCCTTGATCTCCTTTAGATCATTTTAATTGAAGAAGTCACTGGCTCCAATTTATGCTGTCCCTATATTTGTGATGGTGATTGTGGGGCCATCTACTGGAACATGAACAGTTACCAGGGGCCACACCCATAAGGAAACCCTCTTCTTACTGCCCCAGAACCATCAACTGCCCACAGCTCCGCAGTTGGGGGGTGGTGGGCTCACAAACCCTTTCCTACCCCCATGCTAGAGTGTAGGTTGGCTTGATCTTACCAAGGTCTTAGCCAGCAACCACAACTGCTGGGCTTTCATGAGGGCAACAGTCCTGCCATGTCCAGGGGACACAGTTTTGCCTTCATTCTCCCTAACCTCTCGTTCTTGCCATCTTTCTGCTGCTGCTCTTTCAATGATCCCTAAGCCTTGGGGGTAGAGTGTGACATAAGTGTCCCCTTTGTAGTTGTGGACTCCACTGATATTTATTCTCTACATATGGGCTAGTTGTGAGTTTCTGTGTTAACCACCATCCACCCCAGGAAGAAATTTCTCTGATGAGTACTGACAGCTTCCCTAGAGAATCAACACATCCCTTGTTTATCATGCAAATGGGGGTTCCATTTACTGGAGATCAGTTATTGTCAGTGGCCCTCCCAAGAGAACTAGGTAAGTAGATGAAGTTGACACCTGTTGAATTTCCCACCCCTCTCTTCTGCTATTCTCACCGCAGTGAGTTTTAGTCTATACTTTACTTAGCAGCTTTTCCCTCCTATTGTTTCCATTTCTCCTTCTCCTTATCCCACATAATCGTCAGCACAAAGCCAAGCCTTCTAACCCCTCCCCAGAAAGCTCCCGGGTGAGCAGAAGGGAGAACATTCAACAGTTTCCATTCCAGAGCTCTATGTTCCCGAGGTCAGCGTGCTCAGAGGGGAAGCATGCAAGAACGGAGGATAATTGAATTACAGATTTCCATTGTGTTCAAGATGCTTAGCTCTTACACACATGTAGCAATTCTTGATTGCTTAAGAGGTCCCTGGCGTGTTTTTGGCAAGAGAAGGCCTTCGCATGTGCCTGGCTGTAGTCCAGGTGACATGTAAAGTTCTGGGATTGCTTAGCTACTCCTCTGCCTGTTTGCTTCCAATTCCTTAGAAAGAAAATTGAAAACAAGGATGAAGAGAGACAAGGCGTGTAGACTCTGATGATTCAAATGATTCCTTTTTGCTAAATCCCAAGATAAAGCTCATGACCCAACAGATAAGGCTCTCCTCAGTGGGATACTTGAAGAAAACAAGAAGCAATAGGAACTCTCATTAAATGTCAGTCAAGAAAGATAAAGACCAGCTCTTGAGAATGTGCAACTGCGCTGTGTGTATGCGTGTTGAAGTTCATCTTAGGAGTGCAATAGTGTTTTTAATGACTTTCAGTTCTGCTTAGGATGAGAAGCTAAGGGAAAAAATAACCCTAAATGTGCTCCACACACTGTTTTCTAATGTGAGTTCTAAGGATGTGACTTAGGTCTTTTCTTGCAAGGGCTTCTTTCTTCTTGTTTTTAAATCGCTGAAACATCTCTCCAGCCTTATTCTGATGAGTGCTTGCTGTCCCAGGACCTGTAAGACAGTGAAACAGAACTCTGGGGCTCACAGGTCAGACAGCCTAGCATTTTCTTGGTGAGTCCCAGAACAATGAGAGATTTTAACTGAAAGTAGCAAAGTGGACAGTGCTCAAGGAGCAACAGCCAGGGCCAACCTCTATATGTATATATGTATATATGTGTATATGTGTATATGTGTATATGTGTATATGTGTATATGTGTATATGTGTATATGTGTATATGTGTATATGTGTATATGTGTATATGTGTATATGTGTATATGTGTATATGTGTATATGTGTATATGTATATATGTATATGTATATGTATATATGTATATATGTATGTATGTATATATGTATGCATGCGTGCAAGAGAAACTGCACATACAACCACTTACACCAACAACTTAGAAGAGAGGCTCACACAGAGTGGAAATTGAAAATATTAATTTGTTTAGAGTTTTCATTTGCAATTTAACATGCTTAGTCATAAATATGTAAGAATCTGGAATTCAAAATGAAGTTTGGGAAAGGAGCAGAATCCTTGAAAGTATAAAGTCCCAAGGATCTGCATCCTTGAAGAGTCAAACTTCTTTATCTCATCTTCCCCCACCACAACTATTCAGTCTTCTATCTTCCTGATAGCTCTAAGGGACAGGTGAATCTGCTTCTGAGTGTTGGGAAACATCAAGCATCATTCTCTCTTGGCTCAACACAAGACATCTCTTGCGTTACAGAAAGAGTACCTCCCCCTGTCCCTTGCAAGAAAACCACACGGCAAATACAGCAGCCTGCCTGTCAAACTCTCAATTAAAGAGAGATGAGACAGGGACAGCTGTGAAATTTGGTAGGAGCTGGTGGGATGCACAGTTGCTCAGGCAGAGAAAGAAACCCCTGTTGCCCTCTCTCCTTATTTAGAGTTGAGAACCCTACCACCGGGCATATGCTCTGGGCTTTGTCTTAAGATGGAGCAGAACATTCTGAATATGGAGCGACTGTGTACTATTTGATTGGCATAAAGTTAACAGTCTAGAAAAATATATGAAGACGAAGGAGGGGATGGAGACGAGGGTTGCTTTGTGTAAACCTGCCTCTTGGTGTAAACTGGTTTAATTGGCATTTTGTTGCCCAATACCAAAGAATGAGGCACGCTTGTTGGAGATAACAATACCTTCAAGGTTGCGTAGCAATAAGAGGTCTGGACAGCAGTTTTGGGTATCTGCAGATCAGGAGAAACAGGTGAGTCCATAATAGAAAAAGTAGTAAAAAGAGGAAAAATATAAGACGGAAGATGTAGAGAAGCTTAAGGTACCAGATGGACAGTAACCACGGAGACCAGCTCCCCTCACTCCCCCTCTGTGCTCATCCCTATAGCAGCTACTCTGAAATTGTTCTTTGTGCCATGTCTATGCTTTTCTTGTCTTTCCTGTCATGCATTCTCCGGGCTTGGCTGAGCCCTGGACTATATATGTATTTTCTGTCTTTTGTTATTGTCTCTATCACCACAGCACTGGGAACAAAATGAATGTCCCATAAATGCTCTTTCTTCAGGATGTCCCCAGAGCAGACTGGAGGATCAGGCTTCACAATAGACAATAGTGTAAGGCATCAAAATGATTTGTTCTGGAGAAACTACTGATTTTCTTATCAGGGAAGTTTTTCCCAAGAACAATTTGGTGTATTTGATGTGTGTGTATGTGTGCGTGTGCTTGTGCATGTGTGTGTGTGTGTGTGTGTGTGTGTGTGAGAGAGAGAGAGAGAGAGAGAGAGAGAGAGAGAGGGAGATCGAGAAAAAGAGAGAGAGACAGAGAGACACACACACAGACAGAGAGAGACAGAGAGAGAGAGAGACACACACACACACACACAGAGAGAGAGAGAGAGAGAGACAGACAGACAGACAAACACACACACACACACATATACAGAGGGAGAGAGCGAGAGAGAGAGAAAGAGAGAAAGAGAGAGAGAATTTGATAGACACAGCACACATTTACCTTCTGTATTCCTCTAAAGACTATGGTCCAGTCCTATGATTGTTTTCAAACTCTACCTCTTTATGAGGCAGACCCAGGCCAGTCTTGATTTTGCTATGAAGCTAAGGATGACCCTACACTCCTCACCTGTTTGCCTCTGTCTCTTAAGGTCTAAGACCGTAGGTACGTCCACCACACTCAGTTTCTGTGGTGATAGGGATTGAATCCCAGGGCAGCCAAGTACTCTTAACCAATCTATGCCCCAACCATGTTGTTGGTCTCTTGAACTCTGTGTACAAAAGAATGATCTCAGAAAAGAACAAGGCAACTATTGGGCATGGAAGCAAATGCTGCCAAAGGGGAGGCACTAGGCTAGGGATGTGTGGAGCCAGTACTTTCTAGTTGCTCAAGTTTAGTACAACACGCTATCAATTTGAACTTGACGGTAAAGGAAGCCTAGTTCAGTGTCACAAGGGTTCAAAAATGTCATCACCCGACAGATAACGAGCATGAAGCTTGCCACTCAGGGCCCTGAAGCACCAGCTCTAGATAAAAGAAAGAACAGTGAGTACCAACCCTCGACCTGGTCATGATATGAGACATTCTCTTCAGCTATACCAAGAAGTTTATGGTGTAGCAAACTTTCCTGGTGGTAGGGCCAACAGACTGGAGGGCACCAAGTAGAGCTTTATGAGAGCCATGGAGAAAAATGGTGTTGGAATTTTTTGCTTGCTCGCCACCTCCCCTTTTTGTTTAGCTTAGCCAGCTCTGAAGTCAACTGTAGAAAAGGCCTTGATTATCAAATGTAATATTCACATACGATTTCTCCATTCAGCCTCACATGGGGAAACATAGAGGGCTGCAGTGTTCCTTAATAAATTACCTCTTCGTGTAGCAATTAACCCCCTTCTGTGAAGGCTCAATGTTTCCTTGGTCCCGTGCCAGCGCTAACAGCTATGGCTTAGCATTCTTTTTAATGGGCTGCATTTACTGCTGAGAGCAGGGAAACATAAAATATTAACACTTAAGCATCTTTTACACTTCTTTGAAAGTTAGATTACGTTGAAAATATAACTGACTTTTCATTCTTAAACCTGGTATTTACTTAGAATTCCACTGGACCTATGAACATGTTTCAGTAAGTGGTTTCTGTGGATTTATTAACTGCCATGGAGACCTGATGGAAACCTCTGGCCACCAAATATTTAATATGTTTTATTCATGCTTATGAAAGTCTTGTTTATCAACTCAATGACTTCTCCATATTCTTGGAGAAGATAAATGATTTAGACTATATCATAATGAGAGTCTTATACTTCTAATTCTGGGATATGTGTGTAGGATAGATAGGTACAGCACAGTTATTTGTATACCTTTGTATCAAACATAGTCAGGGTTTTCTTCACTAAAGGTTTTATATATTTTGTTATTTGTGTGTGTGTATGTGTATGGGTCTGTGTGCACACATGTGCACAAGTGCATGCACATCAGCATACACATGTGTGTGTGGGACATTCATCTATGCATGTGGTGGTCAGGAGAGGCATGTCTGGTGTTCTTTCCTATTATTCTCCACCCATTCTTTTGCGATAGGTGCTTGCCCTGAACCTGGGGCTTATATTTTGCCCATTAGATTGAAATCCAGCAAGCCCCAGTCATTCCTCTCTTTCTGCCTCTGCTCTTCTTAGAACTGGCTTACAGGCATGTGTTGTATGTCTGGCAGGTGACATGGGTGTTGGACTCGGAAGTCTTGTCTTGCTCTCAACTGAGGACTGTTACTATGGGCCAATGGTCTTGTGACCATGTAAAGATTTGTCACTTGTATTGGATTAACAAAATGCTGGTGGGCCAGTAGCCAGGCAGGAAGTATAGGTGGGGTGACCAGAATAGGAGAATTCTGGGATGAGGAAAGGCTCAGTATGTAGTCGTCACCCAGATGCAGAGGAAACACGATGAGAATGCCTCACTGATAAAAGGTACTTAAGCCACGTGGCTAACACAGACAAGAATTATGGACTAATGTAAGATGTAAGAATTACTTAATAAGAAGCCTGAGCTAAAGGGTCAACCAGTTTATAATTAATGTAAGCCTCTGTGTATTTCTTTAGGATTGAACATCTGTGGGACCAGGGAGGACAGAAACCTCTGTCAACAGACTGTGAGCTATCTGTCTAGCTCCTAGTTATCTATTTTTAAAACTGCCCTTTGATGTGAGAATTGAGTAAGACTAGTACTATGGAAATGTTTATCACCTGTATGGACTTCCTATTTTCTCTCTGTATACTACATCTGTGTTTTTAGCACCTTAACATTTCCACAGCAAAATGTTATCATTTTAGCTCTTACATACCAGTGTGGGTAAACCTCAGGCCATGGTTGAAGAGGACACTGTCTGTTTTGTAAATAAATCTTTACTGGTACAGGGCTGTGCACATTCACTTTCATGCCACCTGTGACTTCTTTCATGTGACAAAGCTAGACCTGAGTGACTCTGATGGAAACTGAGTGAAGTTAAGACCAACAGAGGCACTGCCTGGGTTTGACCCAACATGTTCTCCTGCCTGGACCCAGGTAGGCAAGTGGCGTAAGTATTGTGACTATCACATTGTCACAGAAACAAACATTCATGTTTAGCGCTGATGGCTGTGTGGATGCCTCCATGCAGTTGAAGGACAGTTGCCAACTGCATGGAGGCATCCACATGCACATTAAGTGCACATTAAGTGCATTTAATGTGCACTTAAATGTCTATGTCAAATGTATTTACATGACTCTATTGCAAGACAATTCTGCATGGAAATCAGAGTGTTCTATGATCTTCTTTGAGGCCTAGAAATATCAGTTTTTCGCTGGTTTACAGGATGGCTTTGCGAGTCTTAGAGCTCGTACTTCAAGTGAGACCCTCCTCTTAATGGCTGTTGGCATCTGCCAGGCACCGGGAGAAGACGGCACAGGCTTGGACATGCCTCTTGAATTCCTCAAGTCTTATTTTCTTTCTATATAGAAACATCAGCAGCTCCTACCTCAGTCTTCTCATATGAGGAGTATATATATTTAAATGTCCTTGATTTGGACTGAGGTAATGGCTCGGTTGTTGAATAATTTGCTTTACAAACATGAGAACCTGAACTTACTTTCCACAATCCAAGTAGGAAAAGTTTAGGCCAAGTGGCTTGCACTTCTAACCTCAGCCCAGATGAAAGGAAGATCTCTAGATCTCAGTGGCCAGTGAGCCTAGGTTACTTGGTTAGTGAGAGACCCTGTCTCATAAAACAAAAGATGGGCAACATCTAAAGAGCAACAATTTGAGATTGAACTTTGACCTCCACATTCACTTAAGTATCCTCAAATGTGCGTGTATCTCTGCATACGTGTACCCATGAATACGTGAGCACACATGTACATACTCACAGAATGTCTATCATATCCTTAGGGATTGTGGCCAGAGAACATGCCATAGACCCCAGAAATAATTCATGTGTTTCTTGATGACCGCAGCACACAGAAAGATAACTGCAATATCAGAGTTGCTACAATCCTTCACTTCGTGTGTTCTGCGTAGCTATTAATCTTACCCCTGAATAAGTGGTCTTGGCTGCTTCTTTGACTAGCAATGAACTTGAGCAGTTTGTTCTGAGCCATAATGATAGGATGTGAGGCAAAGCAGAACTCCAGCTTATTTATGTTTCTTAATTAGTCTCCCTCATTGAGGCTCTCCGTCTCCAAGCACAATTAAAATGTTATGTGTTTCTTTAACACGCCGAACAGTTCTCAGTCACCAAACCACACCAGAACCTCAAACCGATGAAATGATTAAGAGAGAGGAAAATAAATCCCCGGGGTTCTCAATGGTGATGTGTAAATACGAGACATCAGGAACACCCACATTTGTGTGATTGTGGGAGGGGTCGGCACATCAGACCTCATTCCACACGTGCTTCATGGCTTCCACACCATTCTTATTCATCCAGAACTGTGGGTGTTTATACCACCTTGGACGGGTTTTCTCTATTATGTATGTTGCCATCGTATCTGAAGCGTTATTGTTGGAGAGCTAGTCATGGGAGCTCTCTCTTGCCTGAAAAACAGGCACCTATTGCTCTACTTTAGCAAACATTTTCCCCGGGGGGGAAATAGTGTCTCCCCCTGCTGAAGACAGCGCATGCTGGTCGTTCTTTTTCATTGCATGCAGTGTGCACTACTCCATAGTTATTTTCGTATGGATAGGAGTTACTTCCCCATTTTTCTCCATACTTCACAAGAGACCTAGATGTGAGCTAGCTAGGCAGACCCAACTTTTCACGTGTCCCAGACAGACCTTTGCAAGAGGCACTTCGATTAAAGTTGCACAAATGGAAGTTACTCGTCTTCTTCCAATAAGGAGCTTGTCTTTGAGGAAAACCTCTTTCTGCAAATGCTATTAGCAGCTTGGAGCTCTTGTGCTCTGCTCCCAGAATGCCCTCTGTTGTGAACTGATACCTTATCTCTGCCCTTCAGATTCATAGGTCAAAACCCTATCCACAAGGCCACAGCATTTGCAGGTAGCCTCTGGATTTGGTGAAATCTGAGAGTGGAGCCCTCATGATGACGTTAATGATCACAGAAAAGAGAAGGGAACAGATTTTTTTCTTCCTTCTGTCATTTGAGGACATAACATTTGTCCATCTATAAATCAGAAAATAGAGTTTGGTTAGGAACCAAATTGTCTGATGCTTTGATCTTGAAGCCCCCCCCCCCCCCCCGCCAAGTCTCAGGAACCATGGCTCACACGTTGCTGTTGTTTAAGCCATGAATTTTGTGATCTTTTTGTTATAGCAGTCAGAGCTGACGGCACCATCTTTCTGAACGTTTGCTGTGGGGTAAGTGCTTTTACATCACTGCTCTGCAGCCATCTCTTCTCTCCCACCCTACTTTCATTTTAAAAACCACCAAAATGGCTACTTTCTTTTGTAACTGTCCTTTCAGTTGGGTGTAACTGCGTGGCAAAGCTCAGGGCAGTCATACCGAAGGAGTCTGCTGGGGTTCTGAGAAAGCCTTCTGTTTCCTGATAGAAGGACAGATGCTTCTGGCGCCTTCCTGGTGTGAACATGATCCTGTCACTTGATACACTAGTGACCTTAGTACCCCTTTGAGACAGCGCTCCTTCCTGCTGGGGTGGTGAATGGGCAGGATGGCATCACTGAGCTGCTGAGCCCACTGCAGGAGTCAAACCCTGTCTTTTATCAGAGAGTGAACCTTTAATTTACTTCAGTCTCTGGAGTTGAAGTTAATGGTGCTAGCTTTAATAGTTAATCCCATGCTGATTTTTAAGAAGATAGGTTTTTTTGAGATATGTGTTGAGATATGACCAGAATGCTCACTATAACCAAACCGTTAGGTATAAAAGCGAATAAAAGCAAGGATTTAATTCTAGGTCCCAACTTCACTATCCTTTAGACAAGTTGCTTCTCCAGCCTAAGCTCACTTTCTGGGCTTGCAAGTTGAACAGGAGTATGTTATAAAACGGCAACAAAAATTAAGAGAGAAATTCAAAACCACATCGGAAGTGCTTAATGGACACACGCACAGTGCTCAATAAACATTATCTTTGTGACTCATAATTTTATGGTATAAAATCATGATAAAAGTTTGATTCAGATAGGGCATGGTGGGATACAGCTATAATCCTAGCATTCCGGAGGCTGAGGCAGGAGGATCAGAAGTTTGAAGCCAGCCTAGACAAATTGGCAAGAATTTCTAAAAACAAAAACAATGAACGAACAAACCCTGAAAACAATAAACCAAACAAACTTTACTTATGGATACAATTATGCTTTATTGAGATTCATTTTTGTTATTCATGGTAACAGTTCAGACTTGTAGATTACATTCCCCCGCTTTGATTTGAAATTAATCAGTTCAGTCCTAGTCACCTTGTCTTTCAAATGTGACAGGAAAGATCATATAAACAATGTCAGAGGCTTTCATTTTCCATCATCTTCATATTATACTTCTAAAATAACCTCAATCTCACAACCCAAATTATTTCAACACTAAAATTTCATTAGGATGGAATTTATTGGAATTTATAGTTTAATTGCCAAAGTAGATTTTACTTATCCCATGCATCCAGAGACACAGCTCTGTTTCTAATCAATGCTCAGTTTTTACCCATGCAGTCTTGAGACAAAACTAAACTCTGTGAGTGCTCTCAACCCTTTGTTAGGAGAGATACCTTCTGCGTGAAGATTGTCACTGAAGCAGAAGAAACCGTCTGAAAGGAAAGGGCACACATGAAAAGAGTGAAAATAAAAACCACATCCACTTCAGAGAAGAGCCTGGGGCCCAGTCCGAATAGTCAGTGACAAAAGCTTGGTGACTGCCCATGTTAGTACTGCTTGGCATTCTAACTGATGGAGCATTCTGGAGGAGGCTTAAGTAAATAAGTCCACTAAGAGGAACATTAGACTTGTTTCATGCTATGACCAGTTTAATCTCTTCTTTTGAACTAGTGATAGGCTAGAAACAGAGGGATGAGGATCCCGAAGTCCATGATGGACGTCTGTGGTGGCAGCTAGAGCCTAATGCTGTATACCACAAAATTACAGGGCGCTCTATCTCCTCTGACCAGTGCAACTTCCAGACTGCTCTCCTGCCTCAAGGTATCATCTTGGGTTGGGTTTGTGGGAAGGAGCTTGTTTTGTTGCCTGGATCTTGGAGTAAATCAATGGTATTGGCTGTGGCTAGAGATGTAATCCTTAAGAGACAGATGAATCTTTGCCTTCTGAGCAGGTTCACGTAAGTCATCTCTGACATTTCCCTCAACTACACAGAGGTAACTGCAAAGCACATGGAATTAATTATCCCAGTCAGATGAGAAATCACAGTGTCTCTGTTAAGGAGAAAAAAAATTATAAAACACTTAAACATGATCAACAATAGTAGAGATCACCAGTTCTCTCCTTTTGTGTTGATTGTAACCATTCATGTCATTTCTGTCAGCAACAAAGGTCACTCTGAGTCTTCTCTGCTGTGATGGAAGGGTACTTAAGGACAGACCTCTAGATACTTCAACATCCTCCTACCATAACCACATCCTAGCACCTTGTGCCCAGGGTGCTATTTAAAGGTTTTATAAAGAAAATGTCAGTGTTATCTGAATGACTCTTTATTATTCCATTGGGTTATTCTTTTATTTCAAATCCTACATCTAGGTCTTTCTTCCAACTTGTATATGATATTAATACCAACTCACTTTTCTTTATCACCCCATTAGGATATTTAGCATAAAAATATAAGTCTGAGGTTTCCTGGGTTCCAAAGGAGAGGGTTCTGTGTAGCCATTTGTTATGGAAAATGTCATGCGTGTTAGATTTTGTCCCTGACATCGTATTCTTACATAGCAAAACTCAATTAATCATCCTGAGAGCTTTGGGCTTGGATCAGACATAAACTCTGTGTGTGATTCAGTTGCTTCTGTGCCAGACCAGCCCTAGCTGTCAAGCCTTGTCTCTATCTGAACTTGACAGCTGAGGTCCAGACGGTTTCATTCTTCACCATTCCTCCAGCGCCCTGTGTGGCTCTTCCTTTGTGCTCTCTTGTTCCATCTCCTCCTTTGTTACAGATGCTTTTGTAGTAAGAAGGGTTGCTTGTTGGTTCCCGGCCGCCCTGCTAGCCTAGACCCGAAATAATCACACTGTACTAATTAAATCACTGCTTGGCCCACTAGCTCTAGCTTCTTATTGGCTGATTTAATTTAACCCATCTCCACTAATCTGTGTATCACCACGAGGTCGTGACCTACCAGCAAAGTTTCAGCATGACTATCTCCAGTGGTGTCTCCATGACTTCTCTCTGACTCTGCCCTTCTCCTCCCATGAAATAGTTCAAGCCGGTTCTTTATTCATTAACCAATACAAGCAACACATAGACAGAAGGACGTCCCACACCATGCCTTGTCATTGGTGCCTATGTTTGACATGATTTTAGTAGAAGCACCATTTCTATAAGGTCCCGTTGGGGTCACTTCTAATATTTCCCTATTTTAGACTCCCACAGTCACCCTATCAGTAGGTCGTTCTTCACTTACTGTTCTATTCTTCTGCTTGCAAACCTACCCAAACTAATTCAATACCTGCACATTGACTACCCTCTTTACTTTCTTTCTTTTTAAATTGATTTTATTAAACTCTACATTTTTCTCTGCTCCTCTCCCTTCCTCTCCCCTCCCCATCAACCTTCTCCCATGGTCACCATGCTCACAATTTACTCAGGAGATCTTGTCTTTTTCTGTTTCCCATGTAGATTAGATATATGTAAGTCTCTCTTAGTGTCCTCATTGTTGTCTCAGTTCTCTGGGATTGTGATTTGTGGACTGGTTTTCTTTGCTTTATGTTTAAAAACTACTTATAAGTGAGTACATGTGATAACTGTCTTTCTGGGTCTGGGGACCACCCTCTTTTCTATGTGTCAGCGACTGTCCTAGGAACAATGAATGACATCCTGAAGAAGACAGACATGAGCCAATTCATGAATTATAGGAGGTTCTCTTCTATAAATTTGTCAACTCCCTCAAATATGACATTCACCCTTCACTTTTATATTTAAAAGACAATTTTGGGAGATGATAAAACAATTAGCAAGTTGTATGAAGTAAGAAATCAGTTTAGTCTTGCAAGAATCAAGCCAATATCATGTGATATCCCCTTTACCATGCTGAAAGAAAAGTGACATACAGTATTGTCTTTCTATATACAATAGTTCTAGTCTCTCGTGGGTTTGCCTCTAAAGGGGACATGTATATTACCCTCTTTCCCTTCAAAGCTCAGCAATCATCATGGGAGAGGACAGAAAGATTATAAGAGCCAAAGTTGGTGGACATCTGCAGCAAACTATTATTTGCTGGATATGACAGGGCCATTGTACACACGGACTCATATCAGCTATGACTGCGAATGTATGACCCTTACAATATCCAGCCAATGACAACCACAGCAGCCTTGTGATGTCCCTGCTATGACTAATGAGCTACTGATAACTGCTGGATTCTAGGGGAGGGAGAGTGTTTGCTTCAGGGATGTGGCCCTGAAAGACTATCCATTTTTAGCAGATGGTCCTACAACCGTGAATATACAGGCAGCCCTAATGGACTCAATCATTTTAAGAGAAAAACACATGAGTTGGGCAGTAATAACAGTGGAGGGCTAGGGAAAGAATTGAAGGGAGGGAGGGAGAGAAGGTGGATATGGTCAAAAACACATTATGTGAAATTCTTAAGCAATAAAAGTGGAATTTTAAAACTTAAAAAAAATCACTGTAAAAAGAAATAAATCACATGCAGATAGTAGACCTACACAAACAATAAGTCTTCTGTGTACTTGTAACGAAGGAGAATGAAGTTGACATATTTAAGTTCTACCTGGAGAGAGTTATGAGCACAGCGTGCAGCAGGTGTGTAGTTCAGAAGGCAAAGGTTTTCAGTTCCAGGATCTGCTGATATCTGGCATTCTTTAGGATATATACATAATTTCAAAACTATTATCTCCATGCAGTTCTGTCAGGAAGAAGAAAGGAAAACATTTATGGCTGATATTTTTATCATAACAATAAAAAGGTAAGATGCCTTTAACAAAACTGAAACAGCAATGGAGTTAGGAGAGGTTATATCAATTTGCACATGAAAAGAAAAAAGATAAGAGCTTAGGGAAGTCAAGATAACACACAGGGCAAACTCAAAGACCAACAAAACGAGATGGATGACGGTCTAGCAAATGGCAACTATCTCAGCAGTGGAGGATCAATAATTGGGTAGAAGACTCGGGGCTCAGTAAGGACAGGGCAGCATGGAAACCATACCTGCTCATTAAAAATCTGCCACGTGCTGGGAAATACTTTCAGTTTCTGGCATTTATTAAGACTTTGAAGGGCAAATATTTTGTCAGGTGGTATGAAGCAGAGGTTGGATTAGAAAAGAAGTAATATGTATGGTAGGTTGTAGAAAGCCTTTATGATAGGCTTCCATAGCAGCATGAGAGAAAAATGAAAGTTAGCAGGCAATCCAGCCTTCTGGTCGTGACTGATTAGCTAGTGCTGGGAGAACTTGCCTGTGGGAAAAGTGCATCTGAGCCTCATGTGTGAAGCGAATTTCTCCAGATTTGGGACTAGAGCCAGTACCAGACTGTACTCCTGTGAGGACGAAAAGCAATAAGGTGTGCTGTGATGTCTGGAGTTCTCAGTCTGGAGGCATGTTCCGGAACCGCGACACCTGCAGGGGCCGTCATTCCGAACCCAGCGGACCGATGACAGAGCTGCGGAGACGGCAGGAGCTAGAATCTGCAGGGCAGAGAACCTGAGGAGGTGTGGATGGCAGGGAACAGCCACAAAGCCCCGTTGCACAGCCTGTGGAACCTGGATGTACTCC
This sequence comes from Myodes glareolus, assembly GCF_982192425.1. NCBI lineage: Eukaryota > Metazoa > Chordata > Mammalia > Rodentia > Cricetidae > Myodes > Myodes glareolus. The sequence goes on along the minus strand of NC_142030.1, from coordinate 9,476,698 downwards.
AAGAAGCTGGAAGAAAATGAATGTAGGAAGAAGATGTGCCCTGGGTCTAGAAGCTACACAATTGTCCAGGTGTGAATAACACTGAGAAGCGGTCGAATATGGCACACTCTCTACACACCAGCAGCTCTGAGTGGAAACCTCAGCAACATGAATCCCATGGGTACTGCCCAATCAGTGATTTGAAGCTTGGCCTAATCAAACTTCCTACTGAGATTCAAATGAATCAGGCAAGTCCACAAGGAATTAAGCTGTTGCTGGAACAGTGATAACAGTAACTATTTTCGGTTTGTTTGTTTATTTTTTTATAGGAAGGCATTGAGATCAAGAAAGTGAGCTCTTGGAGAAATGGCTCAATCATTAAGAGATATAAATAACTTTTGTATTTTTCGTAGAGGATCCATGTTGGGTGGGTCACAGTTGCCTGAAAATCCAGCTTCAGAGGATCTGGTACCTTCTGGTGGCCTCTGTGGGGACCCCTGTGAATACACATATACCCCACTCAGTCACATACTCACAGACGCAATCTAAAAACAAACCACATCTTTATGCAATCAATGAAGTGATGTAATTAAATCATTTGAAGAATTCTTGATATGAGAAGAAGCAGAAAGCTCACCTATAATCAGGAGGGAAAAGATGAGGGCTAGAAACAGACTGAGAAATGACAGGAATATTGGCCTTAATGAACACTTAAAAATAAACATGAAAGAAAAAGGCAAGCTAAAATAAGAGCAAATGGAATTCAGAGACACGAGAAACACACTCTGCGAAAGGAAAATTCCACTGGATGAGCTCCCAAGAACAGGCATCTCAGGAGAAAAGATCAATGAAATTGAACACATGAAGTTGTCTGTGCAGAGAGGCTCAGAGGGATGAAGCGTGAGAGAAAAGGCAGATTCTCAGTGACCCCTGCGACAATGCGAGAAACCAGTAAAACGTGTGATTACCCAGTGTGAACCTTGGGAGGAAGCAAGAAGGGCAAACTAGGAAAAAATGAAAGCTTAGCACCCAAAGATTTTCCTAATGATGAAAACTACAGGAACACAGGATAAGAACTCTGCCTAAATAAGATGGATAAAAAAAGTTACAAAGGACACTCTTAATAAGCTTCCCGAAAATGACTAGTAACAATTTTGAGAAAAATTAAAAATGTCTAGTTCCATACTGCCCTAAACACCCCAATCCCATCTGCTCTCAGGAAGCAACTAAGCAGAGTCAGCTCTGGTTAGTACTTAGAGTGTAGAGACTAGTTGGGGGGGGGGGAGGGTGGGCAGGGGCACTTAGTGTCAGGAGCAGAGGGAGTAATGGCAGCTGACTGCACTGAGACAATGCAGTGAGAGAACAGGGAAATGCATTGTAAAATACTGCACAAGAAGCTAACTTCTGTTAGCCAAGAACCCTTTAAAAGTGAAAACGAAATAGATATGTTCACACAATCAAAAACTGAAGGAGGACTGGGGACATGGTTGAGTCATTTAGAGCACACACACACACACACACAGCGTACAGCACAGGTGTGCACTTTTGTTTTTGTCATTGAGCACACACATACATTTTATATATCAAATAGCAATAAATAGTTGTAAATCCTTAAAGTGTGTTTGTTTCATGCAATCCCACTAATTTGATAGAATTTAGCTGGGGAATTATTAAAGTGATGTATATAATCTTTTTGATATGTTTTAAAACCCCCTTGTGCTGATCGTCATGACAGTTCCTACAGGGACCGCCCTTGGCTGAAGCTGGGATTCACACCGAGACTCCTCCCACTCAGGTGTGGCGTGGTGCTCCTGTTCATCTAGCTGCGTCTTTGATGGGATGACTTTGAAGTCATACCGTGGTCACAGGGTTGAAGGGTTTCTGTTTATATTCTTCCTCCCGACAAGTCAATGTCAGTAAAGGATGATCGTAGTGCCTCTTTCTCATTTATAAGGGGGAAATATCTCTTGATCATCAAGGCACATTCATTTATAATTATTTCCATCACATCCTTGACAACATCCATACAAGAGTAATACATTTCTGCCTCTGTGTATTTGATAGCTATAAAAAAGGCAAATGCTTGGTGAAAACTTCATTTTTAAATAAGTCCCTGCTTCTTGGCAATCGCCATGAGGGTTCCTTACATCTTAAGGGTCACCTCATTAAACTTTATAAATACGTCTAAAACACAGGTCCATTCTGGCCCAGAGTTTTACTTTTGATATTGAATGTGTTATTAATTTGCCAATTATTAAGTGAAATAATTCTATAGCACTGTTAGCTAAGAGACACAAGATTTCTCAGGGAGCCTTCTAGAGGTTTTTAAAATATCCTGGAGTTACATACACACATCATATATAATGTATATAAACATATATTACTTTTTAATCTATTCTGTGTAGTGTGAGGATGTATGTGGGCATGTACATGTATAGCACATGTGTAGATGTCAAATGGCAGCCTGTGGGAGTCAGTTCTCTCCTCCCACCATGTGAGTTCAGGAATTGAACTTAGGAAGCCGCACCCATGAAGTTTCAACAGTGTTAGTCTCCCATACAAGGGCTGTATAATGACAACACCAGCTAACGTGCCAACAGGGACGGAGGGAATTTAATACCGTCCCACCCCCAGAAGAAGAACTATAGAGAACCTATGGGATTCCTCTAGGGGAGGAAGGATCTGCTCTCTTCAGCGATGAGCTCCAATCTCAAGAGATCAAATCCAAGCACATGGACACATGAGCATCACTAAACAGACAGAAATGAATGGGAATGATGGAAACGTAGTTTTTGATGTCAAAAGTTTCCCATACAATAAAAATTAGTTAAAACATTGGTCAGAAGATTAGTCTCAATTCCCTTAGTTTTAAGATGAAAATAATTTATCAGGGCCAGAGAGATGGCTCAGTGGATAAAGGCTGCCTTGACACGTCTAAGTACTGAGTGTGATTCCTGGGATCCACATGGTGGAGGAGAGACACCCAATCCCACAAGATGTCGTTTGACCCCCACACTTGTGCTGTGGCATGCACGTGTGCCCACACATACACACACTATACAAAATAAATACAAGTGTCATAATTTTAAGAAAAAACACCACTAACTTAAAAATAGATTTATTGACTTGGGCAGTGTTAACAAAGGGAGCTACCCGTGAGAGCATCCTGGTCCCTTGGATTGCCAAGACACCGAGCAATGCCGCTGTTTCTCCATGTGGCAAGCCACAGCATATGAGAAAACGGGTAATTTTCTAGTTGCACAGCGAATTTTATTGCTGACAAATTGTTGCTGTTTTCATTATCTATGGGACAAAACCGACGGTATAAATGAGACTGCTTTATGCTCAATCAGTTTTAGTAATTCCAACCACTGATATTCTTGTCATACTTCATCAGTGCTTGTGAAAATACTAATTTCTTTAGGGTTCTTTCTTTTTCCGGAGATTTTTTTCTCTGTCCCCATAAATCTTCATGTTGTTCAGGACGCTTTCATGTGCCTGTCATAACAGTTTGCTTGTTGTGCCTCATTAAATGATGGACTGTCAACACCATCTGCCTTCTCATCAGTTTTCTAGCACCATGACATGGCTCAGTGAAAAACTGAGCATCTATTTTACTTGCACCTACCCATTACCCTTCTAGAAAATTCCTTCCACAGTTAGAAAGCTGGACTTTTCTCCAATGTTGCATAAATGGGATGTTTTGCAACGATTTGTACCACTTGGTAAGTCCTGTTCTTTTTAGTCTTCTTTTTTAAAAGACTGTAAACATTCCAGGGGCAAGATTCCCTGGAAATTTGACATAACTATAACAACTTTATTAGGATATCTCTGTAAAAAAAATTCTTTATTTCTGATGATCTTTTCGTTGGCAAATCTATAAAACTGAGTTTTAAATGCAGAGTTTGTCATCAGCTTTCTTCATGTCTTTACATTTTGAGATGTGACATAAAGACACATGTTCAGCTCTCAGAAGGACCAGAGCTTCGTGTCTGCACTGGGAACACAAACTCTAGAACTCATGTTTCTCTTAGAGATGCCATTCTCCCCAACATTGAACAAAGTTTTTTAATATGGCAAGGCTCAATTGTGTCTTGATAGCATACAGTGGCTATATTTGTGGAAAATTATACTGTGTCTAAGAACTATTCAATACAGTCTTCAATCTATAACTAAAGGAATTAGGACCAAATTCAGCAATTAGCTGATAATTATTATTGTTGTTATTATGATTATGAGCATCATAGTTGTTTTTAGTCTATAGTATGGGGAATGGTTCCCTGCAGTGTGGACATGAAATCACCGAACATTGCAAGCTGCCTAGCATGCCTGCTTGCTTTCATTAAAGGTTCAAAATGTAAGCTTTCTCTTGCGAGCAGTGCTGTGGCAATGCTCTCGAATGTTGTCCCGAGACTTCCCATTGACTGGCAGGAGGGTGGAAGAGCAATGGGAGTTGACAGAAGACCTTCCTCCAGCATCCTGTGCTTACAGTGGCTTAGGCCAGCCCTGTCCGTAAATGCCAGGAAGAGGGAGACAGGGAGAAGTTGAAGTCCAGCAGACAGATGGTCCTTCCCAGAGACTAATTTAGACATGTTTTTCATACTTGAAAAAAAACAGGTTTATTTGTCAAGCAATGGTCAGGAAGGGTCACTTTTGCTTATTTACAAAATGGTACTATAAAAATAGAGGGTGTCAAGGAGGATATTGTCATGTCTAATTAGACATATCTGAAGAGGAAATAAGAAATATAATTAAAAAAGAATTTGTTCTGAAAATGGGGATGTTCTTTTTCAAAATATTTCATTTCGACATCATTACCACGGTGAGTGAATATGTGCCATGGCTTCCACACAGCCATTTTAAAAGCATGGTGGTCAGAGAAGGACAGTGACCATGCAGTGATCATGCCTTACTTTTGATTGCAACATTTGCACTGGTCCTTTGGTATTCCAAAGTCAGGGATAGCTTTGAGAATCTCCAGGCTGGAGTGATGGGACTGGAGCTCTCTCTTCCCTGGGGTTAGATTGGTATGGTGGTCATCCTTGTATCCCTTGGCTACAGAACACTGGAAAGGGTTATGTGGGTCCCTCTCAAGAAAAGAGGTCTCACACCGCAAGGACTCAACAAATTCTATTTGAAAGATAAAATGTCTTTATAAAGATTTTTTTCTTTTCTGAGTGATTATTACCTCTGAAAATTATTGGTAACAAGCCACAGGAAAAGTTTTATTTGGCTAGGAGTTCCACCAGCACCAAGCCCCATGCTGAAGTTCTAAACATTCTTAGCCACTTGGCAACAAAATGTCGTCTGCCATGAAGGCAGTGTCTTTGGATACCTATCAATTTCTTCGCAAAATATTCCAGTTCAGTCAGCACCCAAAGTTGTTAGAGCCTCAGGCTTAATTTTCTTCCTCTCATGGCTCTCCTGGGCCAACTACTCCTAATAGCCAACTCTCCCTTGTGTACTGGTAGATGTCTCTTTCTGGTAGAACCTGTGTACAACACCATGTGCCCAGGTTCACACGAGTCCTTTGAACTAGCAGATGCTCTGGCTGGGAAGAAATGGGTTGTTGCTCTAGGTTGGAGTTAGAAGCACAAAGGTACTCTTTCTTTGAATAGTTTCCCCCCTTTTAGAAACACCAAGTCAGGACCTTCAGGTATGTACTAGAAAGAAGGACGACATCATGGTGGTCTTAAGATCCTTGTTCATTCTGGAACCAGACAGACTAGATCCAAACACTAGCCCTTCCACTAGCCAGGTAAATGCTCCTCATGGAACTCCTACCGCCCCATTCAATGGGGAATTTACTCAAGGCAGGGTGGTTTCTCCATACCCTGGCAGAACTGTTAAGACAGTTTTTAATCTAAATGTATAGATATCCCAGATGAAGTTCAGGGGTAGACCCCTAAGTTTCAATGGTGGTTCATCCACACCACCTGAAGCTGATATTTCAGGTACCCCGAGACAAGTTAGAACAGAAAAAGTTGCAGCTTCACAAAGCAGGAATGTTCTGTGACTTCATGAAAGTTCCTGGAACCAGTTCACAGCTCAAATACACACAACTCCAGTTGTCTCAGCAAATAGCAGAAATCAGGGATAACTACAGAGTCCTGGTATGAGAATAGAATTCACAGGCTCTTGCTGGTTGTCCCCTAATGGGTTGAACACTAATACCATATCTTCATTTTGGGAGGCAAGGAGTAGGGCATGAGAGGAGGTGAATAGTCTCTTCTAAAGGAGCTTGTCTGTTTTAAAGGCATGCCCAAGTGCAAATGCCAAAGTGCTTGTCTGTTTTAAAGGCATGCCCAAGTGTCAGCTTCAGGACAGTCAACCTTTGCAATGAGCCTCCTTATTCAAGCAAAGCAAGTGAATTTGCTAGTTGTCTGGTCCTCAGATTCACCTGAGTGATGCTAATTCCCAAACTCGGGATAGTTTGTGTTTCTCCCGAGTGAGTGATGGTCTTCATGAGGGAATTTTGTCTACTGTTTGCTGCCCGCTGCCCTCCAATGCATTTGCGTATGTTGGGGTTTTTTTTTTTTTACTAGACAACAGGATTTTCCTTTCACGAAAGTACAGTGAACTGAAAAGTCCTTTGTCTAGCCCACAGCCTAGGGAGAGGGGTTTCAGATCTCCTTAGTCTGGAAGGCAAAGGTGGGCTGAGACCTAACAAAGGGAACCATTTTAAGCTTGATGAACTGAGAGAAGGGAGACTATTAGAAGCTCTGGAAAAATCCCAGAAGGTAGATTTTCTCCTTTTTAATATAGATGTGTGACCAGCCTGTAAGAGCTGACTTGATCTATGTGCTCCTGGTGGGCACTGGCCTTGAAGGCTGCTACTGTTAGCTGGGAAGTGCCCCCCAGCACCCTTTCCTGGGACGGAGCCAATGCTAAGGCCCTAGGCTGGACAGCTTTATGCACTGTGCTAGACTGATCTTAACCATCACCTAATTAAACACATTTGAATGTCAGCTCACAATGCAAACACTTCGTAATACTCTAGAGTGGGACGAGTATGTTTTTTTGCATGTAATATCAACAATTTATAAAGCTTTAAATTTTTTATTAAAAAATTCTGTCTTCTGTGTTTTTCCCAAGGTTCTCCATGAATTATTTGAAACTGTGGAGGAAAACCATGGACTCCCCACCTCCCTCTACTGGTTCCCTGCTTTTTCTATTCTAGAGAAGTCAGTCAGTCCTGGCACTGGGAAGCGCAGGGTGTATGCACCTCAACTTGGGCCCTGGGACTAGAGTTGGTTATTTTTGCACAGGGACATTCAAACCCCAGACATTGTATTTTTCTTTTCTCTTTCTTTTTTCTCTGTCTCCTGGTAAAGATATCTAGACACTGAAGAAGCACGCTTCAGCCCCGCCCCAGGAAGCTTGTAAGTGCAAATTATGGGGACCCGAGAGAATTGGCTGTAATTTTTTAACTCAGTCCCCTCGAGGTTCATGAGAAGTTTCTCTGCAGAGGAGTGACCGCCGCCTGGGGGAAGGTTGCACCCATCCTGCTCCCCACCCTCGTCCCCCAGCAGCATCCAGTGTGCAGGGTGTAGCTGCTGCAGCCATTGCTCGCATTAGGTAATGCCCCCCCACCCCACCCCGTTAGACTGCAGATGTGTGAACTAGTTTAAAACTTTTATTGGGGTTTTTATTAGACTCCAATGCAGTCCCAGCCTCTTTACACTCGCCAACTTTGCCAGTTGCTCACAAGTTCTAACAAATTAGGAATACCTAATGCCTAAGCTATTCTTACACTTTGGGGGCAGAAATCCCAAACAAATCCTCATCTTCCCCGTGAATCCAGTCTCCATGTGAGAAACTGTACTTATAGGCAGAAGGGCACTTGAGCCAGGTTTTCATTGTGGCTTTGGAATAACAGTGCACTTCAATTCCCTCAAGCACTTAACAGCCAGGGAGCCTTATCATTTTCTTCCTGGACATAGGACGCCCTCTGTCCCATCTTTGATGCCCTTCCAACTTCATGTTTTCTTTTTCCTTGTAGTGTAAATATTCCTTAAGTTACCATTATGTGTGTTTGAGTGTCAGACTGGTATCTTCAAGGGCCAAGCTGGCTTTGGATCCCTAGGATTAGGACTGACAAGGCAGGGTTCCCTGCTGTCACTCACCCTGGTGGAAGAGCAGGAGGAAAGAGGATTTTTCTCTGAGCCTGGGGGTGGGGAGTACTGCAGTCTGGTGTTTGACACCAAGGTTTTGAATGATGTGCCATCAAAGCAAGCTTACAAGACTGTTTAGCTCCTTCACCTGAGAAAGACTTTGCTTCCTGAATCCAGACCAATGTCCAGGAGTGAATAAGCACACAGTGATCTCTTCCTTAACACTGTTGGAATACACCGGGCCAGGGGTGGGTTATCTGCCTTCACCAGCCCTTAAACTTTGTCCTTGATGTTTTCAGATAACACATGACATTCTTACATAGTAACAGTGCCCTGATGCATGGGTCTTCCAGATCAGTGGAATGATAAGACCTTGCAGAAGGTGAAAGGGGCCAACTGAATTACTGCAATGTTCTATTCGAATCCATCAGAATACATTTAATGCAACACACAAGTCAAGGGTATGAAGCCTGCATGTTCTGAGCAAAATTTAATTCTTAGAAAGATGAGGCCAATTCAGACCACCAGAGATTTTTTTCCCTCTCTCCCTCCCTCCCTCCTTCCCTCCATCCCTCCCTTCTTCCCTTCCTCCCTCCCTCCCTCTCTTCCTTTCTTTTTGAAGTTTCTGTTTAATTACTGCCCACAACAGTAATTTCCTGTAGTGATGAACAAGGAATGGCTTATTTATTAATTCCCAGGAAATTATACAGATGTTTGATCCTGGTACATCTAGACTTTATCCCATGAAGTCCTCATAGAATCGTTAAATCTGATCTTAGGAATCAGAGACCGTGGATTCCCGACTCTACTCCTGAGTTCTTCCCATGACCTCCTGCAGCTTCCTGTCGGCTTTCTGAGGAAACTGCTATGCTGTGGAAGGGCTGATGCCCCTCATGGGGGCACGTGTGGGGAAGATGGTGTGAAAGAAAGGAAGAGCCATACTAAAGCCTGCTGATTTCCTTCTGATCACCATGGGCAAGGTTAGGGGATAGGTCTGTTGGGATCAGGGTCCGGGTGAGGGCCAGGGGTTCTGTTTGTCATCTTGGGAAGGCTCTGTTGGTGATGGAACTGTGGAGTCATGTCAAAGCGATGAGCACCCCTAGTCCGTGTCCAGACTGGATGGCTCTTGCCTTCCTCGACAGGTAAAAATTGGTAGATACACATTTGTTGGGACTTGTTGTTTTGAGGCAGGGTCTCCTGTAGCCCAGCTGGCCTCTTTTTTGCTCAGTAAAGGATAACCTTGATCTTCGGATCCTCTTGTATACTAGGATTGCAGGCAAGTACCACAACAGACAAACACTTGGCTTTATGTGTTGGTGGGAATTGAATTCAAGGCATCATGCATACCTGGGTACTCTGTTAATCGAGTCACATCCCTAATCCCTAGATTTATGTTTGAATTCATTATGCCCATGGAAGGTGACCTGAGTGGCCTCTGAGAACTCTGCTTATCGTCACTCACTACTTGTTCATTTTGCTGCTCAAAATGTTCTGAGGATTATGGTAGACTCAGGGCTTGGAAGCACATGAAGAGAGGCTCAAGACCTTACAAGTTAGAGGGTCACTAATGGATGAGGAGACCTGTCTTGGGGTTTCTATTGCTGTGATAAAACACCACAACCCAAGCAGGGGAGAAAAGGGTCTATTTGTCTTATTCTTCTACATTGTAGTCCATCACTAAAGGAAGCCAAGGCAGGCACTTAAACAAGGCAGAAACCTGGAATCAGGAGCCAATGCAGAGGCCATGGAGGGATGCTGCTTACTGGCTTGCTCATCATGATTTGCTCAGTCTGCTTTCTTACAACACCCAGGACCACCAGTCCAGGGATAACATTACCCACAATGAACTGGGCCCTCCCTTAGATATCACTAATTAAGAAAAGGCCCTCTAGGTCTGCCTACAGACAGATCTTAGAGAGACATTTCCTTAATCTTCCTCTCAGATGACTCTAACTTGTGTCAAGCTAACAGAAAAACTATCCAGTGCAAAACACAAGCAGTAAACCACATTCTCATTCATTCATTTATTCATTCAATATATATTTAGTTAGAAAGTATGTCAGATCTGTATAAGGCCCTGAGCTAGGAAAAGTATAGTAGAGGAAATTCAATACTACTTGTTAAGCAGTATTCAGTTTAAGGAGGAAAGGGCATAAGGGTGTTGAAGAACATGAACCTTAATGCTTTGTGTATAGACTACTTTAGATTCTATAACGTTTATATCAAATAAAAGGAAATTTGCCTTTGCCAAGCTTTCTATAATCCAATCCATGTGTCGTAGAGTGTGAGACTATCAGGTCTTACCTGCCATGCCTCTGTGGTAGACACCTTATTCTCTTCTTACCTTGGTCCCATTGCATCTGATCCTCTTACTGCAATGAGAGATGTCTTCTCTGAGGCTGGCAAGGGTAAGTGAGCATTAACAGGATCCATATGGGAGGAGAATTTAGGGAGCAAAAAAAGTGCATGCGAATGTCGAGAGAAAGGGGAGATCCATCTCCCAGAGGGACTGGGAGATGACCGTACTCTTCGAACAGGGACACACACAGGGAAGGATATGAGCTTGGTGGGGGGTGGAGTCCAGCTCGGCAGATCATGAAGGATTTGTGGGTCACACAAAACTCTTTCATAAGAACTTACCCTCAGAGACCATGCCAAACTGGCACCAAGGACCACAGTCTGAAGTTAGGTGAAACCCCGAGTAGATCTTGATCTTTGGCATTCTGGTCACTGTGTTCCCAGTAAGCAGGAGTTGACTGGTACCCATACTGGACAAAGTAGCTTCAGGGCCGGGAAGCTCAGAAATCCGTGAGAACCAGTTGTCATTCATCACGTCCCTCCCTTCTCTCCTTCCATTCCCTTCCCCTACCTCCCCTCTGCCCCTCTCCCCTAATTCACTCCTCCTCTGTTTCTGTTCAGAAAGGGGCGGGCCTCCCATGGGTATCAACAAAGCATGGCATATCAAGCTGCAGTGAGACTGGGCACCTCCCCTTGTATTAACACTAGGCAAAGCAATTCAGCATGAGAAACAGATTTCCAAGAGCCAGACAAAGCATTAGGGACCACCCTTGCTCCCATCTCTACAAATCCCGCAAGCAGACCAAGCCTTTCTAAGACTGAATAATATCCTACACCCTTCCACCTTTGGATAACACTGATAAAGGTTTACTTCACAGAAAATTTAAATATGACTTCTAATAGCTACACATTAATCTAGTTTTCTTATTATATCAGGGGAAATAAAATGAAAGTATTAATAAGGAAATAGTCAAAAATGATACAATAGCCTTTTACAAAGGAATTTATATACTTGGAGATTCCCTATTGCTCATCATAATAAGGAATAAATTGATGTTTCAGCTCTAATGACTATGGGTACAACTAAGTTCTACTGTTCTACCATAACTAAAAAGTTTGAGCAATATTTTAGCTTACACCATGCAGTGTCTTCTTTAAGTTTTGAAGCTTAGGGGTTTTTTTTGTTTGTTTGTTTTATTTTTTTTTTGTTTTGAGACAGGGTTGCTATAGTTTTGGAGCCTGTCCTGGAACTTGCACTATAGACAGGTTGGCCTCACTCTTGAAGATATCTGCCTGTCTGTGCCTCCTGAGTACTGGGATTAAAAGCGTGAACCATCACCACCTGGCCCCAGCTTAGGTCTTAAAATCACTTATATTAAATATCCCTAGAATGGGGGATGTTCTTCTTGAAGAGAGAGAGAAAAAAAGAGGGAGAGAGGGAGAGAGAAAGAAAGGGAGAGGAAGAGAGAAAGGTTTATTCATGTGTGTATGTATGTGTGTGTATCTGCATATGAATACATATGTGTGTGTTCATATGTGTGTTTTAGAGAGGGTGTGTGTGTATGAATGGTGTAATCTTAGTGATGTGTGCACATGCATGTGCCTTTATGTGGACACATGGAAGTCAGAACATGCCAGACATCTTGCTAGTTCCAATGAGCCTCCTGTTTCTGTCCCCTAATTCTATGTTGGGGTTTTAGGCAAATGCACCCACTTATAGCTTTTAATGTGGGTTCTGGGGATTTAAACTCAGGTTCTCATATTTGTGCGGCAAGTATTATTATCCACTGAGCTCTTTTCCTAGCCCCTGAACAAATTTTAAACACATGCAAGTAAAATGGTTATTTAAAAAAAACAGCAACAACAAATCCCCATGGGACTGGGTAAATGGTTCAATAGAGAAAGATTTGCAGAGGCCCCAAGTTTGGTTCCCAGGTCAGGCAACTTTAAACCACACGTAAACTCTGTCTGAAGATGCAATTCCCTCTTCCGGCCTCCATGGGCAGCTGCACTCATGGTCACATCTACCCCATACACATATGATTAAAAACGATAAAAATAAATCTCAGAGAAGTAGATCTCTATTGCTTGCTGTTTTAGTCGGCTAGAGACTCCAGATTTGCACATTGACTAATTCTCTGTCTCCAGTCAACAGTTACCGAAAGCTGCTTCATGACCATGCCTCGTGGAAGGAAGAAATGAACTACTTCATTCTCTGGAGCCAAGGAGGAAGGACATCTTTTCTTGCTTAGCTCTGGTTCTATTTTCTCAGATTGTTGACTTCTAGTGTTTCCTTTGTTTTGAATGTGGATGCTTCAAGCCTAATCATTCCATTATCTACAGTTTGGATCATTAGATTTTCTTGGCTTTTAACAAAATTTGTGCAAATAACCATTTAATTTGCTTCCTCAGAAACAAAACAAAACAAACAAAACTAACAGTGCCTGGTTCTGGGCACCTCTATTTAGACTGAGACAAGATGTGAGGCTCTGCCTAGGGCTTCATGGTAGCCCATGGGATAAGCCAAAGGAACGATGCCCCATAAACTGTACCATCCAAGTTAGGCACTAATAGTGTCCTTACTTAGGGGATGATTCACTAGCCCGTCAGTCTCTTGACCCAAAATATCCCATCAGTGCCTGTAGTAGGAGACCTCTTGTTGGTTTCCGGCTGCCCAGACTTGAAATAACCACACAGAAACTGTATTAATTTAATCACTGCTTGGCCCATTAGCTCTAGCTTCTTATTGGCTACCTCTTACATCTTAATTTAACCCATTTCTATTAATCTGAGTATCACCACGTGGCTATGGCATATTGACAACGTTTCGTCTGGCATCTGTCTCTGATTGGGTGATGTGGCTTCTCACACTCTGCCTACTTTCTCCCAGCACTCAGTTTAGTTTTCCCTGCCTGCCTCTATTCTGCCCTGTGCAGGCCCAAGACAGCTTCTTTATTAACCAATGGTAATCACAGCATACAGAGGGGAATCCCACATCAAGTGCCCTTAGCCCCAAGTTGAAAGATCTAGTTGCCTTCTATCCATGGGTCTTCCACCTGCTCAGAAACCTTCTATCTAAAATCTAGAAGACTTTTGGAGCCTTGAACTGAGGCACATGAGCCACATTCAAATTGACTTGTTCTGTCTAGTTGTGTCCCATCATAGTTTCACAGTGTGATGGTTTTAATGGGAAATGCTACTCATAAATCTGTGCATTAGAACACTTAAATGGTCCTCAGTTGGTTATGTTGTTGGGGAGGTTATGGAACCTTCACACGGTGAGCCTTGAAAGATTGAGTAGATCACCAAGGGAGGACTTTGAGCTTTTATAGCCTGGCACCACTTCTCTCTCTCTCTCTCTCTCTCTCTCTCTCTCTTTCTCTCTGCTTTCTCTGTGCAGTTGAGATGTGATCCTCCACTCTCACAGTCCCTATTCTTTACCCATGCAATGGATTAGTATTCTCTCTGGAACCTTAAGCCAACATAAATTCTTCATAAATTGCTTTTAGCCCAGGTATTTTATCACAGCAATAGACCAGTCAGTAGCACACACACAAGCACACCCCCACTTCCCCTCACCTCCGCACACATATGCACACTGAATGCCATATGTCTTCATTTAAATGGGGCTTCCCTTTGTCCAGATCTTAGATTCTGACTTTGAATGTTTGTATAGGACATGACCAAGCAACTTCCCTACTATTGAGAGTCTCAGTTAAAGTCCTGAAGCTGAGAGCAACGAGGTATAAAAATGTACCTTCAAAACAGCCTTCTAGTACCCACCACGGCTAATTCAGATAGTCTCAGCACTCACATCCCATGAAGCCTTCCCAGGCTAGATAACAGGACGTAGAGACTTTTTGGTAAAGAATACCACTGGTGAAATGTCACAGACAGAAATATTCCTGCTGCTCTCCCCACCACAAGAAGGTCTTTATAGAAGCCTAAAGAACCCTGGTCATGTTTTAGACAAAATTTTAGTTTGGGATAATTGTGATAAAGGGCATGTGCTATGGGTTCTTTCAAGATTGGGGAGTTTTTGAGAAGAAAAAGTTGATTCAATGTCTTTTCCTGGAGAACCCTACAGGCAGTTGACTGGCTGGAGTTGCCTATGATAACAAGGGAGGAGAGGGCAGACATAGACCAACAAAATAGGCACAGACAAAGTTAATCTACACTGACTGTTAACATTTCCCACATCTTATTTTATTAGTTCTAGACTAATGGCAACCAGCCTTGGTGTTATTATATCTTGGGCACAAGTAGCTCTTTGATGTTGTCCTGTGTTACAGAATATTTGGCAGCAACTACAGTCTCTAGCAAGTAGCCTCCAGTCACATGTCCCAGGTGGATCAGCCAACTAAGTCTCCAGACTTTGTCACAGGCTGCGTGTATAAAGACCAAATTTGCACCCCATTAAGAACGGAAGGTCTAGAACAAAACAAAGGAAGCTGCAATCTGTAGTGTTTGTACACGTTCATGGCGTAGGCACGAACACTCCCTAGGGGATTGCAGCATGATAGTGTGATGTACCACAGGCAAAACTGGGAGAAAGATAGACAGAGTATGTGCATGAAGCAGCCATTAGGCACAGAGACTCTATGATGCTCCCACAAAACACAGTGCAACCCAGAGGCTCTCATTATACATAGTGTTCCTCGATGCTTTTATTGTACTGAGTGTCTATGATGCTACTATTTCAGGAGCACCACAGCAAGAATCCAGGTTCCAGTCAAATAATGGCATAGCATTAAGTTTTGAAAGGCATTATCATAGGGCCCTAGAGATGGTCCCATAGTTAAGATCGTTGGACACTCTTCCAGAGGACCTGGGTTTGATTTCTAGCACCCACACGACAGCCTACAATCATCTAAAACTCCAGTGCCAAGAGATCTGATGTCCTTTCTGGCACCAGGCTCATAAGTGGCACATTTACATACATGTGGGCAACATACCCATACACAAAAAATAATTTTAAGAAATAAATACATTATTATTATGTTTAATGTAGTGTATTGGTTTGAAAGTTTAGAATATTAGTGTTCAGTAGTGACTGTTTTTAACACCCAGTATATATAGTTTCTGAAATTTGACCAATCTTATCATGTGTTAAGGTGAGCTGCCTGACAGCTTAATGTTTCTGACCCAATTAAGCATATGTAGCAGCTTTAGTTTGCCCAGCTTGGATTGGTAACCCTTTTGTCTTGGCTGAAATGTTACTAATTCCCCTTGATAATTATTTCACAGAAGTCCTGATGTGACCATCACATCACAAGCAGCATGTCTTGTAGTGACTGCATGGACCACCTTCTGCAAACGGGCCTGTATGTAGGGAAACTTTGAGACCCAGACTCAGAGGGGCAAACTTCAGGGAAGGTTGGCCAGCAATTCCAGTGGTTCTCAGCCCCCTTTGGGCTCAGATGACCCTTCCACAAGGGGTCACCTAAGACCATCAGAAAACAAAGATATTTACATTATGATTCATAACAGTAGCAAAATTACAGTTATGAAGTAGCAATGGAAATAATTTTATGGTTGGGGATAATGACAGCATGAGAAACGGTATTAAAGGGTCACAGCATTAGGAAGGTTGAGAAACACTGCTGTAGAGTCTGAAATTGACTCTGTTGTGGGAGAAGAAGCCATGTATTCTCATGTCTTCAAGCTAAGCAGGCTACAGAGATTAAAATCTATTTATCATCGGAATACATATGTGTGAATCTGTAGGCAGAAGTTTCTGTCCCATAAGCTGCTCCCAAGTAACCACACAGATGCTTAATATTAATTATAAATACTTGGCCAATAGCTCAGGTTTGTTACTAACTAACATTTTCAATTAAACCATATTTCTGTTTATGCATTGTTACGTGGCTTGGTACCTTTTCGCAGTATGGCAAGCTCATCTTGCCTCTCTCTGCTTCTGCTAGCTACTCCTCTGACTACGCTTTTCTTCTTCCCAGAATTCTCTGTTTGGCTCTCCCCCTAACCTTATCCTGCCCAGCTATTGGTCAGTTAGCTTCTTTACTAAACCAATCACAGAAACATATTTTTACACAGTATAAAGGAATATTCCACCTGGACCAGTATATGTAAATATTTAAAGTATGAAACTAGAGGATTGGGCAGATGGTATAGTCCATAAAGTATTTGATTCACAAGCGTAAGGACCTGAGTTCGAATCCTTAGCACCCACATGAAAAGCCAGGTGTGATGGCCGATTATATCTGCAATCCCAGCCCCAGAGAGATAGAAACAGGAGGATTCCTGCATCTCACTGGCCAGGAAGACTTGTCGAATCACTAAGTTTCAGCTCTGCTGACAAACTCTGCCTCAAAATTAAGATGGAGACGTGATTGAGCAAGACACCTGATGTGGACCTCTGACTTTCACACACATGTGCACACATGTGCATATACAATTATTCATGAACATATACACATATACACTACATGTACTCTCACAGAAAACCCAAATGGCATTTTTTAAAAAGTCAAATTCTGTTGAAGCGAAGCTAAAATGAGTACAGAAAACTAGCTCATTCTTAGTGGGGGAAAAAAATCAAAGCTGAAGGAATTGCACTTGATTTTCCCAGTCTCAAAAATAATGAAAGAAAAACAGAGCAACTAATACTAGGTTTGTTTGGATAGGTGAGATCAGTGATCGAATGTCAGCCCTCAGAAGTTATCATCCAGGCCAGTGGGCTCATTTCATCACTGGGGTTCAGTCTTCTAGTTTGTTTTAGAAACCAATAACGATGCCCGTTTTCTCCCCCTTTGTAAGTGGAAGTTCCCCTTCAGGTGGTGAAGCCAAGAGTCACTTCCTACCACTGTTAATGGCTGTTTTGAGGTTTTCCATGCAGATAAGCAAAATGTCAGAGGTGATTAAAAACTAATTAGAAATTGTGGGCGATATATATAGATATATATATATATATATTTCGATCTTCGTTTAAACCCAACTGTAAAGACCAAACTGACACTTTGGAAAGCACTGAAATCCTTTGGGAGGGATAAATTCTAAAGTGGTCTCATGTGCATAAATATAACGTAAAAAAAAATGGTCTCTAAAATAATATTAGTTTTCAACGTCAATTTTTCTTTAACATCAGCTTCTTTTTTGACTGGTTTATTGAAAAATTCTACAGACAGTAGCTTATTTTTCCACCAACCTCAGCACCTGAGATTTTTGGCCAATGGATAGAAGACCAATAAAATTGCCCATAAAACGTAACTTTATGCCATAACTTACACAATGTTTATAGAATGTAGTTTAACATTCACTCCCCCTCTCCCCAAAGCAAACGTCTCTTCTGTATCCAGCCTATCACAATGGAAAACAAAAATAATTATGTTCCACAATGGTAAGGCTCACTCTGGACTATCTTGCTGTGTTTTGTTCCTTCCCAAGGATACCTGTGCAGAGATTGCTGCTCACTTAGCATGAAGCTGCACTGGGTATCACCCGGAGAAAGTTGAGGCATGCTTTCTTTTACATGGTTTATTTGCTTGCTTTCCACGGAGTGCAATGAGTTAAATTCTAGTCTTTTTGGTCACTCGAGATTCTCTGCTGAGCCAGTGGGACTGCTCAGCTGGTATAGTCTCAACCGTGCGTACACCCGGCTCTGGCTCTTCCCCTAGGTTAGCATCCCGTTTCCTTTGCCTCTCTCCTTTAGCTCCCCTAGTTCTCTGTTCAGCATCTCATTTTCAGTCACCCAGAACCATCCTGTGTTGGCTTGTGCTCTTTTCCGCTCAGCCCCCCCCCCCCCCGTCTAAATCATTTCCCCCAGATATGCTATGCAATCTCATGTCTTATGTCCTTTACTGCTCTCCTCACAGAAGACTGTGGAATTCATGATGGGGAGGATTTTGTCCAACCCTGCTTTTCTTTCATGACCTGTGCAGTGTTGGGTGTATCAAGGAAATGAGATAGATATTTTTGTATAAATGAATTAATGAAGACAGGCCACTTTGTGCACACAATTGTTGTTTATGAATCAATTATTTTTAATTAAATATTTTATTTAATATTTACACACATATAATGTGTTTGGATTCAATCTATACTTCATTTTTTCTCATCTAATTCTTTCCCTAGTCCTCTTTCTCTCCCATATTTAAATACATGCTCAGGTTACTTCTCCCTCTTCCTCTTCTCTTCCTTTCCCCTCTTCCTGTCTCTATCTTTCAATATGCATTGAGCTCATTTATTTATGAAAAGGAAATTTTTGGCATTTTATCATTACAGTAGACCCGCTATAACAACTTCTTAGGCTGTGTATCACAGTGTTCATAGTGAACACTTAGAGAAAGCTCTGGAAGGGGCCAGTGATAGGATGAGGCCGATATGCTGAATTTCCTGCTCTTTTCCTTCTTCATCAGAGAGAGAAGTACGGCATCGCTGGAGTTGTCAGGGTTTGGCTCGCCCAGTACAAGGAAATGGTTCTGAAACCCTTTGAAAAGCTAACTCACTAGAGAAGTGACTTGTTCCTTACTGACTACCCCTCAGGGAGGTGTCTCAGCCCCGAAGGTTCTGGGTCACACCTTGAAATGTACTCTGGGCACCGACTGCCTTCTAATGCTGTGGGGGTCAGGTAGGAGGCACAGTGCCCTATAACAGCTGATTCCTAACTGACCCGAGACTTGGAGGAGAAAAGCTGACACAGCCAGTAATTGAGGGGAAGGCTGCTTGGGCTTTTCCCTTTCTGAGTTCTTCCTTTTCTTTCTTCTATTCTTTGGATTTTTCTAATAAGCCAGGCTGTTCTTCCTATTTGAGTAGAAAAAAGGGTACAGGGAGTTAGAGTTTTTCTTTTTCCACTTTCTTTGCATTGTTGGCAATCAGACGCAGGGTCTCACACATGTTTGGTGAACTGCTACCAGAAACATGGCATTTCATACTTACGCTGTGTTTGTTTTATGTGGTGTGTGACAGTAACTCCTGAGAAGGCCTTTCCCTCCCCACGTAGTTAGAGTGTGAGGTAAGAGCGCATCTTTTCTCACCGTTTCTCATCCCTTCTGTGCCAAGGCTGGTTTTTGCGCACATAGTAGGCTCAGAATAAACACAGGCCATGGTACAGTAGCTCCGCCTGAGGGTAAGAAGCCAGGGCTGTACTATCGCTTCGTTGCTGTGGCAAATATTTGTGCAAGTTTGACAGATAGAGAAAATTGTTTTCTGGGCACGCAAGTTTAGCTTGCCCTAGCCAAACATAGAAAGCTGTCATGTGAATATTTTTGAACCTCAAAAACAATTTTGGTTTAACTCTGGGCGGGTGGTGGCTCTTATTTCTCCCACACAGTCCACCCATCTCGTATTAGGACATGTAATTCCAACTGTGCTGACTATCTTAAAATTTGTGAACAGACTGTCCTCTGGCCACTGTTCCGTACACACGTCGCTTCTTTAAGAAGCTCGCTTGTAGCTTATAATTAAACGAAAGAGCCAGCAGCTGCTGGAACCAGGGATCGCCTAGAGCGCATGTTTACGAGCTTCTCAGGCAGGAGGCAGTCATGTCAGCACCGCTATTGTCGTGAGCCGGGCCGTTCCCAGCAGCCCTTTGCACACAGCGCTTGCTTAGCCCCCGTCATCTGGTCATGCCACTTGACTTCAGCCTACTGCTTCCTCTCGGAACTGGCAAAAAACAACTGCACGAGGAAACTATTTCACAAGAAAAGTCTCCCTGACTTCTGATTTATAAACCATAGATGTCTTGGATCCTATAACACAGGCATGGAGTGTGTCCTTTACCGAGGATGGCCAGGGAAAAGGACAAGTTGTAGAAACCTGTGGATGTGCAAACTGTGTTTCCCTCTTGTTTGTTTCCTTGATAGAAAAATTGAGAATTTTTAATATTTTCAATATCATATATTAACTATTTATAATAATGGATTTCATCTTGGCCTTTTCATACATACATATAATAAATATTGATCATATTCACCCATCATCCTTTCTTGCTCTTCTCTTCTTTCCAACTAGGCCCCCTTCTACACACATGTCTAAATTTTTTTGGTGACCCCATGAGTTAATTATGGTTGTTTTCAGGGGCATTGCTGATGGGTTATTGATGGGGCACAGGTCACTTGTCAGTGCCTACACCACTCAGAAAATATATTAATAGAGGATTTTGATAGCTCATGGGTAGAGGATTAACTGAGTCGTCAAGTCATGAAAATCCTCTCATTCTAGGTCAACCTGAAGCAGTTGTTCACCCAAGAGCTGGATGCCTTCTTAATCCTGTACACCAAGATATTTTATTCTGGGCTCAGTCCATCGCCCAAGCCTAGGCTCTGGTACACAGTGCTCAGTCCTCCCCAGTGTCACATCTCAGGAAATTCGAGTTTGAAGCTGTCCCGGATCTCACAGGCAGTTAGCCTACCTATTATTCTGAACTTCTGACCTGGCATGTCTGGGGTCTCTGTCAATGGATGCGGTGCAAATGGGTTGCAGGTTTGCTCCGATGCTGACTCCGTGGGACCCTGTGTGGTCAGGACAGGATCTGCATCTTTCCATCCCCAGTCATCCTCTTCTGGCCATGAGCTATCTTACCTGTCATTCTTAGACAATGAGTTCTCAAAATATCAGTTATCATGTGTTCCATTATGATTTTAAAAATGTTGGAAAGCACTATTGCAGCCCCCCCCCCCCATTTTATGACTGAAATCTTAAATCAAGGTAAAGCTGTATTCAGTTTGTGTTGTGGTTAGGTATCTTAAAGGTGACATAAATCCCTGCCTGGGAATAGTTGGTAAGTTTCCCAGAGAATGGCAGGTAACAGCTCTCGGCAGGGCATATACATGGCTACCAAATAAGGCAACAATGAATTCCTGGATAATATCAATAGCCATCAGTGGTATTCCCTTTGTATGCTCTCAGGGTTGCAAGTCAGTTAAGTCTGAGTAGCTTAGCTGAAGTTTCAGTTCTGATTGTGTGTTCAGACAACGTTATGGTTTCAAAAATCAGGCTCTCCAGAAATGTCTAAACAGCTGAGTAAGAATTGTGCACCCAAGGCTCGGAGAACATTGGGGAGGAGAGAAGGAAGGAAAGATGGCAGGAGCCAGATGGCCAGGGATGCTGCTGTGAGGTTGTGTCTCCTAGGAATGACAGAGAAGGGTCACACAGGAAACCTTAACAACAGGGCTGCATAGAGGAGACCTGAACAAAGACGAGACCAGCACACAAACTAACATGGAAGGGGAGCCCTAGCACCGGCCTGACACCTAGACAAAGAGCTACAGATAGCTAAGGAATACCAAGAGCAGGAAAAATTGTCTTCCCCAGGGGTGAGGCCCCTAATTGGTTACCCAATACTCTGCTCAACCCTGACATCATACACATAGACATCACACTAAACAGACTGGACAGCTTGCATTTATATATCTAGACATACAAAAGCAATAACAATGCAAGAAAAAGAAGCCTTGTTTGAGCAGGATATGTGTGTGTTGGGGGGGACATGGGAGAGGTTAGAGGAAGAGGGGAAATGGTGTAATTATATTTTAATTTTAAAAATAAAAAATAATGTTCCAAGACAAATAAACATGCATCCCTCAACTTATTTATCACCCCATAAAGATGTGTTCAAGTTTAAAATAACAACGGACACAGATCAAAAGGCAATATGCAAACAAGGACACGTGACTTTGAGGGTCACAGAGATCCAAGTCACTGACCCCCTTACTATGAATGGATATGGGTCAGATATGGACCTGGGGCAGAGCAGAACTTAGCTGAGTCTTTCTCCTAGGCTGCCCAACCACTGGCTCTTTGGTTGCTTAATACATTAGTGGATGTCTTCCAGTTCCCAGCGGTCTGAGTTCCACATCACACAGTCCCTGTCCCATCTGGTGCTAATTGGCGCCCTGGTTGGTAGTTTCCGAAAGCAGAGCAGGAAAAATAAAAGGGGCCGTGGTTCTATCCTTAGAAGCTGGGAGCCCAGGACAGGCAGTGCTTGCTTTCACATGAGCCACGGACTCGAATCTTGTATGTAAATCAGTTGTTTAGAACCAACCGGGAACAAATTTTTCCAATGAATGGAAAGCACGCCTGGTGGCTCATTCTCCAGGTCAGCCCAGGTCACGAGAGTCTGTCGGGTCCGCCGTGTGCTCAAGGAGTCTTTCTAGTCCCCTAACAGTCCGTGCTGGGTCAACCAAGAAGGGCAAGAAAATGGTGGGAAAGCCAAGGCCACCTCTGGAGGCCGAAGGCTGGGCGGCACTTGTATCAACCATGTAAACAATTCCCAGGATTCATAGCTCCAGATTTCTTTAGTTGAGTAGAAATCCAGCAGGTAATACTATCAGTGTTAGCTTTCTCCTGGTGACTGTTGGTAGGATCAAATGAGATGATGTATAGAATATGATTTGAAATGTCCTCTCACCCCCCAAACAATAGAATCTGGGTTTTCCCAGTTTCCTCCTTATCCCAAGGTACCACTTGGTGGTTTCTGCATGGGGAGCAAGTGGGGCTGGCAGGGGACAGGACAATGAAGCCGAAGAGAGATTGCTGAGGCGGTACCAAACAGACTGGCCCCTTAGCTTGAGACGTATGCCTCCTGCTAACACTCCAGGGTCATGGTGCCCCCCACCATGTCTGTGTCTCTCCCCTAGCGAGTGGCCTTTTGTTGCTTTCTCTGTCAATAGCTGCTTCTTCCCCCTGGGTTATTGATTGAGGATATGACATCCTTTTTTGCATTGATGTAAGAAATCTGGCAGCTTATCATAAATGAAGGCAGACTGAGAGTTGAGGCTCCTTCCTGGATCCTGGGTTATCTCATAACCTCAGATGGAAAGAAAGGCACAGATTATACTGAGCATGGATTTCAGATGAAGGACAACTCTGTCTTAATCAAACTTCACAGAAGCAGAGTCAGAGGGTTTCTTCTTCTAGGCTCTTGTGCTGGAGTTCTGGGGTAAACAGCTTTCCAGCTCAGCCAGGTAGCTGTAGACAAATCTACCCAGACCTCACAGAAATGAGGGAACTTGGGACAGGGCAGACTTCCTGGGGCCTGTGGGAGGAGGTAGCCTTAGGAGGGCGGTATGATTATCTTCCCTTGTCTCACACAACCAGGAAGTAGATTCCACCAAAGGCATCCACTTTGGTGACAACCGTAATCACATTACAAAGCATCACTGATCTCTGACAACTTCCTGTTCAGCCTTCATTCCCTTGCTTCTATTTTACCACCACTCTGCCTTTCGACTGCTTTTCCTGTCTCCCTCCTTAGCAACACCAAATCATTTTGTGTTTTCTGTTATTCTCAGTTACTAGAAACCTTCCTCTATCCTTTTCCTCTTCTTCAGGCTCCCCTGTTGTCTTCCTGCCTGTTCAACTTAATTTGACATTCACCACACTGTGAAAAGCACTTACTGCTCTTGCAGAGGACCTGGGGTCAGTTCCCAGCATCCACATCACTGTCTCACAACTGCCTGCAATTCCAGTTCCAGGATATCTGATGCCCTCTTTTGGCATGGGCAACTGCACACACATAGTGTCTCTAAAGTCATGCAGGTACTCACACACACATTTTTAAAATGTATTATTTATTTTCAATTTATAAATTAGATTTATAATTAATAAATTAATTCTTTTTAAAAACAATTGTTTGGAAAAAACTGGATGGTAACCAGCTGGCACTGTCTAGCATCAGGGTGCTATTGCAGGCATAGCTGCCATCTATATGAGCCCCATAAGAGAATGCGGAGGTCAGGTGCCAGGGATGAATGTAGGGAGGAAGGGAGGAATGAAGTCACTGGGTATGAGTTTTCATGTGGGTTGGAGACACTGAGGAGAGAATTCTGAAGACAGTGCCATCTGTACTGGGGCTCAAAGAGTACCCAAGAGTTGTAGAAGAGAGAGGAGCTTCTGAGGTAAAGAATGACATCCATGGGCAAATTTCCAGGTTAATTGTTGCATAGAATAAATGGTCATTGGGTTCCCAGAAATATGCACTCTTCTCCACAACCAGGGCAAATGAAAGATAATTTGCTAGTTTTGTTGTTGTTGTTTTGTTTTGTTTTGTTTTTGGTTTTGGTTTTTTTTTTTAGAAGATGTTAAGCATAACATGAAAAACTCTGGCAGTGCTTGTTTCTTGCTAGGGATGTGGCTCTGTAACAGAGCGCTTGCCTAGTATACATGATGGCCAAGGTTCAATCCTCAGTACAGCCACAAAAGTAGCTGGAGGTTTGCGGAGATGGTTCAGTGTGCAAAAGATTTTCCTGCCAATGCAAAGCCTGAGTTTGAATTCCTAGGCCCCATATAGAAGCTAGCCACAGCAGCCTTTTCCTATGTTGGTGCTCCTACAGAGATGGGAGACAGGAGAATTCCTAGAGGCCTGTGGGCCAGCTAGCCTAGGGCATGCAACAGCCAGCAAATGAGAGACCCTGCTTCAACTAAGGTGAAAGGTCAGGCCCAATACCTGGAATTGTCTTCTGATTGCTACAACCACAGTAATACACACAAACTGCATATGTGCATATGTGCACATGCATCTATAATGAAAAATATAGACTTTCATCTTTTCCTTCCTCCTTCCCTTTCTCCTTCCTTTCCTCCCTGTAGCCCCCTTCTTTCCATCCCTAGAAACAGGATCTAGGGAAAGTTACTGAACTCCTGAAGAAGAAGTCAAGACAGCTGGTTTCTCAGTGAGCACAGCAGCCAGGTAGTCAAGATGGCGGAGGGTCTGTGCAGTACCTTTCTGTACGGCCCCCAGAAGAAAGGATGCAGCCATGTGGTTCTACTTAATTAAAGCATAAACACAAGCCATCCCATTCTAATTTAGAGGAAGAGAAAAGTTGAACTCTGGAGTTCTCAGGAGTAGTGACTCATTTCTGAGTCTGGATCTCAACAGAGAGAGTATGCGGACATGTCCAAACTCACTGTCTTGTGTTGACTGGTCAAGGACACAGGCTGGCTAGGGCTGACAAACAGAAACAGCAGACAGGGCCATGAAGACACGGACAAATGGACAGCTTGACTAATGACCATGGTTCCTGTTTTGGTCTGTCACCCACATCAACTAAATCATATCAGTTAAAATAGACGTGCTTCAAGTTCAGTATGCACTTGGTGGAAGTCTCGCCACCTATTAGATTCATGTGGAAACTGCAAACACTTTATTTGGCTTTCTCCCCTCCTCCCTCTCCCATTTTTTCTTCCTCACTCTTGCCCCTGTTTC
Organism: Myodes glareolus; assembly: GCF_982192425.1. Lineage (NCBI taxonomy): Eukaryota > Metazoa > Chordata > Mammalia > Rodentia > Cricetidae > Myodes > Myodes glareolus. Next base: position 9,451,141 of record NC_142030.1, on the reverse strand, counting down.
TGTTTGCATGCCTTTCTTTGTTATTTCCCGCCATGTTTTCTTCATCTATTCCTAAGAGAAAAACAAGAGATTGTGCAAACTTTTCTGTTATGAATTTAATTCTAATGCTGCTTCTAATTTTTAAGAGGTCATATTAAAAATAAATTCAAGAACTAACATTTCTAAACTAACGGACGTGTGTGTGTGTGCACTCATGTGCATGTATATGTGTGTGTATGTATGGTGTGCATATGTATGTTGGGCAAGGTGGTGCATGCCTATTATCCTAGGACTCCAGGCACAGAAGCAGAAAGTTCAGGAGTTCAAGGTCATCCTTGTCTAAGTAGAAAGATCAAGAGCAGCCTGAACCACATAAGATCCTGTCTCAAATATCAACAACAAAATCAATAACGATATAAAAACACTTAAGAGAATTTCCACATTTCATCATTTCGTGCACAGATTCCAAGCTTCATTTTTTTTATTTGCTTGGAATAACTACAGATAAATTAATTTGTTGACACTTTGTGAGACATGGTTAGGTTTATTATTTCAGAACTGGTTTCTTTGAGTCCTCGGGGTATTTATGCAAAGCTCAGAACCGGAGGTCGGAGGATGTGGACTCTACTGCCAGGCCAGCCACCAGTCAATGGCTGGTTTCTTGGTTGTTTTCTATTCGAATCATCATTGAATTGGCAGACTAGATTTCTGTCATTGAACTACCTAACCCATTGATTCTTTGAGGTTCCTACAGAATTAATATATACAATCATAGAACATTTAAAGACTATTTACTTCATACACTGAGATCATTTTCATTTTGCCTTTATTATAAACCTAATATAAAATGTTACATCTGAAGATAATTTCTCTTTTTATTAAAACTGAGAGCTAACTGAATAAGTAGGCATCTTAAGACATCTCCTTTTAAAATCAGTCTCTCTCTCTCTCTCTCTCTCTCTCTCTCTCGTGTGTGTGTGTGTGTGTGTGTGTGTGTGTGTGTGTGTGTGTATTTGTGGAGATTAGAAGACAACCTCAGATGTAGACACTTTGTTAGAGGGTCTCTTGTTTACCACTGCAAATGTCAGGCTAGCTTGGCCTGCAACTTTCTGAGGGTCTCCTGTTTCTACTTCACATCTTACCCCACTGTGTGTGCTACCACTGCAAATGTCAGGCTAGCTTGGCCTGCAACTTTCCGAGGGTCTCCTGTTTCTACCTCACATCTTACCCCACTGTGTGTGCTACCACTGCACATGGCTTTAGTTGGGTTGTTTGTGCAGCAGCACACACTCTAACCCCTGAGCCATCTTCCCTGTCTGATCTCTCCTGACAGCTCCCTCTGGGTTCTGTTGATATTAAACATAAATCACCCGTCAGTATCTCATAGTATCTCATGCCCTGCTTATTGAAGGTCTTGCCCTTCATTCTAATAAGGCAACCAATAAGTTGTACTTACCAAACTGGGCACAGTTGGTGCTTCTATACCTCAGTGTGGTTGACACTCTACTACACATGACTGCTGTGCACCTGATGTGCAGATTTGCCAATCTGGCTCATGACTCTGATGGTTTGCAGGTTCCTACTGGTATCTGCTAATGTTGAGCTGGGTATAAAAGCCTTCTGTAGGGGTCCCTTTATCTCACTGATGAGACCTGCACTCTTTGCTGTTTGGTAGGAGTGGAATTTATTCCTGGTTGACCAACTTCAAAACAGGGCCAAGGCATTGTGGTGGCAAAGCCAGGGCTTGGGTACCTACCTGGTGGTGTCCTGAACATGCCGTATCTGTGTGTGTACCACTCTTTTTCTGGACAATTCTGCTAGAGGGGAGCCCAAGTGGAGTTGCTATTCCACGAAGTAGAAGGATTATTTCAGCATTCCCTTCTAACTCATGAAACCCAACTAAGCGTGGGTGAAGCTGGGCATGAGCCTCACCCTGACTGTGCTGAGAATAATCTTTTTTTAATCCCATGACTAAGGCTCCTTGACTGAGTCAGCCTCATGATTACTAAATCTTTTTTGTGTGAGGAAAACCTCCTCCAGAAATACACTCAGTCTTCACGCAAACAAATCTGGGGGCTGACACTGCCCTTTTGCCACATGTCCCTCGACACATCTGAATCTCCTTTAGTCTCAAGCTGGGACCCTTATTGTACTCAAATAAAGAAATTGAGCAGAGTTCAAATTCTTGACTGTTTTCTGTTTCAATAGTGTGGGCCTTACCACTGTGTGCGTCTCATCCTGCGTGAGGGCCCCTTACCACTTGGTCCTGGGCTTTTCCATGGCTCACTCTGATCACAACCAGTCTCTGCTTCCAGTAGGCAATGTTCGCAGAGGCAGACCGTGTGTTCTTTTGCTCTCTGTGTTGTCCTGAAACAAAAAAAAAAGAAAGAAAAACTCTGCTCATAAATTAGGAATTTGAATGGGACAGGGTTATCTAAGTGTGTGGCCAATGCTTTGGATAAATTAATTAGAACTAAAGAAAATTGGAATTGTGGAAGATAATGGGATGGGAGATGCACCGCTTGGGCCCACACAACTCCCCTCCCAGGTTCTCACAGGGTCAGACCTTGTGGTGCTGTTTAAGGGACACCAAGGTGTTTGGGTTTCACCTCTATCACTGGGCCATATTTTAGTGACTTAATACCTAGACAAACACAATGTCAATAATAATAATAATCCTAGGGAGGTGAGCGTGAGACACTGGGAAGACTGTAATTATACAGAATCTAAAAGGATTAGAACATTTGCGTTTGCTTAATGTTCTGGTTAATTGCCGGTTAGTCAGAGAACCATTCTTATTTCAACACATTTTGAATAATACTCACAAAATGCCCTTAGCAAAGTCTATGCAGTAAACAGAACTCAGACTCTCTTTGATGTCTGAGAGGTTTTTCTTAGAGCCTTTAGGTCAATACCGCAAACACACATTTTCACATAAGTATTAGGAGGTTAAGACGCCACAGGGATCTAGCCGTTGTCTGAACTGGCCACTGTGTTCTTTAGGCTTTGGTTTGGGTAAATCTTTCATCTCAGGTTAATGGCTTTTGATTGCCTTTTCTTGAGTATCCCATGCTCCAAATTAAGTGTGGGATACTTTTATGTCTGAAAATTGCATGTAAGAAATGTGAACTTTAGAGAACATCACCCCAAATTATTCTCTTTGCTCAGACAAAACTCTTTTAAAAATATTTTTCTTCTTTTTCCTATGTTTCCAATGATTTCTGCCTATACCCTAATAATTTAAGCCCATTTAGGCATCACCGCTCAGACTAACAAGGCTCCTGTGATTTAGAAAAGCACACAGAGGTCTGCAGAAAAGGAAAAAGCTTTCAGACTTTCCCTAAGTATTTATCTTTGTTTCTTTAGTTGTCACAGCCCAAGATGTACACTCAAAAAACAAACATGCAAACAGATTCTGTTTGTTTTTATGACCTATATGATCTTAATTTTAGAGCACTCAAGTCAGATTTTTAACTAACCTTGGTGTACTGAATATACTTATTTAGTGGGAGCGATTGTTGAATCCCTTCTGAAATGACTGGAATTGCTTGAGTCTGTGCATCACAAAGCGATTCTCTCAATCTCCTTTTCTCATTTTATTTAATTCTATAGTTTTGAAACAAGGTCTCATTGGTCTCAGGCTGGTCTTGAATTCACCATGAGGGTGGGAGTGGTGATGAGCTCTTGATCCTCTTGTCTCCACAGCCCAAGTCCTAGGATTAAAAGTATGTGCTAATAAACTCTTGAGAGGAAGCCAAATAGCAGCAAACATAATGGAACAGGTAGAATGAATGTCTTCAACTTGTATTTGGCTAAATTTTAGCATCATAATTGGTTTAAGACCCCTTTTAGACTTATCCTGAACGTGGTATGCGGTTCTCAAATTCTGCTCTGTAATTTAACAAGCTTTCCTGACAGTTCCACGAATACTAGTAAAGGCAGAAGAAAGACCTGTGGGTCAGAAACCAAGCTCTTCATCACGTGTGCGCAGTAGAGAGGAGGGCTTCTTATCCTTGATTCCTTAAGCTCCAGTGTCTTGGAGAGACCCACAGCAGCACAAGGGATGCCGTGTTCTCTCAAGCTAGCACCACAGCTGAGAACTTGTGAAGTTCTGATCTTTTATAATGTGTGACTGATAAATCCTGCCCAACTATGACTTGACTCGAGTGTAGCAAATTATTATCTTGGACAAACAGGCTTGCCTCATGTCTACAGAAGGAGGCAGTATCTCCATTTTTAAGGTTGTTCAATACACAAACCAAGTTAACTGTATGGAAACAGGACATACCCAAATAGGGTTTTCTCCCTACAATGACATCTTTCAATAAGGATGTGCACATGACGTGTGTGTGTGTGTGTGTGTGTGTGTGTGTGTGTGTGTGTGTTCAGGGTGAGCTCACATAGGTGTGAATAAGCCTCCTGCGCATTCTTCACAGGTGAGGTCACATAGGTGTGAATACATATACTGTGCTGACATCTGCTTTAAACTCTTACACGAGCAGTTCTTACAGTACCAAGTACTGAATGTTGATAAACAACTGATCCTGATCCTTGTGTTTACTATGGAGCAGTTTCTGTCACTGTTTTAAAATTTAGTCCTTCTACTTCTTCATGTGCGTTTGTGTGTATGGTGTATGTGTGTTGTGCATGTATGTGTGTGGTTATTTAGATGTGTGTTCACACTGAGGTCACACAGACCTTCAGGGTCTCTTCTTCCATCCTTCTCTGTCTTGTTGTCCCACTGAGCAGGAAGCCCACTATTTTTGTGAGGTTGGTGGTTGGCCACCAAACTCTTAAGATCTGCCCACCTCTACATTCCAAAGCTGGTGTTATAGGAGTGTGTGACCATGTGTGGCTCTTTACAGGCTCGCTGAAGATTTAGATCTTCACTCGGATCTTCACACTTGTACAGCAAATGCACTTACCCACTGAGCCATCTATGTAGCCCTTTCTGTTTCTTAAAAAAGTAAATTAGTTTTCTATAAAAAAAAATGCTGTGACACTACAAGTCTCCTCCACCTCATGTTGAATGAACCTTGTGATTGCATCAATTACAGCATTTTCTAAATTCTCAATTGGTCTGTGGTGTGTTTTTGTTTTTGTTTTTGTTTTTGTTTTTGTACATGGTCCTAAGAACAATGGCATATAGCCTAGGTATATTGTAACTTATACCACTGAGTCTTGTGTAAAGTACACATAACAGTGTTTAAACAAGGACAAAGTTGCCTAACAGTGCATTTTTACAACATATCCTTTGTTAAATGATTCATGACTGAATATAAATATATAATATGCATATATATAAAGCATGAATTATGTATATTCCTTTGACTATATAATTTTACATATAGAAACATGTGTAATAAAGAATGAATCTATACTTACATGTGCATATATACACATTTGCTTGTGTTTATATAAAAATAAGCACAAAAACGCAGTGAATAAGACAGGTGGTCGGTGAGTAACAGGTAACAGACATATATATATATGCAAGATGTCTAGAATGAGAAAACTCAGAAACAAATACAAACTAAGGGGATTGACAAGAGTAGCTGTATTTAAAAATACTCATTAGAACCTCCTTCTGATGTGGGATGTCCTTCTGTATGTATGTTGCTTTTATTGGTTGATGAATAAGGTTGTTTTGGCCAATGGATTAGCAGATTAAAGCCAGGTGGGACTTCTGAGCAGAGATAGAAAGTAGCTGCTGAAGAAGAAATATGCCAGAACATTACTCGTGAGTCACAATCTTGTGGTGAGACATAGATTAATAGAAATGGGTTAATTTAAGATATAAAAGCTAGCTAGAAATACATCTGAGCCATTGACCAAACAGTGTTGTAATTAATATAGTTCCTGTATGTTTATTTGGGTCTGTGTGGCTGGGAATCAAAAGCACAGTCTCTGTTTATATCCTTTACTTGGAGTAGGCAGTTAGACTTCCATTTCTACTTTTAAGAAAAAAAAAATTGTGCGTGTATTGTCTCACAGTTCTGAAGGCTGGAAAGTGTCTGATAAAGTTTACAGTAGAGATTGGATTCTGTTCCTGACTCCCAGATGGCTGCCTCCTTGCTGTGTCTTCACAGAGGAGAGAGAGAGAAAGAAAGAGAGAGAGAGAGAGACAGAGAGAGAAAGAGAGAGAGAGAGAGAGAGAGAGAGAGAGAGAGAGAGAGAGAGAATCTCATTCTTTCACCTTGACCCAAGTTCTCAGATTAGGTATTGCCCTGATGACCTCACTCAAGCTTAATTCCATCATCACAGGTCCCAATGAAACTGAGGATGAGTTGACTTTGGCTTTGGCGTATACACTGTATGGGAATCACACAATCCTTAGTGGTTCACTTCTGTGTTCTTACATAGAAGAGGCAGCAGCTTGATGCTCTTGGTCTCTTCACTCCTGCAGGGGAGCAGCCAGCTGATCCCTTCTATTGAGTCTAGCTGATGGTCAGATTCTTGTACAGGAAGAGACTGAAGGCCACAGAGTCACACAAGGGAGAAGAGCCTTCCTGGATAAGCAGCTATTTCTTAAATATTAATGAATAAGTAGATACTACTAAGAATATACAAAAAGAGGCATAAAGGAGCAAGAAGGGTTTTTTTTAAAGAAAGAAGGCAACATATTTGTAGGGATGTAGGAAAGAAATTAGAAAACAAAATCATTATGAATATTAAAGAATCTAATTTGAGTAACTTCAAATTGTATTTAATACACAGATCAAGTGTAAGTTGATGTTATTTTTACTATCACTGTTATTATTGGATAAGAGAATAAGAAAGAACTTTGTGTCAGGCTTTTTGCATGGGTTCCAGGGGTTAAATTCAGGACATCAGCCTTGTAGAGCAATCACTTTTACCTTCTTAGTTGTATCCTCGATGCCTCTATACTCCCACCCCCTTTAAAAATAGATCTCACTATGTAACCCAGGCAGCTTCTAGCTTTCTATAAAACCCAGGCTGTATTTGAACTCTTGAGCATCCTGTTTTAGTCTGCTGAGTGCTGGGAGTGTCACCGTTCCCAACTCTCCACCAGATTTTAAGACTCACTATAAAAAAACGCTATTAAAGACATGTGGAATTGGTATAGTACTAGACAAACAGAAAAGTGGGACAAAGTAGAGCCCAGAAAAAGTTCCACACATAGGCATTGAGAAGACTTACCACAAAACTGGTAATGGAATTCATTGGGGGGATGATCTTTTCAATGAAAGCTGCTGATGCAGCTGAATGCTGGTATGAACCCATGCTACCTGCCGAGAGCTCACAAGAAATCAATTTGCTATAGATGTAAATGTAATCCTAAATATTAAAGATTAAACAACAAAGCTGCTAGATTAAAAAATCGACGAATATATTCAGAAACAAACATAGGGAAATATTTCTTTCTCTGTTTTCAAATCTTACTATTGATTGATTTATTTAATGGCACTAGGGATTGACCCTCCTGGAACTACAGACAAACTAGTCATACACCCTAACACTAAACTGCATGAGTGGGTCCCAAATTTCCTTGATAGGCATTAATCACAAATGAAAGATTCAGAATTTGGATGTCTGTAAATACAAAACTTTTGTCTATAAAAATTTGTCTTGAGAGAGGGAAAAGCAGGCCACGGAATGTAATTAAAAACACTCCTTTCATTTAACTACTCCTAAAACATCATGGGGAAATATATGTAATTCAATTTCCAATGCACAAAATGCCATAGAAATGTAAAAGAAGTTATCCACAGCTTCACACATGTGTGAAAAAAAATAACTCAACATTATTACTCATCAGAAACATGCAAATTAAAGCCATACATCTATCAGCTAGAATGGCTGACAGAAACACACACACTGGGGAGGCTGAAAAGCAACAGGGATTCTAAAGCAGGAGGAAAGCACAGTTGTGTGGGCAACATGGGGAGACAGTAATGGTTTCTTATAAATTTAAATATGATGACTCAGCAATTCCATTTTGGCATACCTAAAACAAGTCAGTAGGAGTTCCCATCAAACATGCACAAGAATGCTCGCAATTTTCACCTTTGACTAACTTCAGATGGAAACAACCCAGGTGCCCATCAACAGACGATCTCAAAACGACGTTGTAGAATATAGAATCTTCTATAGCAGTTTTAAGAATAATGAAGGCCAATGTTGTAAATAATATCCTCAGACATCCTGTTGAGTAGAAGATGCCAAACAAATGAAAGAGTAGATACTGTGGGTCTGTCGACAGAGAGGTTTGTTGCAGAAGGTGTGAGCAAATGTCGCTTTGTCACCTTGAGATGTAAGAGGTTGACATCTGAGATGCAGTGGATGCTCCTTGCCCTCAATCTGTGACAGTTCTGTGAGTGTGCACACACTTAGATGTGCATATAAGGCTAAAAATAATAACAAAGTATAAGAAAACCTGAAAGCCATTTTATATGGACACAAACTTAACTTTAATGTGCCACTGTGTTTTGCATGATATATAAAGATTATTCCAACCTTTGTTAACTATGTTAGAAACTGTAATTATGAAATTGGAAGATTCGTATGTATTTTGATTATCATATTTTTATGAAATACATGAATGGAGAAAGTGATGAGAGGGTACTATTTTCTACAGTGTCATCAAGGAGTTTTGAAAATATTCAAATAAAAGATTTTCTTTCATTATTAAGCAGGTAAATTCTAATGAAGGTATGGAGTACTTTAGATAAAGAATTCTTTACAAACTGTGGAAAGGGATAATGGTCAGATTCATGTAAGTTTTGGTATAATACTAGAAAATGTACAAGGTTCTTTCACATTTCTTAATTTGTTTAAGTGCTGGGTGGGGGTTACAGCTCAGTGGTAGAACCTGTGTCAAGGATGTAGACAGCCCTGCTGTGAGCCTTGCCAGAGAGACACTAAATAAACATAACAAAATACAGCAAAGCAAAATTTAAATCAAGAACCAGATAAAATAGAGAGAAATAAAATAAACTTGCATGTCAATAGACTTGAAAAAAAGACTAGAATGTATGCGAGCCGGTGAAGACGGGCAGTTTGTCTTTGCTCACGCTTCAGGTGAAAATGATGAAGCAGCAAGAAAGGAAAACAGGATTCTGGAAACAGTGCATCCAACACATTGCCAAGGAACCATACACAGCTCCCTAGAGGAGATCTAGAGACAGAAGATTTAATCAGAAGAGAAAGACAATATAACAAGGAAGGATGCTTCTTGAGGAAGAATTGCATGGGAGGAAAGTCATAAGTGGAAAGGGAAAACTATATTGACTAGGAAGTCCATGAAAAGTGAAGTCTGTCGAAGGTCATGACACAAACGATAAATAAAATACCCAGATGCAAGCATATAATAACCAGGATTCTATTTACCCTCTGTGCAGGGTGCACTTCCCCGTGAGTCAGTAGTGTAGCAACTATTTTGAGTAGTGCCAGGATTACAGGAGAGAAAGTATCTCTCTAGTTGCACAAAGTTTAGATTGAGAGTGAATATGTTCCAGGGACAGAACTAATAGCATGTAGAGGGCAAGAAAACCTGATTTACAGATGAAGGGGAGGATGTGAACATTCCCAAGATTGCTGGCTCAACACTCAAAGCCTTACAGGTGGGGTGAGAGGAGGAGAGGATGGAGAAGAAGGAAGCAAGACTGAAGTTCTTCAAAGATGAAGGCTGAGAGGTCAATACAGACAGGAAGAGCATTGAGTAATTTCACTCTGAACAAATGATAGAAATTTGAGCAGACTTGTTTAACTCAATTGAAAAACTGAAAAAAAATGCACACACACACATTAAAACATCACATGGTGACCCATTGGTATATGCAAGTTCTCTGTTTTTCCATATTATTTAAGGAAACAGAGATGAGACTGGGGTAAAGCTCAGTGGTAGAACACCAAGTTTGTGTAAACCTTTAGTTTCAAACCCTAGTGCTAGTGAATCAAAACACACGCACAGTTGCATACTTAAGTGGATGATTGAATAAATAATAAAAATAGTTGAGTAAAGACTTGTGGGTATAGTGTTTAAAACAAGAATAGTAAACAAAATATTTTCAAATACTAGCCTCCCTGTTGCAGCTCAAGGAATGACCAGTGTGGACAGTAAAGGACAAAGGCGTTGACTACATAAAGACATTACTATGAAGCAGGCTTCCTAGACATAACAAGGTCCAGAAGCAAGAAGACATGCATTAGAGACTCCCATGCAAACAGGATTAACGGAAGGTTCTTCCAGGAGGGGCTGGGTTTGTTTAGAGTGGTTACCATGCACACTCTATGCACTCTGCAGTGTGCAGCCTGTGACATTTATCAATATGTGATTTGGTTTCAACTTCATCAAATGGAATAACTTCTTGCAATGTGTTGTCCCCTCAAAGGACTTACTCTTTGCTTCCTTAGGAGCAGGAACTAGATTCTTCAGACCTCTGTCACAGTTCTGTTGGCGGAGGCTTCTTGTTAGTTCCCAGCCTCCCAGACCTCAAATAGTCACACAGAAATTATATTAATGACAACACTGCTTGGCCTATTAGCTTATGCATATTTCTAGCTAACTCTTACACCTTAAAATCAACCCATCGCTATTAATCTGTACATCACCATGAGATTGAGGCCTACCGGCAAAGTTCCAGCAACTGTTTCCTCCAGCAGCTACATGGCATCTCACTGACTCCACCTTCTTTCTCCCAGAATTCAGTTTATTTTTCCCCGCCTAGCTCTGTTCTGCTCTGTCATAGGCCAAAACAGCTGCTCTATTAACCAATGATATACAGAGGAGAATCTCACATCACAGTTCTGTACTTCAGAGGAAATGGTTCTCATCCTTGGGGCTTATCTTGCCATCCCATGGATGGAGACCAAGCAGTTGTCCTAAACTAGGTTCATAAGACAGAGAATTTTGATCCATGCATCAGGGGAAAATGATTCCTTCCTCTTCTCTAGAAGCATTTGAAGAGTTTATGTCCAGACTGGATCAGAAGGCCTCAAGAGAAGAAAACCTGTGGAGCCTGACAGGAGAGATGGGAAAGTGCTTTTTCTCCCCTGCCAGTCGAGAGAGAGAGAGAGAGAGAGAGAGAGAGAGAGAGAGAGAGAGAGAGGCTATTTTAAAGCCTCATCTAGGACAGGGTCTACCATGGGCATGTTTAAGTTACTTGGGCCATTAAACATTATTTTAAAAGCCAGCCCAAGTCAGGCTTGGATTCCTAACAACTTAAAGATTTCTAAAATAAAACAAAAACACACATTGAGAACATTTATCTAACAAGTAACACCATAGAGGATTTGCTCAAATTTCATAGGCTTCTTAACAAACATCTTCACAGATAGCCCCTTAATGTTTATGGCTCCCTTGTAAGGGAGCTTATTGTTACCATGTGTTGTTGGACAGAAAATTGAACGAAATGGTCAGGTGACATGCTCAAATTCCCTTGGTTATAGATGATAAATTCTCTGCTTGTAGCTATTGCATGGTCACTAAAAGCCTGACCTTGCAGGTGTAGATCAAAGACCTAGTGGAGCAGAACATTCTAGAAATAGCCTCTTGCATATGGAGCTTTAATAAGGGCAGAGGTGACCTGGCATTTCAGTGGAGAAAAGAGGGATTATTCAATAAAAACGAGCTGGAAAAATTGGTTGTCTATTTGGAAAAAAAAAATGAATCTGGATCCCACCCTTACACCATACCCAAAATCAACTCCAGATGGATTAGAGACTTAAATGTCAGGAGCAAACTTTAAAACACTTAGGAGAAAAATATAGGTGGATATCTTTCCGAAGCTGGGTAGGGGTGGGTTTGTTAAACAGGCACAGAACGTACAAATCATAAAAGAAAAAGATCTGTGATTTTGACTTTGTTAAAGCTAAGAAATTCTATATAAGAAGAATTCTCAAAGAAGGTAAAAACATCATCTGTAGCATAAAATTGACCAAGCCTTACTACCAAGAATATTCAAAGAATCCTTTATGATGCTGAGAAAAGATTGAAAGAAAGGAGGAGAGAGAGAGAGAGGCGGGGGGAATGAAGAGATTGATGGGTGGATGACAGAGCAATGGTAGGTAGATACAGAAATAGACAGAGGATAGATGGATGGATGGATGGATGGATGGATGGATGGATGGATGGATGGATGGATGATAGGTTGATGATAGGTAGATACATAAATATATAGATGATAGATTAATGAATGATTGCTATAGAGAGAGAAGGTAGATAGATAGATAGATAGATAGATAGATAGATAGATAGATAGACAGATAGATAGATAGATAGATAGATAGTAGATGGGTGGGTGGGTGGGTGGGTGGGTAGACGGACAGACGGATAGATAGCATTTAGAGAGCCGTGTACAGTCATACAGATATCCAGCCTTACAAGAACATATACCAGCCGTCGGCAACACTTGTATATCATTTTATATTCAATTTCTTGACAAGAGTTAAAAGTTCAAACTACACCCAAGCCAGGAATATTTACATAAAAGAGTTCTCATTCATTGCTGGGATAAACTGCTAAATCATGTGAGAAAGAACTTGGCATAATCTTTTAAACAACATACCCCATAACCCGACAGTTTTCTAGGTATACACACCAAAGAAAATTCTTACTTTGGTGCACTAAAGAGTACACTTAAAAATGTTCACATCAAGCACCAGGGAGATAGGTCAGTTGGTAAAATGCGACCTTGAAAGCATAAGGACCTGTGTTTAATCTCCAGAACCCACATTTAAAAAGTCTGTGTGGTGGCATGTGCTTGTAATTCCTACACTGGGGACTCAGAGACAAGCAAATCCCTTGGGGCTTTCTGGCCAGCCAGCCTGACCAACTTGGCAAGTTCCAGGCCAGTGAGAACTCAATAAAAAGATGAATGACTCCTTGGGAATGACATCAGAGATTGTCTCCTAGCCTCGAAACACACCCCCACATGTGTGCACATACACACACACACACACACACACACACACACACACACCGTCAAATAATGTTCATTGAAACACTTATTAGCAAAGGCAGGTCGTGCACAGCTCTCAACAGGAAAATTGATACCGAATTGTACATGCAGGGGTACATTACAGTTATGAAATTAATTCTAGTGACACACGACGGTATGACTCTGAGTGACATGACATTCGGAGCCGAACACCACATGATGTTTTCAGTGACATTCAGAGCCCGCTAAAGTGACAGCAACAGCAGTGATTGCAGGTGTACAGTGTTGGTGCTATTTTTAAAATCAGTGAGAAAAAATACATAATATAAAATTCAGCATGCGTGGGTTGGTCACAAAACAGGGCAAGGAAAGAATGTATATAAGGATCTCTGTTAGCTCTGCTCTAATTCTTGGACTGGGTGTGCTTTTATTATTCACAAAGTGAACAGAAAGGAGTAAACAAAGAAACTAAGCCACACCTGGACAGCGTGAATGGCTTGTCAAAAATCTTAGGTTCTCATCTTTAAAATGGAACCAAGAAGAGTATGTTCAGTTTGGGCTGCAATAAGAATTAAAAACCAGAGCACGCCTAGCACATAGCAAGTTCAGTATGCGTACTTGTAAAAGGTACAGCAGAGAAGCAATAATCAAGGAAAAAGAAGGAACCGTGAGTAAGATAACTCTGCACTCATAGTCCATTCCTCAATCATTAGCTCAGAGCAGAAAGGCATCCAAGGGTCCAGATGAGGGTGGGCCTAATCAGGGAAAGTTCTCCAGGAGGTAAAATTTGAAAGCATCAAATAAATTAAATGTGTAATAGCATTGTTAAAATATAAATACACCACTGGATCGGTTGACAGGTTAATGGGGGAAGGTTCCAATTTCTATTTTCAGAGTAGCCCTCAGATGCTGTGATAATAGGAGGGGACATTTGTTGGATTTTCCTCCCTCGAGTTGTGGAAGAATCCTATAAACGGCTCTATAAATAACCGGCAGAGGCCGGAAGGTTTCCTGTAACTTCACGTCTCCAGCCAGTAACCTCTGAGGACAGTCTGAGTGGCGGTTGAATCAGCTGGGTGGCAGCTCTGGCCTGTGGCAGTCTACCTCCCCCAGTGTGGTGGCACTGGCCATGGGGGCGTAGGATTCTTTCCCCATCGGTCTTCAGTCCTGGTAATTTAAGAAGTAGTGAGCACACAGCACTGCATCGAAACCTGGGGCTCCCAGAGCCCATGATGGAAGCTCAACCTCTCTGTCCAAGAGAGAGGACCTTAAAAGAGAAGGAGCCCTGTTGCACACTGGACTCCATTGTCCACGCCTGAGAAAGGGATCAGGCCACAAAGCCCTTCAGCTGGGTCGACAGAAACACAGTACTTTCAAAAGCCACAATGATGTACACAGGGGCCCAAGCTGTGCTTCCTGGAACGTGGCCTGGGAGGGAGGGAGTGTGTGTTAGGTGTGTGTTAGGTGGTAAATTGATTCGGGCATGGAGTCCTGGCCATAGACCGTGGGACTCCTACCATTAGAGAAGTTAGCAGAAGGCTGTGTCCCCTTAGCTGTACGGGCCCCAGAGCTACTGACCATCTTCATTTGTTTTTGTTGTTTACCTGCTTCTTTTCCCCCAATTTAAATAAACATGAATTTGGAAGCAGAAGCAAAGCAACCCTCTCACCCCTTTGATTGTCTACGAGCTGAATGACGCCTGTCAGGTCTGAGGACCTCACTCACCCCGTCTCATTTGATCCAGGAATAGCCTCCTCCTTCCCCGCCCTGTTTGGCAACCCAGTTTTGTGGAAAGACCAACTAATGGTTCCAAATGGAAAATGGTTATTAATTTTTTTTTAAATCACAGTATAGAGAAAGGTCTTCCCAAGAATCGAAAACAAAGCAGAACATGAGTCAGGGGAGTCACTTCCAACGCAGACACACGACTGAAGTCCGCTTGGTGCTCTATTTGCGTAATTAGTTCTTCTCTTCAAATAGTGGCCCGAAATACCAGTTGTGATTGTGTAAGACCCCTGTTCCTGTCAGACATTTTACAAACTCATTTGCTTTGGGTGAGCAAACTTTAGTTTACCCACTCTTAAATAACACACATAACCAAACCAAACCCAAAACCCTCAAGGAGAGGCAATCCTACATGGGTTTCTACCAACTCTGCGGTTCCAGTTGCTGGGGAGCGGGATTTCACACGGACAGATGGGATACACCATGAGGCTCAGACTCTCATCATCAGAGCTCTCTGCTCTCCCCTTCCCTAAACCGTATCTGCTTTGCCAATCAGAGGGCAATTTATCATGTAGGATCCAGGGGAGACATTTATGGGGCCTGTGAGAACAGGGGCTTTGCCGGGTGAGATATCAGCTTTCCTCTACAGGAGATCAAAAGCCCCAGCTTGTAAGATGACCACAGAGACAGAGCCAGGGAATTCCCAAGCAGAAGACCTTGTTAGAGAAAGAATTTCAGCCAGTGTTTGTTCGTGGTTTTCCCTTCTAGGATGAGCACAGGTGGGGTTGATTCAAGAATGCTTCTAGGATTGGCGGGACGAGAGAATGAGCTTACAGTTTGGAGGGCTGGGGAGAGACTGAGGCCTGCCAATTATGTATCAGACGTGTGAACCAACCGTTGTTTATTGGGGGCACATGGAAGAAAGAAGTTAGGGCAAAGCACAGAACATGGCTGCTGTGTGGGCTGTAAAAGCAAGGAGTTACCATCTACAAAACAAAAGGCAGGCACAGTTCAAGGTGGCAGATGTGAGCCACACACTGAACACCTCAGAGTATTCAAGGAGTAGTGGTTCTCTCTCTCTCTCTCTCTCTCTCTCTCTCTCTCTCTCTCTCTCTCCCTCTCTCTCTCTCTCTCCTTGTGTGTATGTGTGTGAATGCAGGTGGACATGGATATGTGTGCATGTGGAAACCAGAGACAATGTTAGGTGTCCTTCTCAGCTGACTCAATCACTCTATTGAGACAGGGCCTCTCACTGAATCTGAAGCTCACAGGTTGGCTGGACAGAGAGCCCCAGGGGTCTTTTGTCTCCAGATCTCCAGCACTAGGATGGCTGGTCTACGCTGCAGACAGTTTTATACAGGTGCAGAAGACCCAGATTCAAGTTGTCATGCTAACATGATAAAGATATTATTGATTGAGCCATGCCCGTAGGCTTTGTTATTCTTAAGCTTGTGCTCTCAATAAACTATGGGCAAATCACATCAATCTACAGGATCAGTGGGCATGAAGTGGTAACAAATAATTGTACTTTACTGTACCCAGTAGTTTCTAAGAATTATTAACTTGACTATGGTATATTAATATATAATAAAAATAGGCAGGTGTGTTTACTATCACTAACACCGTTAACATTTTTAAACAAATAATTATTTATTTTGTATATTGGTTGCAGTTTCCCCTCCTTCCTCTCCTCCCAGGCCCTCCTTCCATCCCTGCTCTGTCCCTAACCCCCAATTCTCTCCTTCTGCATTTCTGTTCAGGAAAAGACAGGTCTCCCATAAGTATCAGCAGAGTATGGTATAGCAAGGTGCAGTAAGACTAAGCACCGCCCCATGTATTAAGACTGGGCAAGGGGATCCAGTATGAGGATCCTAACATCATATACAGAGCTGTAGTAGTAAACCCTGCATGGCATTAGCATTAAAAACAGAGAATGGATCAATGGAATTGAACTGAAGACTCAGGCATAAGCCCACACACCTATGAATACCTGATTTTTGACAAAGGAGCCAAAATTAAGCATCTTCAACAAATGAGGCTGATCTAACTAGATGTAGGCATCTAGAAGACAGCAAACCGATCCATATAACCCTCTACAAAACTCAAGTCCAAGTGGATCTAAGACCTCAATATGTGAATTCAGATACACTGAACCTGAGAGCAGAGAAAACGTGGAGCTGAGTCCCCTGTGAGACTCCGAACGGTGGGAGCAGGCCCTGGCTCCAATTCTTTTACGTCAGCATCATTTTTAACTTTCAAAATCCTTGTATGCCAGTGTCAGATTGGCTTAGTCTTAGAAACTTATGGCCCTTATAGTATCTCACATATAGAAAATTCTCGGCAAGTATGTGTTAAGTGGCTAAATAAGGGGAAGTTACAATAGTCACTGAAGCAGGGCAGCTTCATGAGACCTGATCACAAAGAGTAGGGAAATGATTAGGGAAACAGTTCATAGGCACAGTGCTAGTTAGTTAGTTAGTTAGCCCAGTAACACACACACACACACACACACACACACACACACACACACACACTAGACTTTTGAAAGTAGCTGTAAAACGCCTGATACACAGGAGAGAAAAACATGAGAAGAAAAAAAATACTGCCTCACAAATAGTCTTGATGATTTATTTGTTTAGTTTTCTGTTTGTATGATTTTTCAACACAACTTTCTGGGGAAATTTGACAGCATTATTTGACCATTCCTCTCAGAGGCCAAGGAGCAGGCTCTCCTACTGACTGGGGAGATGCTTTTCCAGCGGGTCAGTGCTGAGTTCCTTAAATTCCTGCCTAAAAGAAGAAAATGACAAGGATGTAGTTTTTCTGACCTACAGTTTGCTCATTCTCTGAGTGAGTCACTCTTTGAAGTTGAATGATAAAATTCATTTGTCACAAAACTTTCCTCTAGTCATGAGGTTAGACATCCCGGGGTCCTTCTAAAATTACTGTGCTGGCACTCGGTAGGAGAGATGGGCACAGTTGTGGTTGTTTTTATGACACAGAAATCCTGCCCTCTGAATGAATGGACAGACAGAAAGGAAAGAGTCATCTAGCCCTGTTTGAGTCAATTCCCATTGAGTCAGTCTGGCCTACCGTCTTCAGACCAAGGGACTCCTGGAACTGAGGGACAGGTTGGTGGTTCAGGGACCCTCTCCTCAGAAGTTCTGTCATGAGCCCTACTGACTTGAAGACACAGACTGTCCTTTGTTTAACTGCACAGGGAGCATCCCGGCCATACTGAGAAAAGGTGGGAGACATGGTAGAGGTGTGACTTCTTCACTGTGGCCACTAAGGCTGAGATGGATGATGAACGTTTTCAAATATTGATGTCTGGGCTGCAAATAGATTGCAGCAGAAGATCAGCAGTCTAGCAGTGTCCCAACAGAATAAATCACATGTCCATGTCTTTTCCTGTAGCCAGGTATTTAAGGAGATCCGTGGCGATGGAGATCTAGTTCAATCCAGTTCATTTCCAAAACATTTATTTACCTGTGACCAGTTAGACTGTGAAAAAATCTTCAGTAAGAAAAGTACTTGCTACCTAATAGCCTGAGAGGAAGTAGATGACAAAATCTCTTGTTCTTTCTTTCCCTCTCCCTCCCCACACCTTTTCCTTGGTAGTAGCTGCAGGGTGTTCAATATTAAGAATATTGTCTTAGACTTCCTTTTGACTTTTATGAAGACTGGGTCTTATGCTTTGGTGATTAATAGCATTTTCCAGAACGCTATTAATTATGTAGTACATTTGTCCAAAAGAGCTTGATTGTTGGTAGCCAGCGTCTACTAAAGCAGTTCCTGGCTAAGTGTTTTCTCACATAGTTATCTACAGGGACAATCTGTCAAAGGACCTACTGCTGCCACCTAAGTTATCTCAAACAAATCTGAGACCTTGTCTTACTTACTTCGACTATGGTTTATAAAAGCTGTGTGCTTGGTGTAGGAATCTCTCTCTCTCTCTCTCTCTATCTATCTCTCTCTCTCTCTCTCTCTCTCTCTCTCTCTCTCTCTCTGTGTGTGTGTGTGTGTGTGTGTGTGTGTCTGTGTGTCTGTGTGTGAATGTGTGTCAGTCCGAGGATAAACTTGGGTGCCTGTGGTCCTTGCCTTCTACCTTGTTTGAGGCAGGGTCCCTCTCCACGGATTTTCCTATCTCAGACTGTGCTCTCACCAGAGCATCCCTGGGATTATGAGTGGGTGCTATCATGTATGATTTCTACGGATCTTGGGGATCTGAGTTCAGATCCTCGTGTTGGCATGAGAAGTGAATCTTGGCTTTCTGACAATTGATCAGTAGTTCTACCGCTCCCTTTCTCCCTTTCCTTCATTTAGTGAACAGTCCTGGGGATCACCTGGGAAGAGCCCTCCCCACCTGCAAGCACCCACAGGACCCTGTGAGCTACCTCTATCACTACACTCCACACCCATATTCTCCAAGTCCTCCAGGGTCTAGCTGAAGGAGAACCCCTGTCTCCTCCATAGGTTTTCTACAGAGTTAGCCTAGATTCCGCAGCCAGCATTCCCGTCTCTCTTTCCCTGCAGGAGGGCTCTAGTCTCGGGCCACTCTCCCCACTTCCTATACACCATACCACAAGACTCTCCCATATCATATCTAACCATCTCACACAAACCTACCAACCCTGCACTCCAAGCCTGGAACAGGAAGCACATCCTATATACCAGTCCAGTCCCAGTCCTCTGTCTACTTGACTTCATCCCATCCACGCCATTTCCACCCTCTGGGTCCAGCTAACGCCCACACCTTGTCTTCTCCCCGACCCTCCTCAATCTGTAGCAAACTCAGAATTCCACTTTTTAAACATTAAAGTTTCCTTTAAAAAATAATGGCACTGGCATTTCTTTCTGAATTATAGTCTTTCTTCTTCATTTCTCTCTCAGATCTTCATTTTCACAGATGGGATCTTCTTTTCTTCCATATCTCAGTGGCCTTCTAGATTACCTGAGGAAGCTACTGATTTTTGTATGAAGATTTTATAAATTCCCCTGAATTAAATCCTTTTTTATTTGCAGTGGCTTTCCTCTGCATTTGCTGCCTTTTCTAAAGTCACCCACCTGTGAGCAGAGACCATTTTACTCTTCTTTTTAGTAACATTTGAATGCGCTTCTGCTGAGCTTAATCAGGGTGGGACCTCCTAGCTCACAAACGAGAATGCTCAATAGTCATCAAAGATCAAAAGCACAAGCTGAGATGCAAAACAGATTCGCGGGTCCTGTTCTCCTTTCCCCAAGTTTTCTTTTAAGTGATCCTCAGCATCTATAAGGAAAGCTACCTACGACCCACAACTTAAGGGAAGGAAAACAAGGAAGTCCTGGCTAGGTAGCTGACCATCCACAGGTAGATCCTGTTGTAGGAGAACCTGGAGGCTCCTGTGCTGCCAATAGAACTCACTAGTTCCTCGTTTTGGCTTTGATCATCTCTGCACATTGGTCTCCTGTCTCAATGGCTTCCAGTTCTGTGACTTGGCACCTGCTGGTAACTGCTTCAGTTTGGTATCACTTTATAATTAGTTGTAATGCCTGGAACAAGATGCTAGACCTACTTCAGGAAGTTACAATGGTAAAAACTAATTGGTCCAACTTGTATCCTACATTGAAGTCAGTCAATGAGGCTTTGAAATAGAACATTCCAGAATCTGGAATCCATGTATTCAGATAATGAAGTAGGTCTTAGGTCAAAGTAGATGTACTTCTCCCCACAGTAAGGATTTTGCCCCAGCAACACATATCTGGAAAAGCTCACCCTGCTATTCCTTCTCACATTGATTCATTAAACTGGACAAATGTGTATCAAATACTCACTCACCCTTGACCACACTGTTCTGACCTTTATGATATGACTGCCATGAGGCTTAAAAAAGACACAAGGGTTTCTCATTTCTTCAAAAAGTTCTGTTCACGAAACGGAGAATCAATAAAGGCAGTGGGAGCTAACTTTCTTCCACAGGAGAGGAATAAAAAGGAATGTTGAAAGCTAGCAAAGTCTGGGTTACATATCATAGAAGAGACAGACAGAGGTTGTAACGGAGTGCCTTCTTCAGTAAAGTGATGTTGAGCATCTTTGATTGTTATTCAAAGAGAAAGGCAGTTTTCATCCTCAAGAAATGTGATACAGTGGGCCGGTAAGCCATGCCCATGCTGCCTGTGTTCTGGTGTGTGGGGGTGTTGTGCAATTATGGGTCTGAAGAAGAATTGAGTGTTCCAGGTGGTCAAAGCGTTCCCAGAGAGCAGCTGGCAACAGCCCATCTTGCATGGACTCAGGTTTGCCAGGTGGGTGGGCCAAACAAAGAAGGACTTGGTGAGAAGTACAGAGTAAGAAAAGCAAGGGTGTTCACAGGTGAGTTTAAAGGTACAGTAGTCTGGGGGAGTCCAGGAACGCAAAGAAACCAGGCTAGAATAGAAGACTCGAGCATGTTAGACAGGTCAGGGAAAGCTTGGGGGCCTATAATAGTGTTACCAGGGGATTAAGCTCCTGTTGCTGTAAAAGAATTAAAAGTGTGAAATTTATGTTCTAAACAACAGGGTGAGATTTCTCTCCCACGTGCCACTGAGGGCTTAGAAGCTGTAGAAATAGCTCAGGACCTCCCTGCTCCCCTGAGGCTACTCAGCTCCCACCCAGCCTGCTGCAAGACTGCAGCTCTTCTCACTGTCAACTCATCCGAGCATTGCAGAAGGATGTTGGCAAGACAAGCCAAACCTTGACCGGGCACAGGACCTCTCAGTCCACCTTATGGATCAAAAGAAGTCCAGGGCTCTGGAGGTAGGGGGCTGAGTGCTGGGCCCCGAAGCTTCAGTTATCTTCAAAATATGCTAGCATTGGGGCTCAAAGAGGAGCCTGAGAAACAAAGCAACGTGGGAGACTACTCTTGGTTTCTTGCTTATTGACACACATCAGAGCCAAGCCTTGTCTCGAGGACTCACATGGGCGCTTACTTCCCAAGGCTTAGGCTCGACCAGTGAAGCTCAAGAGTTCCAAAAGCCTTTTATGAGTCTTAAAAGAATAAACAGTGTTTTGAATATATGTTTTTAAAGGTCAAGCCTTTGACCCAAATCTGAGGATTCAAAGAATTCCTCGCTCAATTCTCTTCAATCCCCAACTTCATATAAGTCCTTTATTTCAGTGTGTGAGATTTGCAGAGGTCATATCTTCTTCTCTGTACCCTTGTTGGCATTATTGGAAAGATTGGCCAGTGTGTGTCTCCATGACTGACTGCAGCTTCTTCCTCCTCAGCGTTTCTGGTCGAAGACTGTTCCCTTGCAGACACCTCCTACCAACCGGCTGATGCCTCCCCTTTGTGCTGCACACAGTGCGCACACTGGGGTTCTGGATTGTTGTGGGGGCTGGTGTGGTTCTGTCCCAGCGCTCCAGCTTATGCTGACACCAGATTTTCTGTACACCTGACTGTCCTTCCTTAATCCTTTCACTGCCTCCGGTCAGGTCAAGCAGCAAGCTGCAAAGGCCGTGACAGTCTTCCTTCGAAGCATTTAATATTTACGGTACACTATCTGATGTACATTTCTGCCCTGCTTCTAATACACAGTGAGTGAGGTTCAATTTCCAACCTTAAGGAGTCTTTAATCTATTAGCTGCGTGGAAAGTAGCGGTCCCACAAAGAAGCACACACCCACATTGTCAACATAGTCTTGGGAAAATGTAGGAAGAATCTGCTGTTGTGGGATATCTTGTATCTGGGTCACCAGTATCCAAATGACCGTAGACAGTCCCAGTTCTTTTTCTTTTCTTTTCTTCCTTAAAAGAATTATTTATTTTATGTGTATGAGTACTTTATCTGTATGTATGTCTGCATGCCAGAAGAGGGCATTAGATCCCAATATATATGGTTGTGAGACACCATGAGGTCACTGAGAATTGAACTCTGAACCTCTGAAAGAGCAACCAGTGCTCTTAACCACTGAGCCATCTCTCCAGCCCCCAATTCCTTTTCTTTATTGAGGTTCTCAAGAATTATTTAGAATATACTAGAGATGCAACGTTGGGAGAGAAGGAGGAACTGACCGGTCAGAATGAACTGTGTTTATCCATAGAAATGGTGGTGTCCTTTGGTGTGTTAGTTCAGTGGGTTAGGTTATGCTTGGGGTACATACTGGATTTAGAGCACTGTTTTTCATGGTCTCTCAGTTCTGGCGCTAGTGGAGTGTGTGTGGATGAGACTCCATCTATCTCAAACAGCTTTCTTGAGCCTCCGGGCACCCTCTTGTCATTGATCCTAGGCTTTTGCTGTCTTTTGCTACTGGTTAATAAGTAATAAGCCCACACTGGTGCAATCCGCTCCTAAGCAGGAAAAGTGTCACATGAGAGCGGCAGGCCAGAGGAATCAATGCACAAGGGCTTTGATTATGAATCGGAAAAATGCATTCTTCAAAGTGGTTGACTGGTGTGGAAGAATTATCTGTATTCTGTCAAACATATTTTAATAAAATGCTGATTGGCCAGGCAGGCAGTATAGGCGGGAAAGCCAGACAGGAAGTAGGGGTGGAGCAAAGAGACTGGGAGTATTCTGGGAAGCAGGAAGCTGCCACTCCTGCGCAGACCACCGAAGCAGCAACATGTAAGCTGACAACTGAAAAAGGTACCAAGCCATATAGCTAACATAGATAAGGATAATGGGGTAACATAAGTTATAAGAGCGAATAAGTAGCCTGACCTAATGGGCCAATCAGCTTTATAACTTATAGAGATCTCTGTGTGGTTGATTTTCTCTGGGACTTGCCAGCTGTGGGGTACTGGGCGGGAACAGAAACCCCAACAAGCCGGCCCATCATGTTACAGTTGACATTTACAGGAACAGTATCTTATTAGGGGAACTTGTCACATAGCAAAGGACATTGCCAGAAGAAATGGAGTTCCTGCTCTCCCTAGGATAGCCCTGTGCTCTCCCCTGCCCCACAGGCCACTCCCTAAGCCATGGTTCATGCCTACCCAGACAAAGGGACTGACTGGTTTGCTTGACCCTGCTTGCTCACCCATCGACTGGCACACATGGAAATCCTGAGGCTGAATTTACTGTCTGCCCTTTGAGTCACAAAAAAATCCCCCAGCTCCTCCCTCCACCAGTTGGAATCTGGGTCCTACTCACAGACACCCCCCCCCCCCCCGCTTTGTGTTACCTTGTGAATTCATCTGGAAGAATGTACCAAGATCCTTTGAATCCTACAGGAATGTTGAACTCAGTGAAAAGTGATGAGGTTAAGAAAGCAAATAACAAGCTCAGAGATGTTCCCTGGATGTGGCTAGAGGCATCAAAGAGATCGATGGATCTGCATTTTAAAAAGCCAGCAGGGGGTTGCGATTCAGCTTACCTCACTTCAGAACTGGCTGTGCATGCCTGTGATGTCCCTGCCATTAGTGAAGGATAGGAACACAGCCAGCCCTAGGAAAGAAAAGCCTTGGAATGATGCTGTCTCCCCCAATCTCAGCAACTCAGATCAGTTTGTCTCTTTTATTAATAGAATACAGCAGGTTACACTGGACAGGCATCTGCTGGGCTCGGACACTTGTTTAATGTAGGATTCCGCTGTATCCCACCTATTAATCTTCAGAACCACTGCTGAAACAGAGTATTATTGGCCTGTTAAACAATTCAGAAACACAAGGGCTGGAGATGTCAGGAAAACAACTCCTTGTAAAAGCTAGAGCAAGGACTTGTATTGGCCACCACAGGATACAGCTTCATTATCTCAGTCATACTCCTTCGTGGGGGTCTTGGGGAACTATAACACACTGTTTAGTACAACTAATTATCCAGGATAGACAGAAGAGGAGCCATGCTTCAGGAAACATCTGTTGAAGTTCCGTTTCCATTGACAGTTAGGGATAGCTAATTAGCTGACAATGGAGGTGACTACCACACCAACAGGGCCTCTTGACAACAGGCTAGTGGAGAGCCACAACTGTTGTCATGGCGATCCAAAGTTCATAGGAAATGTGAAGAACATCTGGTTCAGCCAGCTGGGTCAGACGAGGGGATATCTAGGCCTTGCCCTAGTGTCTTCAGTAGCAGGGCATGATGGGAGTCATTCAGGAGACAGTCTGTTTGCTTTGGAATAACAGTGTCATTGAAAACTCCTACTTTGTCTTGAGTCACAATCTGTTTCTGTGGCTCCTATACTGTCGATTTTGTATTAACTCCTCATCTTATCCTCTAGAACAACATATGAGAAAACCCAAAACTCCCTTTCCACAAGCAACACCTTCCAACACTTACAAGCTAGCCAGCAGCCCCCCTTGCTCTATCCTTTCAATGACTCTGATTTGAACCATTCGCCACGAAAATCTCTCCCCAGATCCACTTCTGTTTGGGGTAAAACATCGGAACCAGAAAGTGCTATGCGAGCTTTTGGAGGAGGGAAACAACCAACAGTCTTACCCAGCTCTAAGACCTGTGAACTACACTCGGGCCCAGCATGACATCACAGCTCTTGGGATACAGGGCCTGCCGGGAGTCAGTCCCGGCAGCGAACACGGTCCAGAGAGAATGCAAGGATCAGGCAAAGGGAAGGTTGAGTCAGACACCCAGACGAAGAGACTTTGCAAATCTGACTGACTAGCCAGCAGAAAATTTCTTTATTTAGACAGATTTTGAAGACATTTATGATTATCTCAGGAGATGTAGATCACATCATTTTGTCCTGGGCATACTTCTCTAGCATGCCTGGGGTTACAGGTTAAAAACAATAAATCTGAAAAACTACACTGACTATGCCAAATACCTCTGAAATACGAGAGCCACACAGAGGCAATTATTGCGACCTCCTCTAGTGTGACCACTACTACTTCTCCTTTAGTTAAGTACACATAGAATAGATTTCATTATCAACCCCATATCCCTATTCCTAAAATTTTCCAGAACATTTCAACTTAAGTAAGCATAATATAGCAGCCTGTTCTCAGGATGACAGCAGTCTGTGATTTCAAGATGTCTAAGATAACATCTGAGTTCGCCCAGGTGACTTGCCATGCTTTAAGCAGTAAATCATCAACTTTTGATGGTCAACCGTATTACTTACAAATTAGCCCAATGCAGAACTTTCTCAGGCTTATTAACAGTGTAGTTCTTATTCAATCTTTATAATATTTGTTTTTATAATATTGTAAGAACTTCATTAAAGAAAAGAATTCTTTTGTTTATAAATTAGAACATCACAGCAGCCTGATGCAAATCAATCTTTTTAGAAATGATAAATATTAATACCTTACTCTTCTTATGTTCTTCTCTACCATTCTTACACTGCTTATAGATGCTGTTAGCTTATCCTAGGCATTCTGACTCTTATTGTTGAATTCTTTAGAGGCTTAATAAATATGGTCCTCTATCTTGTAGGTTTTATTTCTAAGAAATTCTAAGTTTACTGTAAAAGGAGTTCTGTCCTCTGATCTACTGCCAATTCTCCTATCCCACTGAACCTGGTTAGCTTCTTCTGAACTCACATGGTTCTAACTGTTTTGTTCTTAAGTTTGTGTAGGGGCAGATAACATTCTCCAAGGCACAGAGAAGACTCCCAAGTAGGGTCAACTAAGGCTACTTTCCTGAAAGCAGGGGCAATAAGTTCAAGACCTTATCAGGGGTATACAGAAACAATTTTTCTTGGAAAACACATGGGTGAATCATTATGCTAACAGTCCCTTGAGAGTATAACACACAGAGATTCAAACTGAAAGTAAAGGGGGCATCAGGTCAACGATCGTAGCATGTGGCTCAGCTTTGCTGGAACTTTGTCAAGTAGCTTTATTGACTTCATGACTTTCACCATCTCCTAGGAGATGCTTGTTCCAAAGCAGTAGTGACGTGAATGCCTTAGCAGATATCCACAACTTCCTTATTGGACTTAAGACCCATACAACATGTTACATTCTAAGTACCTCAATGGTGTTGGAAACATAACCAACTACCCAGGGGTTAGTTAAATTATGAATTTTGAAGGAAAATCTCCAAGGTACGTTGTACCTAACTACATTCTAAACATTATCCTTCTACCCACAGATAAGTGCAATCATCACCCCTCATCAAGGAAACTTCTCTTCTTGATGGACAGAGAGCAATACAGAAAATCACAACCAATCAGAATGCAGAGTTGTGGCTCCCAGTCCCAAAGGCTATATTTACATAACCCACACCTAAGGCTCAGCAAACACTGCAGAAGAGGGACTGAAAGTTGGGGAGATCCAGAGACTTGGGAGTTTTCTGTGAGACTGTGTATCCCAGGAATGTCAGAAGCGTGATGGGGAAACTATCAACCAATCACATCTAATTAGGGTGTGGTTATCTGGGGCCCAAGTAGAAACACTGGGAGATCCAGGTGCGCCTCTCTCTCTCTCTCTGTGTGGTGCCTGCCGGACAGATAGGACGTTGGACCTCCCGCTCTTGTAGCGTAAGTTTCCCCTTTTCAACTATTAAAATATGACTGTTATTCATGAGCTGATCTGGTTATTTATCATACCGATCTAATTCGCCAACAGAAGCTACACCCACAAAGGCTCATCATAACAGCCTAAAAATGGCCTGAACAAGGACAACACCAATAGACATGCTAATGTGGACAGAGAAAAACTCATGCGGCCTCAACCCTACATACAGAACTGAGGAATGTTGAGAGAGGAGAAATAGTCTTCCCCAGGGAAGAACATGTTAATTGGCTAGCCAGTACCAAATGGTCAGCCTGAAAACATACATACAAGTAACATCATATAGACGGAGCATGTTATATTTAGGAATATATGTGTATGCACATAGCATTTATGCAAAAACAATGAAAAAGAGGTCATTAATTTGAAAGAGAGCAATGAAGGGCAGATGGGAGGGTTTGGAGGGAGAAAAAGGGAAAATGATGGAAGTATAATATAACTAAAATTCAAAGAAATAGTAAAAAAGAAAAACAAAACCCCAAATTACAATAGCAAAAGAAAGAATGAGAGAGAATGAGAAAAAGAGAAAGAGAGAGAGAGAAAGAGAGAGAGACAGAGACAGAGAGACAGAGAGGGGAGGGAGAAATTGATTTAAGGATCTCCTAAAGATTATTGTGCAAGCATGGCTATCCCAGGACTGGGGAGATGGCTCAGTGGCCCACAGCAGAGGACAGTGGTCCTTGCAGAGGATCTGGTTTGAGTCCCAGCCCCTACATGGATGTTTCCAGCCACCTGTAACTTCTGTTCCAGGGGTTTCATTGTTCTCCTCCGGCCTCCTTAGGCATTGCACATATGCGATGTGCATAAACTAACATAGGCACACAAACATACACATAGACATAAAAATAATAAATCTAAGAAAATATACTGACTATTCCAAATAGCTGTGAAATATGAGATGCACACAGAGGCAATTATTGTGATCTCCCCTAGTGTGAGCACTATTCCTTCAGAGCATACAAACTCTGGAAGCACACTGACCTGCGACCGAATATCTGACTCTTTACAGGAACTGCTAAGCCACAGATTAAAGGGCATCATAGAAGCCATGGAGCGGGAAGGAATGTGGGTGATCAAGGCTTTCACAACCACTTAGTAATTCATGCTAACACAGCCCATTCATTCATCAGTTTATATCATCGTTAATTCCACAAGTACCAACTGACTGCTCAGATCTGTCAAGTTATGCATCTTGTATTGTGTGGGTTAAATGTGAAGAAATAACACACTGTTTTCTGCCGTGAACAGAGCCACACTCTAGCTAGGGAGGGGGGAAATCAACTACAATATGAGATAAGCTCTTAAAATATCACATGGTGCAAAGACAGAATTGAATCATGGCCTCAGAGTTCTATTCAGAGTTTTTACTGAGGCTAATAACACTATGGTCTTTCTATGTTGGTTTTCATATTTAATAATGAAATACTTGAATTTTGGGGATTCTTTCTGGTTTCAAGGAATTGAAGCTTCAGACTGTCAAGTGATTTATATTATTTTTAGAGAAGGCATTGCATTTTATATAAAATTACATTCCCTATTAAGCAAACATCATTCATTAGACACTGACAGACTGAGGAATTCATATTTAACATTGACAGTGTGGGTGCACAACCTATAATTCAAGTTGCGGTAGGGGTATGCTGAGGCAGAAGGACCATGAGTTCAAGGTCAGCTTCAGCTATATAGTAACACACCGTCAAAAGAAAACAAGGGCTGCCATGAACTTTAGGTTTGAATAGAAGGAGGGCAGTGGGCAAGAGTTCTGTATAATTAAACAGCCCTGATATAGGTGTGAATTGGTGGATCACTGCTTCAGTTCTAGTTCTGTGAGGTGGGTTTCAGTGCAGCCTTGTCTACGTAGATAACTTCCCTCTGTGTGGGGTGGGGGGAGAGCACGTTCTATGAGGGTCTGCGTAACTGGAATCGAAGGTGAATGCAGGCTTAGGACAATGACTTCCCACTATGCCTTCAGCCTTGTAGGTGTAACAAATACATCATTGATGTTATACTCCATTTTCAGTTTGGAGTTCTCTTAAAGCTCAGCAAAGAAGCATAACTAAGCAAGAAGCCCTGGCCCCTTCTCCCTGGGTGGCTGGTGGCTGGTAGCTAGCACCTTCTTACCCCAGAGCTCTCAGGATTGGGGAGCTTCAGGCAGTCTGTTACATACCTGAGCCCATCTATGCTAAGACAATAAGGCAATCTCAAGGTCAGGGTGAGCATTAGGTATGGTGTTGAGGTTTGAATCAATATGGGAAGTGAGGGGAGAGATGGCTATGCTTAGAAGAGCCCAAATACTGTAACTTTCCAAAGTACGAGATTGTAGATAAGAGGGAAGGCATCTTGATATTGGAGACATTAAAACCCACTATCTCATATCAAATGGATATGACAGCCATTTTTGCTGTTTCTCTATGGTGACATCGTAATCTACAGAAATGAATATTCAAAATGGGTTCACCTTTGCTAGTCACTTGAACTTATTACAGAGTTTTTCCTCAAAACTGGGATTGAGACAAGTTAAACATGTACTCTTTGAGTAAGTAATGTGAGTATATACCCAAGCAGGAGGCTGACTGAAGGTAAAGGAGACAGATGTTAAAAAAGTGAAGGCAGAAAGAATACTTCCAGAAGGGTTTGAATTAAAAATATAGAACTCAGAAGATGAGTCTGAGAAGTCTGAGAAGCCCCCTTTGATGAGTAAGGGTGTTGGCAGCAGGAAAGTCAAATGGAAGCTGATGCCATAGAATTCAGTGGAAGAGAGAGCCGCCACCAACTCCTTAGTTACTCGGAAGATTTGCATCCAGGACTGGAAAAATATCTCAGTAATGAAGGGCACTTGCTGTTCTTTCAGAAGACCCAGGTTCAGTTCTCAGCACCTACACAGCAGCTGACAATTGAAACTCGCCCCAGGGCATCTGATGCCCTCTTCAGGCTTCCATGCCCATGGTGTACAGCCATGCAAACAAAACACTCATACACATAAAATACAGATGAATAAATATTTTTAGAAAGGAGTATTTGCATCCATGTCCAATGTTCTTATTAGATCATCATCTCTTTAGGGTCAGGGACCATGTAGTTTGTATGGAAAAATATAGAAATAGGAAGCCCTGAAGAATCCTAGTCCCATTGATTCAGTGTGGTTGTAAAAGGATCCCTTTTTTTTTTCTACAATCTTTTTGATGACAAGATATGTTATCACTGAAAGTAAATGCTAAGTTATAGTAGCTACTTGAACTTTCCAAAGTTTGGGGTTTTGAAAGCAGTTTAGATTTTAGAAGCAGTGTTCGCCTGGCAAGACTGACTCTTGCTAGAACTCACGGGAAGGCCTGAGAAATAACAGTTCTCAAAGATTTGGAAACACTTATGCAAATGGCATTTTGATGAGATAACTGTAAGTTGATCAAGAACACATGGATTAAGTCTCCCACGGAAACCCACTGGTTTAAGGAGTAAAGGTCCAGAACTGTTGACATCATGGAGCTTGGCTTTTGCTGAGTTCCCTATCTCTGGAAAATCAGTTAAGACTCTCATCAGATGGACACAGCTGTGGGGTATTCTCAGATCTGCTTTATAGTTTCGGGGCTTTCAGAGTGGAGCCAGGAGACTTCCAGCAGACAGAGCAAAATGAAGGGCTGGAAATCTTTGAAAGCGTGTTCCCAGGCAGGCCCATCACGACCACTGCCTTTTATAGTTGGTACCTGCCTAAGGGCCAAAGTTACAAGTACGCTCACTGTGAGTTTGTGTTTAGAGACTGTCTGGGTCATAGACTTTGCTGGGATCTCTTAAATGGAAACTGACTATTTTTTCCCTACAAACATAAAGTGTAATTTAAATGAAAAACAAAACCACTCCGAATGTTCGGAGAGCTTGAGCACAGGCAACAACTGCAATGCTGTTTTCCAGCCTGGGGGTACAAACAGCGTGAGAAAGAACAATACCAAACATGGATGCCCACGAATGTTTTCTCCCGCCACCCATCTCACGAACACCACAGCTTGCTGAAGAGACAGCCATCGTTTTAGAGGCCAGTTGATAGATGAAGGGTGAGCTAAGCAATTTCTAACTTTTGTATAACTTTTGTGGAACAACTTGCATGGAAACAGAGAACTGCGTGTTTTGGGAAGCAATGAACAACAGACATGTGGAGGATGGGTGTCCCCGCATGGACAGTTGCATAGAGGCTACTTACAAAATTCACAAACTTTTGTAAGTTTAATTACAAAATTCAAGAACCTAAACAGATGGCTTGAGATCCTTAAATAGGGGACCATGGAGGTTAGATTTGTGACTTCTCCAGATCTTCTTCTTCTTCCCATGCTTCAAAGCTGTTGCTATTTAAGATGTTGAATCTTCACACTGATTTCAGCTTCTCACTGGAGCAGATTTAGAAGCAGCGACCAGCTCTAAGAGAGTCAGTACTGATGGCACTAATTCAAGGCATAGTCACAACTAAGACAATGGGTAATGAGAAGAGTTCCTGAAGCAATGAGAGAATATCAGTGGACTGAAGATGACTATACTTATGCACCCCAAACTAACGATTCCTCTGCAACAGGATGCAGACATCTGCGATGTGACTAGAAGATGAGAGAGTAGAGACGTTCCGTTACAGGAACACTCCTGGCTGTGTCACCTTGGGTAAGACGGCCAGACTTTCTGAGATAAGATAATGAGCATTGCTGACTTAACGCATTATCTCTAATATAAAGATAAGGCTGTGGCAATTGATACCAAATATGTAAGGGTCGTAGAAACGGGCCAGAACCAACGAGCAACATCTTTTACAGCTGCTCACTCCAGTGACTCCGTGACTGTTGCCATGTGATGATGATGACACTTTCCATTTTTAAAGAGTCTGCAATAAAGCAAAACAAGGTTGTGCAATGTTTGTTTTCCTGAGTAGGGAAGGTCTCTCTGGGGAGTAGTGCACTCCCCAGGGACTGGCTTGAAAGCTGACTGCACGGGAGAGGGCGGAGAGAGGGCAAGAATTTCTTTCTTAAAAGGATTACTGATGAGTTCTTTCAATTCCGAGTTCAGTTAGCGGTACCAGGATGTGCGTGGATGTAGAGCCACACACTGAATCATGAGAAAGCTACCAGGAGCCATACCCTAGAGGAAACCGACTCTTCCACTTTAGTAGCCATTAGCTGCCAATAGCTCTCCTTCCACTAGGCTAGGGGTGAGGCTACGGGAGTTCCTCCTCCATCTAGGCCAGACTCCAATGACAAATTTCAAATTTTCGTTTTCTTAGGGAAGGCATAAGGTGTTTGAACAGAGGGGACTGTAAAAATTAAATATGCCGTGGTGTGAAATCGCACGCGGGTCGTATAAAAGTGAAACCAGCTTAAAACAAAAAAGAACTCCTTAAGTGAGAATTGGCAAAGGGCAAACCTCTCCTAGCTTTCTTCTCTAGAAACCCTTCCTCCTGCACAGTTGCTTTTGCTCATGGAAGAGAACATGAACACATGGTCTTTGGTGAGCTTCTTTGCTCAGTCGTGGTAACATCTTGAAAGCTTCTCTTCTATCGATATTATAACCACATGCCCCTTCCCCCCAAAAATCAATGCCTAATTATTTGGAGGTAATCAGAGACACTGGGAGATAACCTCTAGTCCGTAAGGGCAGAAAATAAAGATATCCAGGTTGCTTTATGGAGAAGAAAGGCTTGCCTCGGCATGGAAGGCCATGGTGTGGGCCGTGTGTATGTGAGTGTGAGTGTGTGTGTGTGTGTGTGTGTGTGTGCGTGCAGGTGGTGAGGATTGGAAGGGGAAATGTGATCACTTGCTCTAGGAGAAGTGATCTCTCAACAAGCACATCCAGGTGAGGACATGATGGATCCTTCATCAAAACAAGGTGGTAAGGCTCCAGATTGACAAGTTGATTTATCTATGGAGTAGGTGACACTGGCTGGATTGGATCTTAGTTCCTGTCATACTGTGATGTCCTTTTCTGTGGTGTTTAACACTAGGACCTGGTGGGAAGGAAACACAGGTTCTTAGTTCTGTAGACCAGAAAGTGGCTGATCAAGACCTGGGACTAAACCAATCAGCTGCCCTACTTTAGGGTGAAGTTGTGTTAGGACACAGTCAATCTTATTCCTTGACACATGATTGGCAGCTACTGTTGAGTTAGGTTTGTTGGAATCCAGCAGCTACGTAACTGTCCTGTGGGAGGGAAGGTGTTTTAAGAAGATGCTTCAGGCCCTCCTTTAGACTGTCTGACTTCTGAAACACTAGATCCCTAGAAATTAGAATTTCACCAAAGATCTCATACAATAGGAAGTTAGAGTTGGGGCCCTGGTGCCAGCATTGAGCAGAGATAATCTCCTTGCAGGAGACACAAGAGCCTATACAATGATGAGAGAGTGCCAGACAGGCCACACCTTGTCCAGATAACTTAGTTATGCATCCTCCTGTGTAACTGAATCTCACCTCAGGATTCAGAAGCCAGCATTGAGAGTGTAAAGCCCTGGTCTTTATTTGGTCGTCTTCTCAATGTGCTATATTTGTTAAACTTTCTTTGCTTTTCTTGATTACATGTCATCTCTCTAATTGGCTGATGGAGGACCAGTGGCCAAGCTTAGCTACTTAGGGCTCCCCGGGCCTAGATTCCCACCTTAGCAGCTCCAGCAATGAGTGCAATAAAAGTTCCAGCAATCCTGGGCATACGTGAGTTGTCTTTCTACAGTACATCCAATTCCTGCTCTAGACTGCTGGAATGAAAATTCCTTCTCAAACGCAGAGGCCACGGCTCACTGCAGACATTTCAGAGAGGCAAACCTCACTGTTCATGGTGTCAACCTTTGCAAACTTACCCAACGATTCTGCAAAAGCTCGGAGTGGCCACCCTAGAAAAGACAACGGGACAAATTTCTCTGCTCTCCTGAAATGGCATGAACAGATCTTCATTGTAAAAGAGTCACATTCAAATCTCAAATGAGTGTTTCTACACACATGTGGTTGTCAATCTATTAACTTACAAAAGTCTCTCTTTTAAAGAAAATTTTTAGCTTCTATCAGTTTGAATCACTCTTTGAAGTCTTCCTGTTTTGTCAAAAACAATCCCATTCTCAGATGGCCCAGTTCCTCTTCAGCGAGTCCCCTCTTCTTAGTCTTCCATTCTCCTGTTTGTTGTGTGCACACCTCATGGCCACACCACTCACAGGTCTCCAGGATGAGCTCCACATAGATTTCATTGACCTCCAGGATCAATGTACATCTCTGGGATTAGGAGCCAAGTGTGAGTTTGTTCAGTAGAGTTTTATAAGCCCTACATGGTGGCAAATTATCTTCAACAGCAAAAAATATGTTTAGCTCAAAAGTTTTGTGTGATATCTGCCTGAAGTTTGAGGTGATTGGCTGGCATTTTCAAACATTTGTGAGTGGTAGAATTAACTATGAATGTGGCTGTACCTTGCCCCATACTTTGTTCTGGGCTCTCGGGATGGGAGTGGGGGCCCCTCTCTTGTTCATTTACATTCTGTACTGTTTTAGTATGAGGACTGGCTTTGGTCAGGCAAACACTGTCAGTTTCCAGATAGGCTATCTGAAAGTCCAGTTTGAGGTCGTCCTGTATCACGTTCTCTCACGCCATAACTAGGCTGAGCAGCTGCCCCACACAGTTCATACATTGATCTTAATCCATATGTTCAAACTGTTATTAAGTGGTTACACCCTGTTCACCAAGTTGTGAAATGATTTCAGATCATATTGGGAAGCATTTCTGCTTTATGGGCCATGTCCAGTGGCCAAGCAAATTGTTTACTTTCTCACTTGAATTTTTATTTAAAAACCCAAATTTCACAACCAGTTTAGATTTCCCAGGGGTGCTTGCTTAAAGTGGAGCGTATTCAGAAATACTGGATATGCTTTTAAATGGAAAGAATTAAATTGCAAAAACAAAAGATTTAAAAGAGATTTGGATTACTCTGGTTATTTGAAAGATTATGATACTTTTATTTATATGAAACCCAATTCCTGAAGGTACTATAAATTCCCAAACTCAATATAATGGGGTTTTGTAGTTAGAAAAAAATGCCATAATAAGAAAAAAAACATGATTCTAATTATTGTATTTTTCCCAAGACGGACTTTTCCCCCTTGGCATGTTGATATTTATTTTGCAGGTAGTCAACTATTCTATTAGCAATTAATAAACTATAAAATATTACCAAATTTAAATTAAAACAAGTCACTAGTTTAATAAAACAAACAAACAAACAGCAACAGCAGCAACAACAACAACAACAAAAATCCAAGCAGTGGGTTAACTATTCATGTGCTTTGCAAACCCATTGCTATTTAGCTGCTGTGGATGGCATTGTAGGTTACATTAATAAGGGGAATGGGTGTGGAGATTTCTAACTTTTGGCAATAGCTTCCAGCGTCAGCGTAGGAGCAGATGGAAATTGAAAATGACCTTGACCTTGCAGCACAGCTATTATTTTTATTCATAATTATGAAAAAAGTGGAAGATGTAATCCAAACAGAATGCAAATTATTAAAGTAAATATTTAAATTATAACCTTGGCTTCTGCAGCAGCGTTCCCTCAAGTCTTCTATTTGGTGAAATTAAATCTTGAACACAGTGATTCTGATTTCTCTGAACCTCAGCAAGTCTTTTCTGAAACCTTCAGGAGGTCAGGAATAAAAAGCTAGCACAATGGGTAATTTCCTTGTGTCCTTCTGCCTGGCTGTTCTTAGAGTTCACAGTTCAGTGTCTGTTCTGGGGGTGGGGGGATGGGGCTGGAGTTCACAGTTCAGAATCTATTCCCAGGGGAGGGGCTGGAGTTCACAGGTCAGTGTCTATTCTCAGGGGCGGGGCTGCACTCCCAAGTCTTTTTATGCCAAGGTATGATGATCCCCCACTGGGAAGTAAGTTCACATCCGCCATGTGAACTTTGTCCAACTCACATAGCTAACACAGGTAGAAGTCAAGACTTTTGGCGCTTCTTTCTCTAAGTAAGGGGATCTTGTAGCTTGACGGTTAACCTTGCCTGTCAGTTTGAGTGACTGAGAGACCAAGCCTCCTGTGTGAGTCTCCACTGCTGTTTCCTGGAGCACACCAGGCAGTACTTTCTGGAGACGACCCAGTGATAAGGAGGGCTTGAGCGGGGAAACTGCTGCTTTTGCCTGCTTGACTTTGGTCCCTGCCGGTGACTCCGACCGCTTCGTTGCTGCTTCTGCCGGCACCATCCTTTTCTGACCTCAAAACCCAGCTTCCAGCATGGGCTGAAGACCGGCTGCTCTCCAGGAATCCTTCGGGCTTTCAATTCTAGACTGAGACTGCTCAGGCAGCCAGTTTTGCGAATTGAGAAGCTAGCAGATTCTAAGCATCAGCGGACAGCTGGTTTTGGGCTGCTTGACCCAAAGCATATAAA
Source organism: Myodes glareolus (assembly GCF_982192425.1). NCBI lineage: Eukaryota > Metazoa > Chordata > Mammalia > Rodentia > Cricetidae > Myodes > Myodes glareolus. The sequence goes on along the minus strand of NC_142030.1, from coordinate 9,414,717 downwards.
CTAATCTAATAAATCCTCCCTCTCCCTCTCCTTCGCTCTCTCCCTCCCCGATGCGTGCACCTCCCCTCCCACACACCCCAGTTCTGTATACATGGCTTGGCATCAGCTTCCAGCCTAACAGGTACATAATACAAAGACGTAGCCACAAAGACTCCTCACTCCTGCTTAATAGGTTTTGAGAAGCTCACGGTGCACACGTTTCCTTCTAGAACCTCCCCGTGTCCATCACTAAGAATATTCCAGGCTCTTTTTCTTTTGTTCCTTCACCTTCTCCCTAATGACGAGGAAGAGGAAGTGTCTAGGCTAGAATGCTCTCAGATTTATGAATAGCTGGCCCTAGCCTGCTGGCCACTCACATGAGAGCCATCCTTGCTCCTAAGTCCTGGGGACTGATTCCTGCCTGGTCTCTGGGTCAGGGGCTTTGACAAAGAGACCGCCTGGTAGAGTTGCTCAGAGACCAACTGGACTGTGTGCTGTGCTTAAAAAATCCTCCAACGGTTGCAAGACAGCTTGGTTGTCTCTTATAAAACTAAACAGTCTTACTGCACAATCCAGCAATCAGAATTGCACTCCCTGGTATTCACTCAAATGACTTGAAAATTGTGTGCACACAGATATTTACGGCAACTGCAGTCACAATCACCATACAGGTGAATGGGTTTGTAAACTAGGATATATCAAGATAACGGAATTTTTACAAGAGCTGCAAAGAAATCGCATAACAACACAGCAAAAAACGTTGGGACAGGAAACTTCAATGCGTGTTACTACAAGCAGAGAATCTGTAAGGGCGGTGGACTGTATTATTCCAATTACAAAACATTCTGGAACAATCGGTATTGTGTAGACAGAGTAAAGATCTGAGGAGGAGAAGCAGAAATGACTAGGGAGAGGAGGAGGGTGTGCAGGCCAGGAAGCTGCCCCGTGAGATGCTGTGATATCTGTGTTCTGTCCAAATCTGTAACATAGATAACACCAAGAATGAACTCAAATGTGAAGAGTGGGTTGGAGAGGGGATGACGTAAGCATGCAGGTTCATCAACTGGAAGAAATGGTCCACTCTCCTTAGAGAATGGATGTTGATAATGAAGGGGGAAGACAGTGTGGGAGGAGTGGCCCAAAAGGATGTGGACCTGTATGCAATTTCCTCTGACTGTTTTTGTGTGTTCAAAAATTTTCAAAGTAATAAGATCTCTTTTTAAGAAATAATCTTGGATCAAAACTCTTGACGTGGGCTGGTCCCAGTGCCGGATTGTGGCATTCTTGTGCAAGCCTATGGGAAGTGTCACCTATACAAATGGGATAGCTTTGGGGAGAGGAAGCCATGTTCTAACCTTTGACATAAGGAAGGGAGCAACCCAACCCTGGGAGATTCTAGGTCTATCCTGGGGGCTGGCACTGGCGTAGGAAGTGCACACACTTTACTGAGAGTAAAACCTTTACAAGTGGAGTAAATGGAAGGGGTTCATGCTTGAGATTTTTGTCTGTGGCTGTTCTACAGGTTGTAATTTAGGTCACACTGTCATTTGTTCTACAGGACATCCATTGCAATGCAGTCCCTAACCAAAGGGTCACAGTTTCCTACAAAGCTGTGAACTGTTTCCCATGACTGACAGTGTCCCGCATGGAGGAGTGAGTGCAGAAGTGGGCAGGGAATGGGAAGGAGAACAGGGTGCATTGTGGTGGAGGGGCTGGTGGCTAAAATGGACGTTTGTTGTTTTTCTGTTTGCTTAAAGAGTAGTGAGCAGCGACAGAGCCCTTCAGATGACAGCAGCCAGGAGGCTGCTTTGCTTTCCCGAGCACTAGGATTTGGGGAAAATGAGATTAAATGTTCCTCTCCATGGTAACTTTACTCTCAGAAGATATGCCACTTACCAAAATAAATAGGGGTTTCTCATTCCTCCCAGAAAGAGCTTTTCCCAGTGCTGCAGCGGGCTTCTCAAAGCAGCAGTCCCAAATGGATACAATTTGGAAGGTGTTTTGTTTATCTGGGGTATGGATCAGCATCGGTCAGCAAAGCTCCGATCAAAGAAGATGAGGGCCCCTTATCTGGATGGAATTTAATTAAAAATAAACAAGGGCACAGCTACTATCTTAGGAGAGCACAGCTTACTGCAGTTTAATTTCCTTTCAACAAAAGAGGCTAGGAAGCCTCTGCAGATTGTAACAAACGAAGGCAAATTTCACATCCTTCATTATCCTTGAGTGCTTCATCCCCTTCTCCCTCACTCCGCTTTCTTCCACACGTGACTCCCATTAGCTGACTCAGTTACACCCTGCCCTGTGTCTATATCTAGCTCATGTTGACAGCACCAAACGCTGGAACTCTAAACCAACAATTCCAAAAATAGGGATTTTTTTTGAAAACATGAAAACAGAGATTTAATCGCACATAGATTGGATTGAAAAGTTCTCTGGATAATGTCTGCTGAGGTTCCTTGAATAAAAAAGTGAAATGAGTCAACCCATCATACCAGCGTCTCAAGAAGTCAACCACAAAAATGCATTTATCTCCTTTGCGATGGTTAATGTCAGCTCAGCCTGGAGACTTCCGTGGGTTTGTCTTTCCTGTCCATTTTCCTTGTCTCAGGCAATGGATTTCAATGGCAGGCTCCCAGAGGACACAGTCTCATTTTGTATTAACAGACTACCCATACGGCCCCATGGTCTTTGAAATGGACATTTCCATTAGAGGAGGTTCTGCACAGATCTGAGGAAATATATGAGTTTTCTGTGCTTGTTTTTAAGGCTCTTTGAGGCGATGTCTTGTTTTCCCCCAGAGAAATGGCATTCAGTATTTGCACATTTATGGAGCTTTTCTGTGTGACAGGTGCCCTGCCACACAACCAACTGGCAGCATTCCGTTTATCTTGGTTACAATGTGTCTGTGCGTGTGTGTGTGTGTGTGTGTGTGTGTTATACCTGTGGCTCACACTGCTGGAAAATACAGACATAGTCACATAGTAAAACTGTTTCCCAAAGTCAGGGAGTATGAATAGGGAGTGGCAAGGGGAATATTAGACTTCTAGTTAAAACTATCAAGCAAAAGAGATAGTTTCACCCCAGAATTCACATCTCCAACCCTGTCCATAGTACTGCATGCAAACTTACCCACTGATAAATGATACATTTCTTATTGCTTGGCCAGTCTTCATAAAACAGGTTTGTAATCTCAGGTATTTGGGAGGCTGAGATGAAATTCAAGGTCTAAAATAAAAGGTCATTAGGGTGGGGTAGAGTTCTTGTCTAATGGTTCAGTACTTGTCTAGCATTTGCAAAACCCTAGGTATTAGTCCCAATAACACACACACACACACACACTACAGATAGGTAGGCAGAGTAGGCAGGAAGAAGGAAAGAAGGAAGGAAGGAAGGAAGGAAGGAAGGAAGGAAGGAAGGAAGGAAGGAAGGAAGGGAAGAAGGGAAAGAAGAAGCAAGGAAGGGAAGGGAAGAAAGAATGAAAGGAAGATATACATTAAGTCTTTTTTAAAAAGTCTGTTTTCTCCTTTGACTCCTGTAACTGTCTTGTTTTGTCTTTACCCTATATCCATCAGGCACTTCCAAGCTCTACCCCTGAGCTGCATGTGGCCACATACAACAGAAGTGCAGTTGCAAGTGTGGCCTAACAGAGAATCATGAACTCCCTTACAGCATTTTGAGAACTTTGGGCGACTGGTTCTGTTGCAACTTGATTGTGTTATTCTTGGTGGTGCCCTTTGTAAATGAAGCTACATTGCAATGTCTCCTATATCTTCCCATGTTACCAAGACAACAATTAATGATGCTTTGTAAAAGTTGCTGCTATGTCTTTCCTGTTCACAAAATCAAAATATAAGAGCCTATCTCATTCTTTCCCTTAAATTAATCCTGGTGGACTGGCAAGCATACAAGAAAAAATAGTTTAAATTTTTTATTGTTTGATTTGTGGTGCTCTCTAGGTTTTTCTAAAACACACTGCGATTTCTTGATTTGCAAATGAACATGTTAGTGAATAGGGGAGTGGAGGGCAGAAAGATCAGAAAAGAACTTTGGGATCCCAGGATGTAGGCTCTTGAATGTTATGTTACATACTTGGACGGCATTTGCCAGCTACAAGAGAGGCAGGTCACAGAAAATGTGAATCATTGTCGTACTCTATAGTGAGAGAAAAATCAGTCTTTATAACTTGAAATTCCTTTTCCAATAATGGCATCTTCTTGCTTGTTACTCTTGACCTTATGAAAAGTTATTTGGGTTTTAGATCGTCTACCTCATTTAATACAAAAGATGTGCACTTGAAAATAAGCAATTGTATCATTTAGGGTTTTCTAGAGGAAAAAAACTTATAGAGTGTATATATGTATATTTTTGTGCATATTTATGTATAAAGAATAATATATATATATATTAATATTAGAGTGCCTTATGGCTTACAGGCTGCGGTCCAGCCAGTCCAACAATAGCACAATGGAAGGTCCACGAATCCAATAGTTGTTCCATCTTCCATCCTCAAGCCTGGACATTTCAGCTGGTCTTCAGTATATACTGGAATCCTGAAGACACAGACTTTAATGCTAGGGAAGGAATTGACTTGCTAGGAAGAGCAAGGGAAAACAGGCAAGATCAAAAGCTTCCTTCTTCCATACCCTTTATATAGGCTGACAGCAGAAGGTGTGGCCTAGATTAAAGGTGGATCTTCCCACTTCAAAAAATCTGGATTAAAAGTTGGTCTTCCCACTTCAACGATTTAATTAAGGAGAAAATCCCTCTCAGGCATGCCCAGCCTTGGGTTTAGTTAATTCCAGGTGTAGTCAAATTGACAACAAGACTAGCCAGTGCAAGCCCACCCCTGGTCAACTTCCTACTGCCTAAAGGAGAAAACTCCAAACAACTGCAGTCTAGAATTCACCTCCTAGACCTAACACCCTCCTTCATTCATTGCAGCTCTGTCCCCTGACTGTACCGTCGACAATCACTGCTTTCACGGGTGCTGAGTTCTTTCCCATAATTGTTTGCTTGTCTCCACCTCTCCCTCCAACTGGACCATTGTTGTTCCCTTTTTGGTTTGGGAGTCTTCGCTGTCACCCACATCACATCGCAGCCCAAGTTGTCTCTTTCTTGAACCATTTTAGCACGCTGCTCTGAAAGATCGCTCGAGCCATGCACAGGTCCTATGAACCTGACGGCTCGCACAGGTCCTGCTGTCTCTATAGAACACGGTGTGAGCTTTATAATGACCTCTTCCACGATTGTGCTCAACCTTCAAGATGAGACGTTTTTCCTACAACAGCCTCACAGACTTCAGTACAAGCTCTTGGTGGCCTGTGCTTTCAAATTACAAGCACAGACACTTCCTTCAGGCATGCTCATTGAGGCTTCCCAGTTTTAAGGGGAGTTTCTATAATCCAAGAGTTCTTTCAGGTAACTTGGATCTCAGAGTGGTGCATGGGTTGCTCATCTGATGTATTCTAGTCAATATAATGTAGTTCCTTTTAGTCCCAACATTCTTTTCATACAAAGCATGTATCCTGTTTTTGTTTTTGTTGTTTGTTTCAGAATGGCATAAGATAGAGTATTCACCATTGCATGGAAGTAAAAGCAGAACTCCATTCGCCTGAGTTCCCTGACCCAGATGTCAGCACTTGACATAAAGGTATGATGGAATCTTTGTGTCCCACTCAAATGCATATCTTGAACCCCCCTGCCCACCAAGTGACGCAGAATTAGAAGATGGACCGTTAGAAGGTAATTATGTCTTAAAGGTGGAACACTCAGAAGTATGAGTAGTGTCCTTCTTAAGAGGGACGCCAAGGAACTTTTTAGTTCTCCTTTTGCCATTCGAGAACACAGCGAGTATTTGGCCACTGTTCTCACCAGACACCTGTCAGTATTGACCTTGACTTCCCATCCCCACAACTGTGAGAGATAAGTGTTTGCTGCTTCAACGTCTCAGTCCATGATAATTTGTTTAACATCCCATATTGATCAAAGCACATAATATATTGTATTTCTCTATTCAGGTCTTTTCCTAAAATTAATAAAATTAGTATCTAAAGGTAAATTCTGATCTCTTCCTGTAGAGATTGATGCAATTACACATAACATAATATTTTGTCAGTTCTTGGATAATTTCATACAATGCATTTTGAATTTATGTTTCTCGTGAACAAAACCATAATGAATCTTTTATATGAATCAACTACTAAACTCAGTTAAGCTCCTGTCGATGATGGGGCAGAGCACTCAATATGCAAAAGGCAGTGGATTCAGTCCCTCACTACACAAATAAAACTCCCCCAAATAACTGAAAGTGTTCTTGTTTTGCTACTTGCTTTCAGCCTTACATTAGATATCAAAAAAACAGGCCTCTTGTTTGCTTAACACTTCCTGTATGTCAGTTAATGTGCTGACATTTTCCATGTCTGCTCTGTGGTTCTATTATGATCTCTCATGGTAAATACCTTTAGTTGCTTACTTAAAACCCATTTTTTGGTTTTTTTGCCCAACACTCAGAAGGTAGAGGCAGGCAGGTCTTTGTGAGTTCAAGGCCAGTCTGGTTTACATCGCATGTTCCAGGCTAGTCAGGGCAATTTTGTGAAACTATCTAGGAAAATTGTTTAGAAAGTATATTTATTTGTGCATGTGTTTCTGTGTGTATTTGTGTGTGTGTGTGTGTGTGTGTCTGTGTGTGTTTATGTGGTTGAATGTGTGGGCATTCAATTCACGCGTGTATGTGTGTGTGTGTGTGTGTGTGTGCACTGACCTGCTTGTGGGTGCCCCAAGTTTGAATCTCAGTACTTTCGTTGTATGGCTCACAAATACCTATGACTCCAATTCCAATGCTTCCAATGCCCTCTTCTAGGGTACCTCTTCTACTAGGGTACCTCTTCTACTAGGGTACCTGTACACACATGTGAGTACACACACACACACACACACACACACACACAAACACACAAGTATAAAATGTAAAAATAATCTGCTAAACATTTCTGGAAATGGTTTTTATTTGCTGATAAAAGAAAGCACACAGCCTGTTGAGCTCCTTCTCCTGTGGCTGTTCTGTCTGACATGTGACATTATGAGCCATAGTGACCATTATGTAATGCAAGCCAGCGTCATTAAGGTAAGGTCAAATCAGTTGTGTGGTTCCTCACTATCGTGGCCCCTCACTGCCTTTCGCAGACTCAGCTGTGAGGCATCTCCTCGTTGGGATCATTTACATCTTATATTACTTGCAGTTAACACACATTCCACAGACATCATCATAGCCCATGTCACTTATAAAGAGTTAAGGACTCAATATATGTGATAGGATAATAAATCCTCGTTATTTTCTTCATTTAGAATAGGACTTGACATTGCGCTAGTTGCTAGGCATGAATAATGCACAATCTCTGGAAACAAGTCAATCAGATTCTTTGAGAATGATGGACACTTCCTTAGCTCCTGGTAAGCTTAATTCAGAAGCTGGGGTGCTAGATGGTCACAGTCACCAAAGTCACCTGGAGCCAGTGACTTTCAAGGTTGTTGTCTTATGCGAATATGGAGAAAAGAGAACAAATATAAGTTTATTAAAGGAAAGTGAGACAGAAGGGAGAAATGTCACCATATTGCCCCATCTGATGGGATTATACGGCTGTCATGATGGGAACTGGATTGAAGATGAGGTCATCGTTACTGAAGCTGGTCATTTTTTGAAAGCACTGTGGACCAAGCCAGCATGGAGTCCATACATCTTTTGCATGCTTTTCTTTTTTTTTCCCTGACCATTCAGATCAGGACACATGGACACACATGGACTATATGACTTGCTTCTGATTCACCATAGGTTCTGCCCTGAAGTTATTCCTTGCCGCACATGGATTATAAAATCTAGTCTTGGTATTAAGTTTTACCATAAGCAAAAAATATTAAAAATATTTTAATCTTTCTTTTTCTTTCACTCCTATTTCCTTTCTTTCACTTCTCTTGTAAAGTGGAAAAAAAACAGGATGTTCACTTCAGCTGATTTGAGAAGAGCACAATATCTAAACATTGGAGAGGAGCTTTGAGCATCCTTAAATGTAGACAGTCTCATCAGAAAACAATCATTCAGGTGCGTAGGTGGTGTGCTGGTTACCGAACTGTGGACATGGTCTACTCAGAATCAAGGCGGCGAGCAGGGACGTTCTTTCCTGTAACATGAGGGCCGGCTTGTTGGGGTTTCTGTCCCACCCAGTACCCAACAGCTGGCAAGTCCCAAGGAAAATCAATCACACAGAGAACTCTATAAGTTATAAAGCTGATTGGCCCATTAGGTCAGGCTTCTTGTTAACTCTTATAACTTATGTTACCCCATTATCCTTATCTACTTTAGCACATGGCTCCGTACCTTTCTCAGCTGGGCAAGTTACATGCTGCCTCTTCAGTGATCTGCGCAGGAGTGAAGGAATGGCTTCCTGCTTTCCAGGATACTCCTGTTCTCATTACATCACCTCTACTTCCTGTCTGGTTTTCCCACCTATACTGCCTGCCTGGCCAATCAGCGTTTTATTAAAATATGATTGACAGAATACAGACAATTCTCCTGCATCACTTTCCTTTAGTGGGCAGGACTGTGACCCACAGAGACAAACATGCTTCCATCTTATGCAGTAGATTTTTCCAGGTCTTGCTTTTTTTTTTTCCTTTAAGTTCAGATTCTGGTGTCAGTTACAGAGCTCCCCTTCTCAAATAGGAGAGGAGCTGCCAATTTAGTAGCAAATTAGCATTAGTTAAGAACTTTTAGCCTTTATGTAGAGAAAATGCTACAGCAAAAGACATATCATTCCCTTTACAAACAAGCGTAGACTTTCTCTGTGATCCTCCGACTCCTCGAAAGATGGGCTTTTCATGTCTACTGGCTCAGCACTCGGCCCCAAGGCTGGGACCTGGCGGAGCTGGAAGCCTCTGTCTGACCCTAAGGAGAAATACGCTGAATGGAAGAGGCTTTATCACACAGACATGCACAGTGTTCTGCCTTCACCTTTTCAGCCCAGTCAGGCCACCACTGCTGATTGCCTCAAACACAGACTTGCAGAGTGCTTGCACATTTAGAAGCCCCTTGAAAAGATTGGAGTAAGTGCCCTGTAATGAGGAAGGGATTGGGGCTGGCTCTGCCTCTGAGCTTCCTCAGAGGAACCATAACGAACTGGGCTCTGGAGCTCTTTGATGGAGCCTTTGCCCCTGGATGCTGGATGTGAGCTTTCTGCTCAGTCATTTCCTCTGCACTTGGGCAGCACAGCATGAAGCCTGCTATTAGAAGCAAGGTTTATTGCTGCCTTGCAAACGTTTATTGGGTAATATCTAAAACATGGTGTCAAGTTATAGTAATGTGCTGTTCCGGGAAGCTTTGTGAGACCTTTAGTGTTTTTGAAAATAGTCCTTTGAGAATCCTGCAGTTTCAGAAATGAAAAGAAGTAAGTATGTGTGTGTGTGTGTGTGTGTGTGTGTGTGTGTGTGAGCATGTGTGCATGTATGTGTATGCATGTGCTAAAATATGTCCATATATCCTGATTATTTGGTGGAGGGCCATTGTTTTCCCTTTAGTAGGAAAATTCATTTTTATGATAATAATAGGTTATTCTTGGAAATTTTGAAGAAGTGCTTCTCAGAGCAAATGCCCACTGTTGTGTTTGTCCATGTGCTCACTGGATCCCTGACACATGATTACATACCCCAGTAAGCCCATTTGATGTTACTATTTTAAGAAAACACAGACTTTTCTCGTCCACACAAAGTTGGTTCACTGTAAACATCATGCATGTCCCCGCTCCGCAAGTGTGATGGTAGGGGAAGGGAACTCACCTCTCATCCTATGACAGAACTGCATACAGCGGCATCTACCTGAGACTGGGTCCTCTTTCCTGTGGCCTCTGAAGATGTCTTGGTAGGGATGTGCTTAAAACACGGCTATTAGTTTAATAGATGATAGGGAAGCCGACGGATGAAGGGTGGAAATGACTTCTTATCCACACACCTTCTTCCTTATGTAGCTGGAAACCTCATCTGTTGGTGGAGACCACATCCTACTGCCACCTCTCTGTCTTCCTCCCCCCTAAAGCCTCATTTGCCCAGTCTTTCTACTTCCTGTCCTTTTAAATATTGCCTACTTATTTTCAGACTCCCAATTAGGTTGACATTTCAGTCTAGCTTTGACTTACGTGCCTCCCCCTTTGTCTCTCTGCTCCTCTCTCCAGAGTTCTCTATAACTCCATTGTTTTCTTATACTTACAATCTAAAGGACAGTCATCTAGTGACTCTTATCAGAAACAAACCAACAAACCATACTGAGACCATGGCTTGGCGATTAAGCCCCCAGGGCTGCAAGGGAATACATTTCCACACAAGCCACAGTGTTGTGGTATCTTTATGTGGCAGCCAAGCTGACGGAGACATAGATGGGGTCAGAGCAGAACTAAATAAGTCGTCATGTACTGTCTCAGACTATAATAACCGCTATGACTCAGTCCCAAGCCCTGAACTCATGCCTACGTACAGCGATCATATTGCTAGTTCGCGTGGATCAGCAGATCTCCATCTGTGTTGCTCTCATGTTCTCTCATCATTTTCTCTCTTCTTTAAACACGGGTGGAATGTAGAGAATGCTTCATTCCCTACACAGTGCGCTTGCGTTTGGTTATGAAAACATTAGCTTTGGGGAACAAATCTAGGCTCCTTGGCCTTTGTTTTCTCTCCCAGAGTAGGATAGCTGTCTTATTTTCCCTTCCTATTGGCTTCTCTCCCCTTTTCAGAATTCGGCAAGCGTGAGCATCCTCGAGGATAATATGCATCCAGATTGCTTCATGGAGTTCAGATGACAGGAAACATGACTCTCCTCATCATTTTAATTTTTGTTAAGTAAATTAAAAATAATTTAATAATAATTTAATTTATTTAACAAAAATAAATTAATAAAAAATAAAACTTTTTGTTACTATATCAAGTAATGGGATTTATTTTGACTTTTTCATATCCACATAGCTGCATCTGGTTCATCTTCAGCACGCTTGCTCTGTTCTTCCCCCTCTTCAGTTATCATGTGTATAAATAGTTAAATCTAAATTTCATGTTTGAGAAAAGACAATATCTCACCACCCTTTGCCTTTCTTGCTTAATCCTCCCTCTTTCTTTACACATCTTCCTCCCACTCAGAGGTCCCTTTCTAAATTTACCACTTAGTTCACACAACCTAATAAAATGGCAGCTATTTCTGTGAGGCTTTTACGTTGACTCACAGTAGAGTTTACCTTGGGCTGGTACTTTAGAGCCTTAGACAGTAGCTTTTTTCTAAACCATAATGGTGGGGAAATATCATAAGTCAGTTGATTGATTAATTCTAATACTTATGAAAGTTTGGGATATTTAGGCTTACTTCAGGGAAAGATAAATTTTCTTAAAAAATCAATCATGTTTAGAGCAATGAATTCAGCTTTCAAATGTGATACTGAAAACCAAATCAAAGCAAAATAATCCATTTTTATTAAAGTGTGTGAGAAATTTAGTTTTGTTCGGGATCCAGTTCAAGTGCCTCTGTTTAGCTCCTTGCAGAGCTAACTAAGCTAAACCCAAAGGAAAAACTTAAAGATGATTTTTATAGCAATGAGGTCATTCTGTAAAATGCTGGCATTTCATATTTTCCAAACAGACACTTGGAAGAAACAGAATACAAGTCAAATTTAAAAGTTGACATTAATCCAATTCTCTGTTTTTCTTCCCATTTTTTTCCTAACCAAGCTTTTATACTGCCAGCTTTGGCTTTGCATTATAATATATGATGAATTGTCCAGGAGAAGCCCAGTGGGCACATTTCTCTTAAAAGTCTCTGTGGCCGGACAACAGGCGCTCGGGCTGTAAGGCAACATGCTTATGTCATAATGGAAGATTTTCCTTATTGTTGAACAATTGTCAAATACTTGTTGGCATTTTGTCAAATACGTAAATATATAAAGGCCACTAGTCACTCCAGGACTGAAAACACATATCATTCTATTCAAATCCATCTTACTTCTACAAAAATTTCACCAACTTAAAATATGTATTCTACCAGCAACAGTACAATTACTATCATGTGATTTACACATTTTACTGCATATTTATTTGGTCACACTCATACATGGGCAGAATATGAACTTTAAAAAATTTTGCTGGCAGAAATTTTGAAAGAATTTAGGAAAATTATAAATCTCATGATTTTCATTTGATATATAAAATATCACTTAAATACTTGCAAAAGATACAATCTTTATTATACATATTATCATTCTAAACAATTCATCGAAATTGAACACAAAATATAAAACACATTTGTATAAATAAATATGAAATATAAAAAGAATTCTTTATTGAGTATCTGTGTCTTTGATAAACTAAATGCACTGGAACTGTCACCTGCTGGTAAGTTAATCTATGGAGTGATGACTGTAGTAACTGTTAGGAGGAACCAGCATTAAGTTATCAATAACAAAATCAGACAGCATTGGATCAATACAGTGTGGTGCTTTTTAAGGATTATTGACATTTTTGTTAAAAGCACTATTTATAGTTGAAGCTGAAGTACAGAGAACCTAGGAATTCCATTGTAGAGAAAAGGTGATGGATGACAGCAATTTATGGATAATCACGTGAAAACTGTTTCTCTCAAGAATCTGAGTCTTTTATTTGAAATGTATTATTTATTTGTAAGAAGTAAATGTGAAACTTTTTATGTCTTCCTTAAAATTATGAAAACTATGCATTGGTGTTAGAAATCAAGTCACAGAGCAATCGAAGTATTTAACTTTTTCCTTTTTATTGAGAATGGAGACAATAAAGAGAATATGTGTTTTGTAGTCAAATAGAATGTCTTAGTGGGCTTTTATGAATTTGATTGTGCTAATTGTGGATGGATAAGTGAATAGAGTGGCATAAGCAATGATGGATGCAAATAAATGGATGGATGGGCAGGTGGGTAGAAGAACAGATGATGGATGGATGGATGGATGGATGGATGGATGGGTAGAACTGATTCATGAATGAATGGATATAGATGGGTGGATGGATATATGAATGAATGGATAGATGTATATATGGATGAATGGGTAGATTGGTAGAAGAATGGATGTACTGATGGATAGATGGGTAGAATAATGGATATATGGATAGATGAATGGATGGATGGATGGAGAGAGGATAATTATACATTTTAAACTTTCATTTTTCTTAACAATGACATTTGCTTTGTTTTTATAGATCTGTGATTCACTCTTTTTACATCTGCTATGGAAAATTAATATTTTATAACTACAAACAGCATTTGTGTGTAGATAGAGAGAGGCTTAAAAACTTGAACTCTGAGTTGGTGAGATGCCTGAGAGGGGAAACTTGTTTGCTGCCAAACATGATGACCTGAATTCAATCAAGAACTGATATCTGACAGTTGTGTACCTCCACAGGTACACTGTGACACACACACACACACACACACACACACACACACACACACACACACATGCACTACATAAATAAACAGGAAGACATAATTAAAAATAAATAAAAGCCAATTAACATTTCAGCCAATCTCGTCAACGGTTTTAGGGTTACCTCTTCAGAGGAGAAATGTTGCAGTCATAACAAAGGCCTATTAGAAGAAAATTAATTCTTCAGAGGAATTTCTGAGGTGGGTGGAGACCTAGTGTCCCAGTTGGGTTGGGACTAGCCCCTCCAGAAGGCAAGACCACCCCTCAGTTTTGCATGTCCACTTCCAGGGATGCTAAAGAGATGTGAGAAAAAAAATATCTCTTTAATGAGATAATGGACCTTTCTTCCCAGAATTCCTGTTTTCTGTGTAGTTGCTTATAGAGTAACAGCCATGTAGCTTTTTGAGTCTGTCCACCTCTCCGAGTTATTCAGAAAAGTATGGTTTTTCCTTTTCTTCAATTTCTGTCTTAAGCAAGCTAAAACCTTGTGTTTCACTCTTTCTGAAGCTGCTCCTTCCTCTCCTGTGGCTGCATGTCTGCCCTAGTCTGAACTCCATGCTACTCCACTCAACAACTTGGTTCTCTCTCTCTCTCTCTGTCCCTCCCCCCTCTCCTCCCCACTCCCCCTCCCCCAGGCAGCTGCTGAGGTTTGCAACTTGCCTGCTCTGTTTTTTTCAATTCGGTTTTGGTTTTGACTTTTGTTGTTGTCTTTTAACTTTAATGAAATCACTCTGCAACTTAGAAAAACAAAACAAAAGGTAAAATATTATGAATAGCGTCTTAAAAATAATATAAGAAAATACCTCAAGTTTAAAAGATAATGAGAGTTGTTACTTTTTGCATTGCTGATTATTGTGTCATCCAAGGGTACAGTGCAACCAAAATCCATGAGCATCCTATCAGATGGGTGAATTCCGATTTTGCTAAAGGGCCCTGAGTCACACTTGGGCTACAAGGTAACCATTGGCAGGATAAGCACCTGGATCCTTGCCTGCCCTTTTCCTCTGCATCTGTCTCCTGTATCTTAAGGCTTTGGGTCACAGTCTTGTTTAGCTCTGCACTTAGGCATATCAATCACTCAAGGAGTGTCTACAACTAATGGTAGCTGATCCGCTCATCTCCTGTCAAGACTCTAGGCACAAAGTTAAAACCCCATGTGACATCCTAATGTTCCCGTTCAGTTTCCTGTTCCAACCCCTCAAAACTGATGTCCAAACATCTCCAGACACTGCCCGAAGCCTGCAGCCACCCTGGATTCCAGGCATAGCACAGCCTCACAGACAGATGACCCAGGCCACCCCCAGGCAGCATCTCATGGGTGGAACTGGTTTGTCCTTCAAGAAATAAGGACTTCTTTGAACCAACCTGCAGAGCCAGAACTGAGACAGTGACCAACAAAGACCACGTTGACCGAGACTGTATGTCTTCCTTAGCCAAATTTTTGCTCTGCAGCTCTTCCTCTAGGTAAACCTCAGGGCCCTGAAGAAGGGCATGGAGTTCCTGACTTCAAACCACATTATTTGCTGTCCCCAGTATGGGCACATTGGTCAAACTTCCTCTGTCTGAGCTTTGCTGCTGCTTGTCTCTGTGACTGGTGTGTTGGGTGAGCGACCAATCTGCTGGGACAGCCAGAGCTGGTGATGGCATAGCCACTGTTCTTTCCACATCTTTGACCATACCCACTTTGTCTTCAGAGGGGCTTTTATTATTGCATACTATTTTTTAACGTGAAAACTTTCATGGGTAAAAAAAATAAAATTACCCTGGGTACTGGGAAGGCTCCATGGTTAAGAGCGCTTGCTGCTCATCCAGAGGACCAGAGTTAGATTTCTAGAACCCTTGAATGTTTCACAACTGGACTCCCCAGAGGATCCAATGCCTTCTTCTGGCTTCTGTGGGTACCTACATGCTTGTGATACATATATATGCCACTCCCATATACAGAAACATAAAATATAATAAAAACTCTCTATCCTTGTGCTGGACAGTTTTACGTCAACATGACCCAAGCTATAATCATCAGAAAGGAGGGAACCTCAGTGGAGAAAGTGCCTCCATGAACGTGGGCTGTAGGCAAGTCTGTGGAGCATTTTCTTAATTAGTGATTGATGGCAGAGGGTCCCGCCCATTGTGGGTGGGGCCACTGCTGAGCTGGTGATCCTTGGTTTTATAAGAAAGCAGGCTGAGCAAGCCATGAGCAGCAAGCCAGTAAGCTGCACTCCTCTATGACTTCCGCATGAGCTCCTGCCTCCAGGTTCCTGCCCCACTGAAGTGACAGACTGTGAATGAGGAAGTGTAAGCCAAATAAACCCTTTCTTCCCAACTTACTTTTGGCATTTATCACAGCAACAGAAACCCTAAGACAATCCTCCAGAGTCCTGTTTGTTTGTTAGTTGTTGAGTTGATCTCATCCTGTATCTCAGCTCTCCTTGAACTTGGGATCCTAGCAGACATACACCACCACACCGCTCCAAACATCTCCAACTTGAGCACGTAGGCTTTGTGCCAACAGATGCTGAGTGAGCCATTCAGCCAGGATGAGAAGGGATTGGTGTGTCTGTTAATCTGGGGCAGGTGTTTTCCATGCATTATCTCGCTTAACCCTCTAATAAAGCTGGAAGATTTTTTTATTCCTCCTTTATATGAAAACTGAAGCTTGGTGACTAATTAAGATGACTCAATTAGAAGATGAAGGATTTGAGATTCTTACCTGGTTGTAGTTCAGGAAAGCACGTTCTTTACTGCTTCTCAGTAGGCAGTACCCTGTGCTCTTGTGTGGGACCTGACTGGTTCTGCTCAGCTGAAGTAGAAGAGTGGGAGGTTCAAGCCAATATAAGCTGCATGGGGAGACACTGTGTCTACACTAACAAGGAAATGGACAAGGTTCTTATACAGCTGTCTAATACTCAATCCCTTTCCCCAGTGTTAACTCTTAGTCTATACTCATGCATTTAATTCAAAGAAAAACAATTCCCATTGCAATGTGCTATATTGGGCATTTTCTTGCACGTCTTTTTAAGGGCATTGTTTTCCTTTCGCTGTTCCCACCTGTCTCTTCAGTCTCATGAATCAGTGGTTACAATGTGCTCTCTTGTCTTGTAGTTTATCTCTGGTCCAGGAAATCTTAAGTTCTTGTCAACATCCTGGAAATGGAGCATAGGGTCACTGGACCCTGTTGGCTGTTCTTCCCATGTAATCAAACTTCTGGTCTCTACTTTTCACTCTCTCTTGGTTCTTGAATTAGGATGGTGGTTGAGCCTAGCTTGTTAGGGCCGGCAGAATTTGGGCTTCTGACATAAAATTCAAGCTACATAACAGTAGGAGAAAGAGACAATTGACATGAAGCGTCAAGATATGATGGCTTTGCAGGGAATGATGACCTAATACTGTGATCTTTGTGCTGGCAAGGTTGAGACAAAAACACCCCTGGGGCTTGCCTGCTAGTCTGTCAGTCTTGCAGAATCAGTGAAGTCCAGGCTCAGTAAGAGACTGCCTCAAAAGAAAAAAATCAGAGATTGACTGGAAGATCCACGGTGTTGTCTTCTGCCCCCACACGTGAATGTGCACTACACCCGCTGGTATCCACACAGGGACACACAGGCACAAACCACCACCACCGCTGCTGCCACCACCCCAGAAAGATATAATCTGAAACTGGATGACTATTGAGCATCCTTTGACTTTGTGGCGATTGGTTTTAAGGTCAACAAGCCGTAATTTATAATCACCTAAGCAGGGATCTTCAACTGAAGAACTTTCTAATGGCCTTAGTTGTCATGAGACGACTCATTTGTGTGCGGTACCTCCTGGTTCCCTCCCAGAGGAAAAGGGGTGGGACCCAAGGAAGATTACTTATTTTTTGCTCACTTGGCCTCCCTTCTGGCAGCTGAATCTGTTTCCCTGATGCTGCTGATCCCTTCACGGGTGATAGACCTAGCGTTTCCAGTCTTCCATTGCTAAGGAGCAGCTGCTCTCCAGGAACACTCCAGGATCTTGATACCAAATTGAGAGATGCTGAGGCACTATCCTCATGGACCGGAGGAACAGCTAGGTTGACAGCCTCTCTGGTATGAGGCAGCCCTTGTGGGACCCCTCCAACTACTAAGGCATCTAGTATCCAGGACCTAGCAACTAGCAAGTGTTACTATTTCAAGATAAGCTGATTTGATAAAGTCATTTGTATGCACATACATAAATGCATATACCACACACATATATATGTTTATATATCCACACACATACATATATCCCCTCCCTTCCTCCCCTCTCCCCTTCTACCCTTTTCTATGATCCCCACGCTTCTAATACACATATATGTGTGTGTATATGTATGTATTTCCATCACTCGGCTCTGTTCTTCCAGAGAACCCTCTCTAAAACAATCTTCTCATAGCCCATCGTTATCATCAATATGCTGCAGAAAAATGATTTGCCTGTATATTTTTCAGTACTGAGTACTGAGTAAACAAAGCAAAAGCAGGAGAGTGTAAAGCGTTTTGTAACATGCAGGAAACAATCAATCTCATATGTGGTCGAACCCAACACTTTTAAGTTACAGATAAAAAAATAAAGGATCAAGAAAAGAAAGTCAGTGAACACAATCAAATGATAGACTTGAGTTCTTGTTGTGTGCTTTTCAATGGATACAAACCTGGCTTTCTGTAGTAGAAAAATGTTATTGTTTTACAAGCTACTGATACATAAGTGGCTCAGGCAGCCTGAACAGGCAAGCTCAGCTACACATTATTCTCCTCACATTTTATTGACTCTTATCAGAATGACTATTTGGAGAGGATTATTATTTATTTATTTTTAAATTGTTTTTATTGAGTTATATATTTTCTCTGCTCCCCTCCCTTTCTCCCCTCTCCCCTTCTACCCGCTTCTATGATCCCCATGCTCTTAATTAATTCAGGAGATCTTGTCTTTTTCCACTTCCCACGTAGATTAGATCCATGTATGTCTTTGAGTGGATTATTTTGATAAACAAGGAACCAGGAGAAGCTCTGTAAACAAGATAATATTTACTAAGGGAAATTTGCAAAAATGAAGAATGCCATTCTTAGGACCCCTTTCTCCACACCCCTTACCTTTGCTTCATTGGATGAGGGGATCTGATCCACATGTTTCACATCTGCCCTTGACACTACTCCTCCCTTGCTTTAGTCTATGCGTAGGCTGAATGTGTAGGTCAGTAGCTTGTGTGTGTTTTTTTCCTTGTCATTATGTGGGCTATTATAGACATCGGTCCAAAGAACTGCTGGGCAGGAAAAAACCCCCTCCATAGCAGATTTTGAATTTGGATTAAGAATTCTGAGTATCGCTTCATAGAAAAACTAATTTGTTTGATGTTGCTATTAGGGTCTTCTACGAGCTCCTTACAAAATCCCAGATAGTTCAAAGAGCAGGTCTTATTTAGATCTATTGTTCAGAAGTATGGGTTTAATTAGTAGGTCATATCTACAATGTTGGAAAATTCTGAACAATTATTACTACATTTGGGATCTTTCTGAGGCCATTCCAGGGAAGGCAATTCATTCAAACTGAAGGTGGCATAGAGAAAACTTTATTATAGTGAGCCGGCTCATGGGGTCGGGCTGAACTCTGGTCCTAGGTACTTTCCTTTTAGGATGCTGATTTAGAAGTCGTTTGCATAGAAAGCAGGTGATGGCAGATTGGCAGGCGCCGTCTCACAGATGGAGGTTCATGGACAGAGGTGCACATCTGCCCATCTCCACCTACCACGAGATGGCTTATGTTCTGCAAAGCTGCAGGACAAAGATTATGATTTCCTGCGGCTATTCTTTGACCCTGGCGGGTTTGCCTGCATGCTGTTCCTTATACTTAACATGATGAGCAAGGCAGAGGGATTGGCCAGCCAAGGTGCAGTAATGAAATAAAACTTACTTCACCTAACTTGTAAAAAGCTCAAAGTTAAGTGTATTTAAATAGAGAATTAGGCATGGAATCCCATTTCAGTGCTTGGCTTTATACTGAAGCTCATGAGAAATGCAAAAAATAGGCTAATAATAATACCTGCACAGTGCCTATAGTGATATCTGTCTACAGTCTAGAGATGATAATCCAATTTTACATTTCAGATTTCAGTTCATTTATTTACCTATTTGTGCCTTAAAATATCTTTTAACAGCTACACATTCATCTGAAATGTCTAGAATAGACAAACTCAAAGATCCAGGAAGACCTGAGTATGGGGGCACACACCCTTAATCTCAATGTTAGGGTGGCAGAAGCAGATGGATCTCTGTGAATTACAGACCAGCCTGGACTACTTAATGAGTTCCAGGCTAGCATGTACAGACACTATGGGAAGGCAGTGAACACTATGGTAGCTGATGAGGTCTGGGAGCACAGGATGGGAGGGACTGCCAGAGGGGCAGAAGGTGTCTTTGGAGACTGGTAAAAGTGATTTGAAATTAGATGCATGACTATGACAATGTAAATATAAATGTGCACTTGGTAATAAGAATTTTATGGTATATTCTGTCTTCCTCCCTTCCTTCCTACCCCTCCACCTGTGCATCAATCCTTCTTCCCTCTCTCCCTCTCTCTCTCTCCCTCCCTCCCTCCCTCCCTTCATCCCTCATTTTCTCCCTCTTTTCTTTCTTTCCTTCCTTTCTTCCTTCCTTCCTGTCCCCCCCCCCCATGATATATCTGCATGTAAGCACCACGGGCTTGCCTGGTACCCTCAAGGTCAGACCCTCTGGAACTGGAGCTGTAAGCAATTTTGAGCACTGGGAACCAAACCAGGGAAGTCGGGTAGCTAACATTCTTGACTGCTGAACAATTCCTCCTGCCCTTCTTTAAATGTCTTTTAGTGACTAAATGTGTCCTAGGTCTTAGAACACAAAGATGAGGAAACAACCTACCCTCATGGATATTTACAGTCTGTCACTATTCAATATTCATGGCTATACTTGAAACTCGAGTTTTTCTGAAGAAACAGTTTGCTTGAGACTGTACATAGTCTGCAGAGAGGCCATTTTTCTATCAAAGGCAACTCTAAAGGTTTTAGGACTTATTGTAGTAAAAGAGCCTGAAAGAAACCTTGGCAGGTTGGAGCCAAGGGACCCCATGGCAGGTGAGAGAGAGAGAGACAGATGTACCACTTCCACAGTGTTCAAGTGGAGGGTCTTTTTTTATTGGGGGACAGGGAGAAAGGAAGCACAGAGTGGCCTTGGGGGAGGGGAGAGAGAGATACAGAGACACGGAAAGACTAGAGAGAGACAGAGAGACAGAGAGAGATGGGACTGGAGAAAGGGGAAGAGAAAAAGAGGAAGAGGAAGAAGAGAGAGAAAGCAGGCAGAGTTCTACCGTTTTATTGATTTTATTGAGCTATATATTTTTATCTGTTCCCCTCCCTTTCTCTTCCCTCCCTTTCTACCCTCTCCCATGATCCCCATGCTCCCAATTGACCCAGGAGATCTTGTCTTTTTCTGCTTCCCATGTAGAGTAGATCCATGTATGTCTCTCTTACGGTCCTCTTTGTTGTGTAGGTTCTCTGGGATTGTGGATTGTAGGTTGGTTTGATTTATGTCTAAAGGCCACTATGAGTGAGCACATATGATATTTGTCTTTTTGTGTCTGGGTTACCTCACTCAGTATGATGTTTTCTAGATTCATCCATTTGCCCGCAAATTTCAAGATTTTTTCCACTGTGTAGTACTCCATTGTGTAAATTACCAGTATTGCAACAAGATACAAGATTAACTCAAAAAAAAAGTAGCCCTCCTTTATACAGACAATAAATGGACTGAGAAAGAAATCAGAGAAACATCACACTTCACAATAGCCACAAAAAACATAAAATATATTGGAGTAACTCTAACCAAACAAGTGAAAGACCTGTATGAGAAGAATATTAAATCTTTGAAGGAAGAAATTGAAGAAGACACCAGAAAATGGAAAAATCTCTCATGCTCTTGGGTAGGTAGATTTAACATAGTAAAAATGGCAATCTTACCAAAAGCAATCTACAGATTCATTGCAATGCCCATCAAAATCCCAGTGAAATTCTTTACAGACCACGAAAGAACAATATCAACTTCATATGGAAAAACAAAAAAACCCAGGATAGCCAAAACAATCCTGTACAATAAAGGAACTTCTGGAGGCATCACAATCCCTGACTTAAAACTCTACTATAGGGGTTCTGCCTTAAAGGGAGGGTCACAGCGCATGTGTACAGAGACCACACAGCAGGCCAGGGTACTGACTGCGCACTGGGCATGCACATGGGGGTGACACACTCTGCCAGGTCTCCAAGGAGTGGGCCAGGTGTGCCTGAATGCTAACACCTACACATTTCATTCTCATGATTGACAAAAACAGTTTGGTACTGAGGGAAGAACATAGACCATGGTCATCATTGCTTTATGTAATTAATTAAAGTAATTCAGAAACTCACTCAGAGGTATGTGACAGGAACTGACAAACGCCAAAGCTAGAACCAATTCTTAGTAATTCTACTTTCATTTTTAAATTATAGCACTAAGATCTACTTCTTGTTCTGTTTGCATTTCTCCTGTGGACCAAATACTTGACAAGAAGCAGCTTGAGGGATGATCACTTATTTTGCCTTCTTGAGAAGATACTGTGGGTCATGAAGGGATGGGCATGACAGTGGGCACGTGAGGCAGGTGGTCACACTGCAACCGCAGTCAGGGAGCAGAGAGAGATGACTGTCGGTGTTCATGCTTTCTTCTTTCCTTTTCTGCAGGCAGATGCCCCTTCTCATGAGATGATGGCGAGTCTCCCCATCTAGGTTAACTGTCTCTGGAAACACTGTTAAGATATGGCCTTTTCCTACTGTTGGTTTGTCTTGTCCAGCTTCAGTGTGACAGGTTTTGTTTTGTCTTTTCGTGGGCACCACATTGGGCTGCCGTATGTCGTGAGCCACCATTTTGGTGTGACTACTGCCGTGATCCTAGCCACGGTGGGTTCGTATGATCCAGGGTAGGGAATTAGAAATGTTAGGAGGAAGAACAGAGATCAGAAAGAAACAGAGACACAGGATAGTGCCAGGAGGGGAACTCAGTGAATACTAAATGCTGAATCTCAAGTTCTGAGTTGGCCTGCATTTATTTTTCATGCACTTTTATACCTCAATGCAAAAGGGAGAAGAAGGCAAAAGACTGCCTTATCATGATACTAAGGACAACTAGAACAGTTACTTGTTTTAATACTTGAGACATCAAGCCATTAATTCCTGAGCAAAGGTATTTGATATTTAGGGCAGTGAGCCCACCCTACACCAAGTATTCTGCAGGCAGCCGCTCCCTATGTCAAATCTCATATTTTGAAAGAATGTTTGAATTCTCTGATCTTTGGTCAAGGTGGAGCAAATCTATCTCTATGGACCATCTTAACATCCAAAACACCAAGTAACCACACTCTCGGTCAGCATGTCTTGTTTTGTAGCCACACTTGTTATCCACAGCTAAAAATAAGCTCAGACTCTCTGGCCTTTAGACAAGGTGGAATAGGCTCACGTGTTTTGGGTTCCCACGTTATCTTATTGTGTTTTAAAAAAATGAATGAATGAAATCACAGACACTAGGATTACGTTAACAACTGAATTGTCCCTTATACCTGCTGGGAGAGGGAAAACCCGTTTTCTCCAACTGATTGACCCTGGGTATATCAACCTCTCTGGGCAGGCCCCATGTTCAGGAGTAGCTGGCTAATAAATAATGAACTCCACAGCCTTTGTGTGCTTTAATTTGTGTACAAATTAGTGTTTCTTTTTATTGGGGTGTTTGTTTTAAAATTTTTCTTGGTTTGTGGGGTTCTGTTGTTGTATCGGTTTTTTTGTTTTGTTTTTGGAAAGAACTTAAAGTTGGGTGGTTAGGGATGGGTGAGGATCTGGAAGGACTTGGGAGATGGAAAGAGTATGATCAAAGGATATTTAAAGTTAAAATGTATAAAAATAAAAAAGGATATGCCCAAAGGTGTATCTCCTAGGTGATTGTAAATTTAGTCAAATTCACTGTGGAAGTTCTCATACTTCTGTGAAAGTTCAGGATAGTGAAGTAGAAAGTTCACCAGGTTTGCATTGTCGGTGGTCAGCCACTATTTATGTATTTTTAGTTATTTCCACAGAACTATATGTAAGTCACGTACTTGAATGTGGTCATATTCAACACACTGTTCCTAACTTCATTTCCTTGGGTATTTAAACCTGGTCCCATATTGACATTGACTGCTTTCTTTGTATTAAAGGCACTGTAATTTATTTAGCCTGTTTTTACTTTGCTTTCAAATCTACGCTCTTGTTCTTTCTCTAGGAATAGAATAACACCCGTGTCCTTGCCCAGAAGTAGCAATGTCCCACTCTGCTTTAGGCTTCTGATAGCTGAGACCAGTACCTTCTGTCACTGCCTCAACGCTACAGCTCTTCTCTAGGCAGTAAAGGATGCTCACTGTCTACAGGGGTGTCTTCCTACCTGGCTTCTTCAGAGACTTAAACAGTATAATAGTAACACTTTTGTCTATAATGTCTGTTTTCCAAAATGTCTACCATAGTTGTAAAAGCAGTTTTGTGGCATGTGGCAAAAACAAACTTGGCCAGTTTAAGTGAGGAAAAAAATAAATAAAAAGGAATGTACTG
The DNA here is from genome assembly GCF_982192425.1 of Myodes glareolus. NCBI lineage: Eukaryota > Metazoa > Chordata > Mammalia > Rodentia > Cricetidae > Myodes > Myodes glareolus. Next base: position 9,390,630 of record NC_142030.1, on the reverse strand, counting down.
GTTGAGGATCAGGTTCTGGGTGAGGAAATGAACTCTAGGCATGAGTTCTCTCTAGAGAATTGCCATTCATGCAACTCACATCAAACGGCTTTTGCTTTTTTATTTGTTAGCTCCCAAAGTTAATGTTCTTTGAGAGGGACTTCCCATTTTTACAGTAAATTCTGGACTAACCAGTTTTGTTCAGAGGGTGGGAGTACATTGTCCTTGCATGGAATTTCCTGCTGCCACCATGGAGGGAGGTGTGGGATGGGAGAATCAGCTCTTTGCAGAAGGAGGGCTGAGAGGTACACAGGGCATGTGCCCACTACCCTATGCTTTTAGAGTGGAAGTGGAGAGATGGAGAGACCCAGATGGCTCGGAGCTGCCACACCAACCAAGGTGCTGGTGATGCTCATCTCAGTTTCCATGGTTTTCATATCCAATGCAAGAGAAAGTCTACAGGGAAGGGGTGGATAAAACAGAAACACAAAGAAGAAAAATGTGGATGCCAGAAAGAGAGGGTGGGGGATGAGAGACAAGTCTGTAATTTTCTCCTCTTACCACATGGTCTTGACCGGAAGCCATTGTCCTTGTCAGAAAGCCTTTCCTTTACCCTCTCAACAAATACTTTTGAAAACATGCTGGGTCCAGGATGCTGGATGATGCTCAGGACACAAACAAATGATCACAGTTGGCCTGGTGTAGAGTTCGTAACCTGAAATTAAAGATGTCAGGAGGATATTTCATGTGGGCATTGAATGAGACCAGATATGGTTTGCAACTGCCGAGGAAGCTTCCAGCAAGGGAGGAATGCTCACGCTCTTTGATGGATTAAAGAGCATGGAAATGATAATATCTATCTATCTGTGTGTGGATTAGAAACTCGCTAATGCTACCCCCCCCCAATGCAACTATCAAACCCTTTAAGAAGTGAGCAGATGAAGTGATTTTATTTCCATTCATTTCACAGGTAATTTGTACAGCTGGGTTTACTAAAAATGAAAATTAAGGGGGTAATACCATTTAAAATGAAAGTGGAGGATGGAGATGGCAGATCATGCACTTGTTATGGGAGGACCAGGCTCAAACCTGAGCAGCACAAATAAGACAAAAAAAAATGTAAATAAAATGGTGATAAAACCGTGAAAAGTGGTGGATACATTTCCTCTCATTTCATTCAGTCTTCCTGACAAGAAACATCTAAGTTTTAAACTCATAGGTTAAAAAGCAACATTCCAGGTGCTTAAGAAAAGCTCACCAGGTGAGAACACTCTGACCTCGGGAGACTCCATATGTCTTTTTGTTAGATAAACAGAAGTTAGAGAAAGTTGAGTTTGCCACATGGGATGTAGAAGAACTAGATAGATTTTCTCATTAGGAAACCCGAGCTTCAGCTTGATTAACCAGCTATCAAAAATCTTTAATATTCATTAAATTAAATAAATATTAAATTAAATATTAATTTAAATAAATAAATATTAAATGTTACCGCAACCAGGGCCTTCCAGAGCCCAGCATCTGTATAAACAGTATAGGTGGGCAAGGACAGCATCTTGTCTGGGACACAATCTTTGCCCTCTTTCTTTCCTTTTTTAAGGCTTAGCAGGAGGACATAGGCTAAGTGTTTTTCCTCTTATCTGACTTTTAACAAAGGAGAAACTTACAGTTTTAAAATGCTAATTTGTATCACTGATGAGCTAGGTAAGTGGAGAGAGAAAGAGAGCCCGCATGCCAGGTGGGAGTGTCTACTCCAAAGAGCCCAAGGCAGGAGGGAATGCATGCGGTTGTTTTATTTGGACAGAGGAACAGGAATGGAAGTGGGGGCTAACCACTAGGGAGATAAACAGGGATCTGATTATGCAGGGAATTTGGAAATTAATCATAAAAGTCATCATGAGGTTTAAACCAGGGAAAAGCTTAGTTAAGTCTACACACACAGACACACACACACGTATGCACACACACTTGTGCATGCATAGGCACAGAGTTGTTCAAAACCAACTTTATTCTTTTACATGGATTGGGATGGGCAGTTGTAGATGTTTAAAAGGGGAAGAGTTTGTAAAAGAAAAGGTGGGCCGCTTCCCACTGTCCGCCCAGCTAGCTTTACCGGAAATAATTACACGGAAACTGTATTCATTTAAACACTGCCTGGCCCATTATTGGCTAACTCTTACATATTGATCTAACCCATTTCTAATAATCTGTGTAGCACCACAAGTGGTGGCTTACCGGGGAAAGGTCCTAACCTGCATCTGTCACGGAGAGGAGAGTCATGGCGACTACCTCACTTCCCTTCTTCCCAGCATTCTGTTCTGTCTACTCCACCCACCTATGTTCTGACCTATCAGGCCAAGCAGTTTCTTTATTAATTAGCCAATGAAAGCAACAGAAATACATAAGACTCTCCTACATCAAGAGTTTGTAAGGAATTCTGAGGGAGGCTTTATTGACTAAAGATGAGTGTCTCTGCAGAAGAGACTAAACTTCCAAGGCATATCCCTGTTCTGTGTCACGCACTTTGGTTAAAGACTAGGGGCGGGGAAGACCCAGGTAGATGTCAGTTTTCTCCACACTGAGCTGGAAACTCTTACATCTAAAACAAGAGGCCATTTCAGCAGATCTGAAAATACTCTTGACAGTTGGCTGTACGTTCAGTTTCTCCTCAGAATGTAATGAAACAGATAGACCTGGCACATCGTACAGATAGCTCTGAGGCAGAATTATGACAGAACTCAGGTATGACCAGCACTCTCCAACCCCCGTAGCCCTTCAGTTTAGACACAATTCTTTCTTTTTTCTCTGCGATAAGCAAATGGTCACTGTTTGCCAGTTCTATTCAAAGATCCATCAGAAAGTCAGTGAAAAAGTCGGGCATTCTAGGAGAATGGGAATGCCAAGCAATATTCTAGCAGATAAGTGTCAGAAATCCCCATTTCTGTTTGATCCTCATTTCCCTTTGAACTGTGGAAGTCAACCATGGAAGTTCTGTCACCCCCCTCTTCTAGTTCTGAAAATTGTACCTTGGAGTCCTCCTAGCCACTAGAGGGCACCAACCTCACAGGTGTGTGCAGGGGTGCCTTTCATGGACTCTCTGCGAAGTTGTTTTAAATGTTCTCTTTATAACTCTGTTGTACAATGCACTAGTGTTAGAAACACTGGTGGAGGGAAAAATAGATGAAGCAATTATAGCTGGCTTTGCTTGAAGGTCTTTTCCTAACTGTGTGTAATTTACATAGGCTGAAGGCTTACAAAATTCTTTGTTAGCAATTTATAGCGCACAATGACCTCTTAATTCTGTTTATCTTTGTTTTTTTTACCCCCTTGTTCCTTCAGAAAATTTCATTTTTCTTTCTTAATGAAGTTGAGAGAGAGAGAGAAAGAAAGAGAGAGAGAGAGAGAGAGAGAGAGAGAGAGAGAAGAGAATGAAGGCAGAAAATGGAAATTTTGATCTTTCCACCTTTGTCCTTCAAGCCTGCCTTTGACACTTTCTCTACTGTTTCTTAGCACATATAGATGTCACGTAAGTGTATTTTTAGGGTCCAGGAATTGGAACTCTGTCCCAGTGATGTAACCCAGCCTTCTTTTAAAGGTGAGATACGCTGTCATTAGGAATTGCTCCCAGATTCCCCAACGATTGGCTAAGTCTGAGAGCCCTAAACTTGGTGCTCTTCTGACACTTTTTGGCACTCTTGAAACACAGACTCAGGTATGGGTTGGAGCGAGCTGCAGGAGGGAGCCAGGCCCTCCATCACTTTCTAAGCTACTGGAACTTTCCTCAGCTCTGCCTACTTGAACAATGTGATGACAATTCTGGGAATCACAGACTTGCTGGTGTTTTTTGTTTGCTTGTTTGATTGATTGATTGACTGATTGACTGATTGATTCCCCACCACCACTCTCAAGGGGACCATGGGCTCTTGAGGCAGAATGAAGTGAGATTATTTGCTTTCTTCCCCAAATAGCATGATTCTACCCTGAAGCTAGAATATTAATTCCCTTCCACTAAACTCTCAGAGCTTGCATTTCCTCCCAGGCAACTTTCACTAGACCTTAGGTAAACAATGTCGCCACTCAAGTGGAATGATACAGCTTAAGGAATTCAAGACAAGGAGGGGCTCATATGGTCCTGCCATGCAATCAAAACCAGTAAAGAGCTGTGTGTAGATTGGATCTGGAATAAACCCTGCCTACCACCACTGACCCATATATTCAAGGCTTGGTTTTTAGTTTGACACCATCGGAGAGTGAAGAATCCTTTAAGAGAGAGGACTTGGGAGGTCTTCCAGCCACTGGAGCATTTCAGGATTGCACTGTAGAGCCTGGTCCTTTCCTCTCTCTGTCCCAGGCTTCAGGTGGACAGGGTTTTACTTCACCAGGCGCTCCACATGACATATACCACATATAATATTTATGATCGTATACTTAACTTTCTCTTGCTTGCAGTACTGGGGAGTTGCGAGGGTGTAGAGGTGTCACAGTAACCTGTCATCTCTTTGTTGTGCTCTGCGCATCTGTTAGAATCAAGGTGTTCTTCCGCTGATTTTTACCACTTACTCCGCTCTTTGTGCTTTTTTATCTTACACGAGTCCTCCTTAGGAGCCGTCTTCACTTGGATCCGCACTCCTTGCTACTCCTGGCAAAGGTGAAGCCGACTGCAATATGAGATACAACCATCGATAGCCACCCTTTAATTGGCTACTACATACTTCACCCATGTCCCTAATGTGATTCAGAGAATAGTACTAAGATAATGATTGGGGAGAATGCAGCTTATAGATTTTTAGGGTGCCTGTCAATAATTAGTGAGATGAGATGAACAAATGGGGGAAACGGAAGCGATGTGTGAATGGGAAGGAAGTCGTGTGAGGGATCGCTCAGAAAACATTGTAGAGGAGGCCCAGCGAAAGGGAGGGCAGCCACGAAGCTTGCTCAGCCGGGATGAATGCTAAAACAAACAGCTGTACAGTGGACGTACAAACAACGCAAGCTCAAAAACTAAAAGTGAAATTAGGAGGCTCTGCGGTAAAGAATACTGACTGTTCTTGCACAGGACCTAGTTTCAATTCCCAGTACCACAGGGCAGTCCACGATAGTTAGTAACTCAGTTCCGGGGAACTCACTGCCGCCTTCTGGCCTCTGCGAGTACTGCATACACACGGGTGCGAACAGACACACAAACGGGTCTAACACCCATACACATAAGATAAGCTAAAAAGGTTACAACCTCAGTTCCTGCTCTTTCCTGGTTGGTGTGATGTCACTTCTTTTCCCCTGATTGGCTCTTATAGCACACTCTGCAGGTAGGAAGGGTCACCAGTCTCAGTAATTCAAAGACGTTGTCATTGGATCTCTTCTACTAAGAGGGATTTCCAAGTGGGAACCTTACTTCCTGTTTCTGAGAACCCCCTGACTGTCAGTCACAACTCCACTCCCCGTGGGGCTTTTCACATGCGAGTCCCATTTGTTCATGGCCGAGTTTTCTCCCCAGCTCTACCTGTTTGGAGAGTAGGCCGAGTTAGGCAGCATGTATCCATGGTGTTGGGCCAGGCTGTGGCAAGTTCCAGCCTTCCCAGGTTGTTAATGCTAGGGCATCCTGGGCAGATCTCAGCGGCTGGCTCCCACAGAGCACTACTGCCTGTCTGCAAGGTCTCCCTTCCGTGGTCTGGTCCAGCCATCTTTCCTTTCACAGCGACTCCAGTGCCTGCTCTCATTTCTGCCGCCTACTCAGAATTTTGGAGCTTGCTCTTCCCCAGGAGCTTATGTGAAGGAGAAAAGAGGACCTCCTGGTCGGCTCCTATCGATCATGGCCTGGCATGAATGCTGTGGTATGGCACCCATTCCTAGCTGCTTCTTCATGGAGAAAATCCTATCCAGGCTCATTTCCTTTCTCATTGCCCTTTCTCTTATAGGAATAGGGTACATTGCTTTTTAGCCTCTTTGTCTTTTATCAGGCCAAAGAGAGGTGGCTCCTAACGTGTCACCTTACTCAGAATTCATAGAAAAATCATTCCAAATCTGGCAGAAGCATCTCTTTTCTCCTGGACACTGGCTGCCTCGTGGCGCCCTCAGGATGCTTCTCTGTTCCATCTGGTTGGTTTTCTCCTCTTCCCCATGAATTAATCACAGAAGCGCGAGGAATGACTGGGGACAATGAGGTTGGATGCTTTCATTTATAACCCTGGTCTGCCTGCTCCACCGAGTTCTGGTTGGTTTTCATTTGAATCGTGTGGGCTGTGAAGGGGGCACGCGGTGCAGGACAAGAGGGAGCGGTTGGTGGGAAAGAGAAGGCGGGTGGAGAGAAACCTCCGCGAGAACCCTTCCTACTGAAAACAAATGCTTTAGCTCTGACAGAAAAATGAATCATCTGTAAACAGAAATGACATCATGAATCATTTCTCTTTTTTCCTAACGTCCAAAGCCACAGGGTCTGTCTACTGCTCTATCTATCCTAAATCAAGTTCACATGGAATATTCCACTGACTTACTGTGCCAACGAGCAGCAGATAATCTAACAATAACTACATTCATTTTTGTCAGTGGGCTATATGCTACTAAGAAAACCGAGCCAGTTCGAGCAGTAATAGACTCTGGAGTCACGCCATTCATAATTCTTTGTGTTTCTATTATATGCTATGCCTGGGTCCTTAGGTCAGTTTCAATTTAATGGTATAGTGAAATATTGACTGTATGTATCTGTTCGCCACGTGGGATGTAGGCATCTGTTGAGGATCAGGGAATGCAAGCAGGTGATTGGCCGAGAGCTCCTAAAGCACACTGACCTGTAGTAGTCCGCCCACACACTCAGACTGGAGAGGCCAGCAAGCAACTCTGTGGCTGCCTCTCCCAATACAGCACCAGTTTTCATTTATTACAGTTTATATCCAATCACTTATGTTCATTCCATTTTCAGAACTTCAAAAAGCCATGTTGAGCTCTGCATGAATTTGATTCTCTTCATATCTTGGAATGAAACATATTCAGGTGGAGTTTGGGGTTGAGGTTAGAGTGAAGACATGTCTCTTTAAGGGCAATTGAATATTCCTGAGTGGAATGCTCTTCAATCTCTGGGTCTTCTTGAGGACAAAGTAGGGATAGCACAGCTTTCCAAGTGTCTGTGGAATCAGATCCCGAGTTTCTGTCTGGTGGCTCTTCGTCAGTCAACAATTCAGGGAGTTGTTTTAAATTTAATACATAAATATTAAATTATATATGTGTATCTACTTTCCCAATTTGCCTATAATGTTGCCAGATAGGCACACGTATAGCCTGTTCTGGACAGGGTGACATTGCTCTGAGTTAGGTGTATATTCATAAACCACTTTGTTGAACATTGTCACATGGTTTCAAGAAAAGCCTTCATCTCAATGTGTATTTTCTGTTTTATGGATTTGTAGCTATGTGTAAATGTCAGTTATAAAATCATGTTTTAACAATGGAAATGAATTGTCTATGTAGCTTGCTGTCTGATGAATGACTAGGTGGAATGCAAGAGTTGGTGGTACTGTGTAAACATTCTCTTCTTTAGAAGATTTTTTCCTATGTGATGAGCATTTGTTTGCGTGTGTGTGTGTGTGTGTGTGTGTGTGAACCACATTGTGCTATGTGTCTAGAGGCTGGAAGAGACATCAGATCCCTTGGATGTACTTCCGAATCATTGCTCCAAGTCCATATTTTCTCCTTTTAACACAATGCAACTCTGCAGAGCTTTGGAATAGCTTTTCTTTACCAGGAATCTAAGCTTCAGTGTCTAAGGACTGGTCATCCAGGTTGGTTGGGAGGAGCCCTATTTTTCCTTGGAAAGAATATAGTCATGTATAATTAGGGTCTTCCTCCAGCCAGGGAAGCCTTCTACACAAGGATGCAATCCATTCAGACGGCATTCCTCCTTTCTTGTTTGCTTCTGAGCATTCCCACCTATAGGCAACAGGTTCTTCTACAGCAAAGTCGTGTTCCCTCCAAACCCAAAACTAGGGCCAGAGAGATGACTCAGTGTTTAGGAACACTGGCTGTTCTTCCAGAGGACTTAGGTTCAATTCTCAGCATCTACATAGTGGTGTATAATACTTTAAAACTCCAGTTCCAGGGGATCTAATGCCCTCTTCTGACCCCTTCAGGCACCAGGCACATACATGTTGCACTGACATACATGCAGGTGAGATACTCATACACATAAAATTGAAAAACACATAAATCTTTTAAAAAACAACCCCCCAAACCCAAACTGGCAAGAAATCCATTGCTGGCTTAACTGGCAGAGGTTGGATATGTTCACTTGTCCCAGGGGAAAGGAAGAGGTGCTCCCAGTAGAGATTGGTCCATTCAGGCTCTTATAGACAGAGCAGGCTCACAACAGAGGTCAGTCCAAATGGGCCCTTATTATAGAAAGGTGTGTGCTATCCCAGAATTGACTCATCTATGCCTTTTGGTTGGTCACCAGCCATTAATGAGAATTGCACTGTGTTGTCTTCTCTCCCTGTGGACTGTGACAAGCTCAGAGTCAGGATCCATCATTCTGCCTTCCTGTGCATATTTATGATCAGCAAAAAGTCAAAAGTGAAGTGAAACCTTGTCAGTATCTGAATGAATGTTATCCAGAATCCTTAATCTCTTTGAATACCTCCTGGAAGGTGACTCTTCAGTTTGTGTTTTGAGAAGGAAAAGAAATGTGTCAGGAACATGAAGAAACTTTCCTATTTTGTTCCCAGAGTCTATCTGAGTATCCGAGTCTACAGTGCAGACAAAAGGTGGTTACAAAGGAAATGCTCAAGACCCCTCCAGTAGCTGCTTTGGCCAATAACATTTATGTAGAACCCAGCACTTTCCTTTGCTTTCCTCACGCCGATAGCAGGCTGACTAATTATGACAGGTGCCCTGTGGCTTCACAAAACAGAACATGTACTGTAATGTAAAGGTTTTCAGCAAAAATATGTGTCCTGAGAAAATATGCAGACACATACAAATACAACTATAGAATAATTTTGTGTTTGTAATATGTGTGTGTGTATGTGTGTGTGTGTGTGTGTGTGCAAGCATTTGTACGTACGTAGGACTGTTGTAAAGAGGGTGCTTGTTGGTTCCCAGCTGCTCAGCCCTGAAATAATCACACAGAAACTATATTATTTAAATCACTGCTTGGCCCATTACCTCTAGCTTCTAATTGACTAGCTTTTACATATTAATTTAACCCATCTCCATTAATCTGTATATTGCCACAAAGCTGTAGCTTACCAGGTAAAGTTCTGGCATTTGTCTCCAGCAGTGGATCCATGGCTTCTCTCTGACTCTACCTCCTTTCTCCCAGCACTCAGTTTAGTTTTCCCTGCCTACCTAAGTTCTGCCCTATCAACAGGCCAAGGGTTTCTTTATTCACCAATGGTATTCACAGCATACAGGGGGGAATCCACATCACCGGACAGGAGTCTATTTTGTTTCCTAATGTCATTCTTCAGAAGCTCTCTACCTTTCTTTTGGAGACAGGGTCTCTCACTGTGACCTGAGGCTTCCAGTTATCCAAGCCTGGAATTGCAGTAGACTATACCATGATGTTATGTAGCAAGGGATCATCCATGTCAGATGAAATCTGTGTTCCGTTTATCTATGACCACAGGGAAATCACTATGGCATCCATTTGGATGTCTGTGTGGACCTCATCTTGGATAACCTGTCACAATGGCATAGGTTGGGTGCTACTTCTTCAGATTCAGTGCCATGCTGGTGACATGAGATCATGGCTTTTTGGGATTTTTCCTACAAAGACTGTATTTACAGACCAGTGGGGTCACCCTTCCTCTGTTATTAAAGGATGCTTGATACAATAGCTACATCATGCATGCTCTGGGAGGATCAGGTCAAAAATGTAGGTGACCTTTGCAGCCACACTGTGGTGCTGCTCTCAGCACCAACTCACACATCCCCTTCCCGGCCACTGGTCTTTGGATGGCCACCGGCCACTTACTGTTGGCTGGGCCCCCTCCTGCCTTTGTATCATCATATTGTGACTGCTCTCTGAACCTTGTGAGCATAGACACCCTTTTCTTTTTTCAAGAGCCTTTCAGAACCGACAACCAGTCTTTCCAGGGAGTGATTCCAGCACAATGTTCTAAAGGAAGTGAGCGGCAGGCATGGGATGGTTTCTGGTGTGCGTGACAGGCTCTTCCTCAACTTAGTCTCAGATAGCTGAACGTCTGAGCAAACAGGGACTAGGAACTTAAAGGGACCTCTCATTTTACCTATCACCCATCATCATCATCACCATCTTCATCATCACCACCACCACCATCATCTTCATCATTACCACCACCATCATCATCACCATCTTCATCATCACCACCACCACCATCATCTTCATCATTACCACCACCATCATCTTCATCATTATTTCTTTTTTAAAAAAATAAACACTAGAATTTAAATTTTGAAAACTAAAATGATTTAGGACTCAGAATGCAGTCCTGGAACTTCTGAGAATAACTGTAATGGCATATTTCATGAAACTCAACAGGGACCTCACTGAGTCTACCTTCAGCGTGGGTAACATTACAGCACCAAAGGGAGAAAGCCATTCCCATTTGAAGCTAATCATAGCAGTCAGCGACTGCTCAAAGACTTGCCAAGGGCCACCGAATAACCGACTCAGATGAAGTTTACTCCCCGTCCTTCAGGCTGTGGCCATCTGGTTTGAGTTGGTAGAAGCCCCACTGCCCTGGGAGTCTCTTTCCCCCACCCCTTTCCCTCACCCCTTTCTCTTATCCCTTTCCCTCACCCAGCCAAAGATAAAAGATTATTTTTGTATTATTGACCTGCTCAGCTCCTCCAAGAACTTGCAGCCACCAGGCCGGGACAGTGGTATTTCTGACAGCCAGAAGCTGGAAAAACAATGAATGGGAGGTGCAAAAAAGTCACCGGCATATTTGCTGCAGGTGGACCTATGTCATTTCCTGGCAGCTCTTATGGCCAGGCTCCAAGTGTAAGATGCACACACACACACTGGGCTTGCAAGGATATTAAAATGAAATGTGTCTATGCTGTTCATTGGCTTCCAAGTAGGAGTGGACATGGTTTGAATTAAGACTTTGTATTTCTCTTCAGCAGGCCAGTGTTTAATGGTGGACAGCTTTCTCTTCTATGAGGTGATTATTGGGCCTGGGTTTGTCAAAACTATTTACTATATGAGTCCCAAACTCCAAAATTCTATTAAAGTTGTAATTCAGAGCATGTCACCCAGTTTCACCTTCTCTGACCTCCCTCCGCTTTTGTGGCTCCGGGGTCTGCAGTGAACAAAAGGCCCCTAAATAAACAGTGGTCTGCATTCATGCAGGGTTTTGCTTTCTGTGGCTTAGTTACCTAAACACTAGAGGGAAATTCACTGATAAGCTCTAAGGGCTGGAGATGGCAGGGTTAGTGGCGCAGCTCAGAGGCAGAGTGCTTACCTAGCAAGCATGAAGGAGCACTTTTGATCCTTAGCAGCACATAAGCCAGGCATGATGCAGCCTACCTGTTAGCCCAGCACTGGACAGAGGGAGGTAGGTGGATCAAAAATCCTACATAGTGAGTTGGAAGTCAGCCTGGGCTACATAAACTCTATCTCAAAACAGCAACAACAAACAAATAATAAAAAAACAGAAAATAAATCTTAAATTACTCTTATGATAGACTGTCATTGTTACTCTAGTTAATCCTTAACATGATTAATTCATAAAATTACTCTATTATAGGCATTCAGAGTCCACGCAGTGTTTGTCATTGTTGGTAGCTTGGTGCACTAATGGGGACCATGGGAAGTATCTTTTGAGTGTGTGCAGGGATGGGGGTGCTGGTAATATTTGGTATTCGGATTTATTCTGACTATCTCTTTTCCTTCTCTGGTAGGTTGAATAGGAATTGTTCCCAGAGGCTCATAGATTTGAATGCTTAGTCATCAGGAAGTAGCATTACTAGGAAGTGTGGCCTTGTTGGAAGAAGTGTGTCACTAGGGATGGTCTTTTGGGTTTCAAAAGCTCAAACCAGGCCCAGTGTTTCTCATTCTTCCTGTTGCCTGTGGATCCAGAAGTAAGACGCTAGGCACCTTCTCTTCTCCAGCACCCTGTCTGCCTGTGTGCTTCCGTGTTTTCTGTCCATGATGACAATGGACTAAACCTCTGAACCTGTAGACCAGCCCCAATTAAATGTTTTCCTTCTTAAGAATTACCATGGCCATGCTCCTCACAACAACAGAGACCCTAACTAAGTGCCAGCAGCACATGCCTTTAATCCCAGCCTTTAGGAAGCAGAGGCAGGAGGATCTCTGTGAGTTTGAAACCAGCCTGGTCTACAGAGTGAGTTCCAGGACAGTCAGGGCTACTCAGAGAAACTCTGTCTCAAAATACCAAAACCAAAAATCAAAGAAAAACAAACACAAACAAACATAAGAAACCCTGACTAAGATACTTCCCCACCTCCTCTTTTCCTTTCTTCCCTCTCCCCTTCATCTTCTTTTGCTGTTGTCCCTTCACTCTCCCTCCTGTCCTTTAACTCTTTCCTTCCTGGATCCTTTATTCTGTTGCCCTCCTTTCTCTCCGCCCCCTCATCTCACTTCCCCACCTGTAGTGATATTTCATTTGTATTTTAATAAATAAAGCTCACCTGAAGATCAGAGAGTAAAGCAGCCACACTGATCAGCCTTAAAGACCAGGCAGGGCTGACACACACGCCTTTAATCCCAGTCACAATAGTTTGCCATAGAAACTGGGTGGTAGTGGTGCATGCCTTTAGTCCCAGTAATAGAAAGGAATATAAGATGGGAAGAGACAGCACTCATGCAGTTTCATTCTGAGCTTCCTGAAGGCAGGATCGCTATTTTTCAGACTGAGGTAGAGGTAAGAGCCAGTGGCTGACTGTTTTAATTTTCTGACCTTCAGGTTGAATCCCAATTTCTGTCTCTTGGTTTTTATACCACCCTCCTGTTCTTTCTCATCCTCTTCTCTTCTCTTCTCTTCTCTTCTCTTCTCTTCTCTTCTCTTCTCTTCTCTTCTCTTCTCTTCTCTCCTCTCCTCTCCTCTCCTCTCCTCTCCTCTCCTCTCCTCTCCTCTCCTCTCCTCTTCTCTTCTCTTGTTTTTCCTTTGACAGAGTATCTTAGTGCAGTCCAGGATGGTGACAGATGTGTGAGTCCCTCTGTCTTTGCCTTTCAAATGCTGAAACTGCAGACACGAGCCATCACCTGAACATAGAATTTCTTTTTTTCAGTAAATGCTGATATGCAGTTTGGTAGGAAAACAGCTGGAGAACATAAAGATTCAACCCCAATTTGCTAAATGTATTTTAATGACCAAGCCATAAAAACTGGACTATTAAAAAAAACTAGACAAATGCTTAAAAAAAACCCTTATATCCCTATTTTCCTTTTTAAAAAAGCATGTGATTTGTAATCTGTAGGACTATAATCAATGTTACAGTTGAGGGGAAAATTATAAATGTTTTTATATATACACACAGCAGACACTATTAGACATTCTGGATTTGACCTCATCAACTGTATTATTAAAACTTTGCAGGCAGAAATCTCTTCCTTTTTCCTTTTGGAGGTTTGTTTTAGTTTTATTTTTTTAGCTGTCTTCCAAAAGGAATTCCAAAATTTTTTGACAATTTTATCACTTCTGACTTAAGTCTGCTGCAAATCTCTTTGAAACAACTAGGCCCAAGGGCGGCTCCAGCGGCTGCCTGAATTCCACACAAATGTAGAAAGTCTCTTCTATTCTGAGTGCTATACTTTGCTGTAATAGAATCCAGATGCTTAAACCATTCAGATTACCTTTTCCAGTGTGAACAGAAGCATGGATGTGTTATGTTAAAATGTAGTTAGATCCCAATTGTTGCTACGCTTTTTGAATGTAACTTCTGAGAGAGAATGGCCAAGAGAGAAAAGAAAGGAGCTGGTCTGGGGAATGTCTTAGCAGGCAATCACGAGGGAATCATAATTAGATTAAACTACTGCAGACAATATCAGGCACAGAAAGAGACCAGGAGGTGTGTGAGACTAGGGTCAAACCTCCACAAGGAGGACCCAGGTTTGGCTGCCAGTATACTCTGAAGGGAACACTCCATCATGACGCCATACTGAGCCCTATGTCTCAATGTTCTGCCACCTACTGACATCGTCTCTCAAGAGTTTCTTCGATTTCTTATAGGTCAGGTGAGCGCTCGATCTTATTTTGTGCCCTCTGATTCACTGCAGAAGCCCTTTACATCCATGTCTTCCTATCTATGTTCAGTGGAGGCTGTGCTTATCCACCAGTCTAAGACCCAGTGAGTAGAGATTGCATGGGGATACGCCACTGGCTTCTTCATCCATCCAAAGAAATGTCAGATGCTTAGATGATAGGACAGTGGATGTGGTGCACAAACAGCCTGAATGCTTCGCCATTAATATGGTGCCCTGACACCACTCACAAATTCTCGTGACCGCTCGAAGCACAGCAGAGTCAGTTGCTTTGATGGGAACATGGTCATTTGACCATGTTTTGTACTTTCGGGTACCAACTCAAGGCTCTTATGAGACATCCATACTATTTGTGGAACCATTTTGGGATATCTGAAATTTGAGAGTTTGCATTATAGATCTCAAATAACAATTCCTAGGGAAGACCATAAAAGGAGGCTGTCTTGAGCAGACTGGTTCTGCTGAGGTCCCAAGTACTTCACCTGGGCTTCCTCAATTGAGAAATGAGAAAATTATATGAGATTGCCAGTTCCCTGGTCATAATGTTCTAAAACCTTCAAGTCATGGCTCACCTTTTGCAGAGGAAGAAAAGTGTGGGCATGTTTGCGTTTATAAACATGCTTGCAAAAGTCTTCATCCCAGGATATGCTCTTACTATTTTACCACTGTATTGGTACTTCAATTTCTGCCAAATGGGCAGTTCTCTGGAGTGACAGAAATCTTTGGAAGACTTTATTGGACGTTCCATTATGCTACGTGGGCTTATAGGGTGTCACCACATTGTGCCCTTCTGCTAAGACATTTAGTATGAGTATGGGACTGGATTCCCAAGAGTAGAACAGGGACCAGAGAAAGGGTGTTTGAAGAATAGTGTGTTAGTGACTCATCTCCTGGTTGTGAAAAACTGGGGAAAGCTATGCAAGAATAGCTTTATTTCAGTTCACAGTTCAAAGGCACAGTCCATTGTGGTGGGGACGCCATGCTGGCAGGAGCCTGAGGAAGCTGGTCACATGGTCTCTGCAGTCTAGAAACAGAACCGTGTGGATGCTTGACATACAACTCTCTTTCTCACTTCTATTTGGTTTAGGGCCCCTGCTGACGGTCACATCCACAGCGAGGGTAGGTCTTCCTACCACGATTAACACGATCTAGATAATCTCTCACTGGCATACCCAGAGGCTAACTGACCTAGATGATCCTTGGGGATTTCTCCCTGGGCTTCGATTTCTGGATTACTCTACAGCATTAACCATCGCAAATAGGAAAAGACTGTGGGCCACTTGTTGGGAAGACTCTTGACTTAGAATAGTGAGGTCATAAGGACCCCAAGAAAACTGGACTACACTAGAATTACCATTATTGAAACGTACTTTGTGAGTTTAACAGATTGATCCAGAAAGATCCGCACACTGCAGTTCGAGATCACGTGGCCACACTTAGTGTTTATTTGGATGTTAGAGAGCTGAGCTCGGGGTCTCACACCTACACAGTAATCACTCAGCCCCACTGAACCAGCTTCCTACACAGTAACCACTCAGCCCCATCGAACCAGCTTCCTAGCCGCCCCGTCATTTTTAAAGTGACCTCAGTTGTAATACAAATTATTGCTTATCAAATTATCTAGGGGATATCTTTGTTTTCTTCGTATACCTTAGTGTACCCATCTTTGTATCCCTGGCATTTGGCAAGAGATGCTTACATATCAGCTCTGACCCAGGCCGACTGAACAGAACCAAATAAATACAGATTTGTTTGGACCTCCAGGCAATCAAAACAGTTAAATTTTTACATCACAGGGTCTTTATTCACTAACACTCATGTACCAGGCAAAAGTATTTTACATAACCAGAATAAAGAGTGTGAGAATTCTATTTTATTTTTCCCTTCACTTTAGACATAAAAAGAGAGATGCCGATTGACAATTTATGGGTCTGAAGTACGGATTTTATTGTCTCTGGTCTGTTTTGTACATGTCTGAGTCTGTCACTTGGGAACATTCTATAAAAGAAACAAAAAGAAAACTCAAAAATATGGTCCTATTTTTATTTGGTTTCATTATTAAGGAGATTTGTATGGCCACCCTTGTTCAAAGTCAAGTGCACTTGCTGAAATCCTTCTGGGGCTTAAGTGGAATCTGAAGAAAGAAGAACACCCCTGTTTTTTGCTGAAGGAAGTGTTTGTTCGGTGCCAGGTTTGTGATCATAAAACAGCAGCTACCCAGATTCTGCCTTTTATAAATAACGTGAATAGTGAAGATAGGGACACATTAGTACAAGTCTGCTTTTCTCTCATGTAACTAAACATTTTTTTCTTTGAGGTCACAATATAGTTGGTGGTGGCCTCTTCGATTTCCCTGTTTCAAATTTTCTCTTGCAAAAGGAGATCTCCATCAGTATGTTTCCCCCACGCCTTGGGAGTCCACCCCTTCTCTCATGAGACCTAGAAATTGGTGACTTTAATGTCAAGGAGTATGTCAATTCACCAACAGCCATTTGCTTCCTCGTAAGTTAGGGATGCCCTTGTCACCAAAAGGAGACATAGAGCAGGTTTGAGGGTGAGGAACCAAGAAAGCCTTTATCTACTGTTAAACTAAAATAAAAGCGTGGCCACGGGGACAACACATCCCCTTTGCACATGGTAATACTTCTATGTGGACTAAAGTGGAGATGTTAAGGGTTGAGAGAAAGGGGGAATGGGAAACTCAAGCTCCAGTACTGTCACAGGGTGCCAATGGTCCTTCACCTTTATAGAAGTGGCACATATGTTTCATTCTATGTTATTTGATGCCAAATTCATCATACCTCATCTCAAAAAGGAAGGCCATCAAGGGAGGAGAAAGACATATTTACTATACTCGCTTATAGTTTAATTAAACCACATCCACATAAGAATCAAAGAGAATATACAGAGCCAAGAATTGAGTGGAGAGTTTTAACCATCCTGTATGGCTAGTTTGGTGGATGTCTGTGACTTACTCCTATGATTTTCAATGGCAAAAGTAAAGCATACATTGTCACAAAGAGACACAAATATAACTAAAAGTTCCTGAAGTTGAGAACCCTGCAAAGATGCTTAATCCCACTATGACATGGTGCACTGTGTTTCCATGGTACCAAGCAGATGGACCCAAGTTGGCTTTTATACTAAAGCTAGTGCCAAATTGTTTGATGGCTAAAAGGTGACAGTCAAATCAAATATCTTGTATTTCATACACAATTACAACAACTTAAGCTGAGAAAGTATAGTCAAATTTAAATAAATTGTTTTTTTATATTAAAGTCATCAGTAGTTGACAAGAAACAATTGTCTCATTTATCCATTTCCTGAAAAGAAAGGCATTGACAAGCCTCAAAATAATTATTAAGCCTAGAAACTCTGCAATAATGTGTACTAATCGCCCCAAGTACGTGTGCTCTGTCTTCTGTCATGAGATTCATTCATATAGGTTGCTTCTTTGGCACTGTCTCTGTGGCCTAGTGACATCAGGGATGGCCATGTGACTGAGCTAGGGAAGGAGGGCAGAAGTTGCAGCGTCAGAGCCCTGTGCTGATTCCTCCCTTCCATCCTCATCTTCTGTGTTTCATGAAGATGCTATATACCACACCAACAACTCTCTTTCAACCTTGATTCAATAGCACTAGACACAGGAGCAGAAACTTGGCCTGAGATTGCAGCTCACATGAGCAAGAACTACACTTTCAAGTTGCAAGACACTGTTGTGGTTGAGTGAGAAATGACCCCGATGGGATCATGTATCTGAACACTTCTTCCCTGGTGGGTGGCACTATTTGGGGATGTTATGGAGCTACAAGGAGGTGGAGGCTTGCTGGAGGAAGCATGTCACAGTGGGCAGGCTTCCGGAGTTTATAGCCTTGTCTTACATCTGTCCTCTTCTCTGCTTCCTGTGTGGGCATGAAATGTGATCAGCCATTTCCTGACTGCAAGGCCAGCTTCACCCTCCTTTGTCATCTCTTCCCCACCATGGTGGACTGTAAGCCAGAATAAACTCCTTTAAACCTAGCTTGTCTTTTGTCAGGATAATTTTATCACAGCCACAACAAAGAAACAAAATGCAGTCACTTACATTTGGCTTGGCTTGATGCCATTGAATAATAAAATATATAGCTGATGAAACAACAATAAACATAAATTTGTATCTATGAGTGATGATTCTAATTTTTTCAAATTTTTCTCTTTTCTGTCACCATGAAGTCCTTCACTTTGCAAATTCATTTTACCTTTATGTGTGTGTGTTTATAATATATGTGCATTAGTGGGTGTTCTCATCTGTGTGGCGGTGATGAGCTCGGTATCATTTGGAATAGTTTTATTTTTAAGAGGTTTTCTTCTTACTGAGAGGACATTGTGTTTTTAGACAAGTCCTGACTGAATGGGAAATTAGGTTCATGAGTAGGTAGTTTACTCTCATTTACAGTAATAATATGTAGGTTTAGCCTGAATAAAAAACTGTGGAGATAAAGTGTTTTCAGTTGGAGGATTAACTAATCAGAATTGAGATCAGGGTTGCTACACCTAATTTAACACATGGCTTAAAGTTTAAAACGTAGCCCAGCATCTCCATATTTTTATTGTCAAGATCCCTAACCTCCAAGTAGTGAAGTTCAAAGTATCATCATGGATGGTCTCAGCCTTGCTGACTGAAAGTTTATGGCCTCATTTGATGACAGCTTAGCCTCCCAGAGATTCCAAAAAGACAAAGCTAGCAACCCTCAGAGAAGGGAGAAATTCTTAAGTTAAACTTTCACTGCTGTCCTGGGAGACTTCGGCTCCAGTTCCCGTTTATCATGGTCACATCTTTGCCTCTCACTCGTGTGATTGTCCCTCTTTTATGACTAAACATGAAAAGAATTTTGGTTTTGTGGAAGACTGTCAAGAGAAAAGGAAGGGGGTATCCAGTCTGGCACCATTCCCAGGTCTGAACTCTGTGGAGGTATCAAGAGAAGAGCTGTTATTAATTGACATTGACAGTCAAATGGAATAGGTCAGCTCCTGGCAAGCCAAGACTGTGTATGAACATCCCACAGCACTCAGGCTTCCTTCTTTTCCCTTGAAGACTTGAGCTATTTCACTCTTTCCCCGAGTTTCCTCTAGAAAAGAAACAATGTATGGCCAGGTTTCTTAATACCTTAGGAGAGTAAATCATCATGGGGCATACCAAATCATTGAAAATCAAAGATGCTGAATTCAATTTATGCACAAAGGCATTCCAATTGTTAGAATGTGGCTGGATATCTCTTTCTTGACTTCCTCCTATGTTGTCTAACTAATGGTCATCTAGCCTCTAAAACTAGATTTTAGTACTACTTGAAAACAAAATCTTTTTCTAGAAAAATTATTTTCATCACTAGAGTCTTTTCAGTTATTGTACCATCTTGTATAGGTCATTGTGATACTTTTTTTCTACCACTATTGTTCTGCCCTCATTTATTTTTGAACTTGGTGTGTATAAAGGTAGATCATGAAGTGTGAAGAGGAAAAAGGAAAGGGTAGATGTTCCTGAGAATAGTTCTTGTCATGGATGGTAGTGTCATGGATTCTGTGGTTCTGAAGACCAAGAAATGAATATGATTTATGGTGGAGATGTCTGTGTATAGACTTATCAATATAAGTTGCTATTTCCATGGTTCTATCAAGAAAAGGGGTTGATTTAGCTCTGACCTCTAGGGACTGGAGATTTAAGACTGGGCACATCTTGTCAGAGGCACAAGCAGCATTACAATTCAATGGGGAAATACACAAGCAAGAGTGAACATGCACTTATGATATTCTACTGTTCTTAAGATATTCCAGTCCTGTGAGGACCACACTGATTACTCATAGTAACTTAGTTATCTCTTAAGGTTTCTACCACTTCACAACACTGTTACACTGAGGAACAGATTTCAATGTAAGTTTGGGAGCCAATAAATCATCATAACACATTTAGGGCACAAAATCAATTAGGCTTCCTGTGATCACTGACACTTAATGATTGTGCCATCACAGGCAAATAAAATTTTCAAGACTAGTTTACTACTTTGTCAAGTGAGAATGAAACTCTCTTTGTCCAAGTGTAGCAGGGAGTGAGACAATCCATGGAATGTATCTTCAGGAGATGTAGGCATGGTCTCTCCTTTCAGAAGAGACAGCCAATGTCTTAAATCATAGCAAAGAAATCGCTTTTAAACAAACCCTGAAGGGTCAGTGGATTTGTTACCACAGACACAGAAAAAGTGCCCCAAAATCAGGTATCAGGGCTGCAGATCTCCAGGCAACAAGCATGAGAAAGCAAGCAGCTAGACACTGGACAGAAGAAGCTTGAATAAAAGGCAGAAATGAAAGATGCTATTGCAAAAAGACGTAATGGGTAGAGAGATGTGTCAGAATCACAAGCTGCTCTCCCAGAAGACCCGGATTTAATTCTCAGTACCCACATAGTGGCTCACAACTTTTGTAACTATGGTCCCCAGGGCTCTAACACCCTCGTCTGGCCTGCAAGGACACCAGGCATGAAGGTAGTACACAGACATGGGCAGGTAAAACACTCATATTTGCAAAACATTATTTTTCACTTAAAAGTCTTCAATATTGAAAAGCAGAATAACATCAGCAATTTGAAGTCTAGATTTAAAAGCTAGATTTTATTGCCAGGTTGTGAAAACTTTTGTTCTAGTTTAACTTCAGGAGTGATACCAGAGTGGTGTTTTGAGGAGCTCAATCGGATCACTCAAGCATAGGAGAGAGAGGAAGGAAGGTGGCATTAGATTCATGAAGCACTGTGATTGCTCAGGCATGAGGTACAAGAAGAATAGGCTAGAAAGAATATGGTAAAATTATGTTGACTTCTCCTCCACGCAACTCTTTTGTTAAGTTCTATTTCCAACTACATAGCACAATCATGCATTGTTTTCAAAAGTTTTATTCTATATAGACCAACAACTATGCCTGTATTAAATTTATGAACAACTACTAATCAGCCATACGGTTTAAGCAGCACTGTTGGGGAAATATGTTATCTATATAACATGATGGTTCAGCCCATTCAAACTTCCTTTTTTTTTTAACTGCTTTTGAGACAGTGTCTCCTGTAGCTCAGCTGGCCTTGAACAGATACATCTCCATGTCTCTGAGGATGACTTTGAACTTCTGATCCTCCTGCCTCTACCTCCTTGGTGCTGGGGTTATAGGTATATACCACTGGCCCTGATTTAAAGACCTAGATATCTAACTGAAGGCTTCATGCATGATTGGCAAGCATTTTGTCAAGTGAAATACATCCCCAGCCCTCCAAACCTTCATTTAAACCCTTTACAAATAGTATTTTGATTATCTGCATGCTTAATTTAACATATTGTACAGTGAACGGCTATCGAGTGAATGTCATGGAAACTGTTTATTTGAGTGCCTGTGATTGATTGCTGATTCTGACAGAAAAGGCCTTGGAGTGAAAATATATAAACTATCTCCTTCCCGTGTGACCCTGGAGAGGTCATTTCACATCTGGGTTGCAGCAGACAAGGAGATTTGAACTCTATCAAAACAAGAGAAGAGGGAGAAATTTTAAGGGGATTAACACTTCATTTTGGCTTCCCCACTGTATGTTACTGGTTGGGAAAAACAAGCCAAGATGGAGAGACAAAGCTTGTGTGCTTATCCTTCTAAATGAAGGAGAGATTAAATATTTTAGGAGGGCATGAGCTTACTTCTCAGAAATACAAAATTTGACACTCAAAGCCCAGCTTTGCCAAAACAGAATGCTTTTCAAATCGGAAGAGCTGGCCAAGCTCAATACCTCTTAGGTTTACTGTTTTCATAAATAATGCAAGTAGCAACTTCCCTTCAGTGACACCTTTCCCTTAGAATCCTTGTATGTTATCAGAAAGGCAGCTGTTCTGATTGCTAGGGAAAGGGGCTTAGTGTGAAAGCTCCGTGGACCCTTCTTGCACATATATTTTACAAATACCTTCCTAAGTTGAGCATGTGTAGGAAATGTATTCTTGTACCCTCAGAGCTGTGCTGAAAATAAGTTTGCAGTGAGCAGCAGACTTAAATGAGATGCACAGGCTTTCTAGTGATTGAAGCAGTTCTCATCAGTGGTTTTAAGGAAAGGCCACACTTAACATTCCTCCCCAGTTAGGATCTTACAGTGAAAGGAACATCTACCCGGTAAATCATGCTACCAGGGACCTGGAAGAGATTCAAAAGACCCAGGCAGCTCTTTCTGCCCACTCTCTCCACATGTCTGCAGTTCTGGAATAAGAGAAAGAGAGAGAGAGAGAGAGAGAGAGAGAGAGAGAGAGAGAGAGAGAGAGAGAGAGAGAGAAAACATGGGTAGTTTGATAGCCTATCTCATACAATACATCCTGACCACAGCCTCTCCTTCCACGCTCCTCCCAGTTTCCTCCCTTTTCCCCCAGATTCACCATACTTCCATTTCCCTTCAGAAAAGAGCAGGCCTCCCAGTGATATCACCCAAATAAAGCACAAAAAGTTTTAATAAGATTAGACACAAACCCTCACATCAAGGCTGGGTGAGGCAACCGGGAGAAGGAAAAGGGTCCCAAGAGTAGGCAAAAGAGTCTGAGACACCCCCACCTCCTGCTTTCAGGAATCCCACAAAGACTCTAAGCTACACAACCACAGCACGTATGCTGAGGACCCAGTGCAGACGCATGCAGACACTCTGACTGCCACTTCAGTCTCTGTAAGTCCTATGAGCACTGCTTGGTTGACTCTATGGGCCATGCTTTTCTAGTATCCTTGAACCCTCTGACTTCTACAGCCCTTCCTCTCCTCTTCTGTGGGGTTCCCTGAGCTCACCTAATGTTTAGGTGTGGATCTCTGCATCTTTTCCCATTGGCAACCAGAGGAAACCTCCCTAATGATTGGGCCAGTCATGTTTGATTCTATCCAAGGAATCTGAGCCATCTAAGCTTACAGTTCTGTGTGCCTATACATAAACTCTGTACACATCCTGAGTTAAGTTGTTTTAAGATAAATGTGCTCTTTGTTGAGTCTCTGTTGCTTCTACGAAGAGTTTAAAAAATATGGAATTTAGTGTATAGGCGATCAGGCCTTTCTCTTCCCCTTGGTCATAAATTTCTCATTTTGTATTTATTTTTTTAACTTATTTTCCATTGGCAATGCAGAAAGAAAAAGACAAGGAGGCCTGCTCTATCTCTGACAGTGGTGTGCTGATCTTCAGGAGAGTCCTCACATCTGGGGTTGGGAGATGACACAGTAGATAAGTGCTTGTCACACAATTGTGACTGGGGTTGAAATCCCCAGAGCCCTTGTAAAAGCTGGTCAAGTGCTGTGGCTGCCTGTAAGTCCAAGGAGAGACAGACACCTGGAGAGACCGCGGCAGGGGGCCTCTAGGTCCAGTTAGATGACAAGATGTCCTGGTTCTTTTTATTACTGTAATAAAATATCCTGGCAAAGCAATTTAGTGAGAGGCCTATTCTGGTTCACAGTTCCAGATTACAAACCATCAGAGAGGGGAAGCCACTGAAACAGAGCATGAGGGAGCTGGCTAAGTCACATCCATCATCAGGAAGGAAGAGCAAAGAATGTGTGCATGCCTGTGCCCAGCTCCCTCTCTCTTCATTCAGTCCAAAGCCTACCATCCAGGGTAGGTCTCCCTATCTACGTCCCTTAACCCAGTTAAGGTAGTCCCCCACAGACCAACATAATCTGGATTAGTCTTTCGTGACAATCCCCTCTGATGTGGTTTTAGGTTATGTCAAGTTGGCAGCAGAAGCTCACTGTCATGCTAGACTAGCCAAAATTGGCAAGCTTCAGGCTCAGTGGGGGGACTCTGTATCCAAAAATTAAATGTAGCCTGATCACAGAAGGAAGACTTCTGACCTCAACTTCAGACCTGCACTTGGACAACCACACACCTGCGTGTACACAACACATGCATGGAGACAGAGAGACACAGACAGACAGACAGACAGACAGATGAGAACTCACTCATGATGACCATCACAGAGTATGCTCCTGAAAATAGTCTCATGTTACATCTGTGCAGATGAGATGTCCTCTGTCTAGTGGGAACATGCATGCTCATACACATGTGCACATCCATGCCCACACAAGTCCTCTTCTTCTGATACATTTGTTTATCCCATGAACATGGTATGATCTCAATGATATTTTGAATCTATGAAAGGTGATCTTCCCGAAGCAGGAAGAATGACTCTGGTTACCAGAGGCTCAGGGGATGGAATGGAGACGTGCTGGTCAAAGGATAGATTAGACAGTGGTGACTATAGTTCATCATGGTGTTTTATATTCTTAAAAAATTCAGAGTGGAAATAAGTAATGGCACTACAAAAGTGGTAGCCTGTGAGGCCATGTACTGGCTAGCTCATCTTTTTATGCATGCATCCACACTTCAGAGCATCACACTGTACATGACAATTATATATCATGTAAGGGTCCAATGTTTCTTAGTTGGTCAGGGGTGAATCATTGCTGCACACCTGTAATCACGGCACTTGGGAAATTGAAGTAGAATGACCAGGAGTTTAAAAATCATCCGTAAGTATAGAAAGTGTTTGAGGCCAGCCTGGGATACATGAAATATTGTGCCAATAAACCAAAAGAAATTAACCACAATAACAATAATAATAAAATTTTAAAAAGTTAAAAACATATATCTGGGGAAGGCAAGATGTGCTTCTGATCCCAAACCTTGGGGGAGCTGAATAGGAGATTATAAGTGTGACATTACCTTGGACTACATAGAGAATTCTAGGCTTCATTTTGACCTTCAGAGTATGACCCTGTCCTTAAATGACAAAAAAAAGAGTAATTAAGAAAACAAGTATAATTGCCAATTACTTTGGGAGTATTTTAGTTGCAGTTGAAATAATAAAAAGAATAAAAACGTTGTGATCTTATATGGCATGGAATTTTCATTTCTGTATGGAGGAAGTGACTATTGTCAGTAACATTGTTGTAAATATTAGGATAAACATCAAAGTTCCATGATCCAACCAATAAATTCTGAACTAATGATAAGGAGAGATCCCCACGGTTTCCTGATGTGGGGAGGATTCCTCTTCATGCTGAAGGGAAGGACTTTAGCTTAAAGATTGTAAGCTTGAACCCGAGTGGCTTGTACATCCCCTGTTGCCCTGAAAGACCCTCTCTGATGTCAGTCCATTCTCAACACTGTTCTCTTGACACTTCTCGACATGTAGAGAGACAGGCTGGCCGTACCAACTGATTCTGCTCTTGTGCTGTTTCAGAGGCTGTGGGAGCACTGACTGGGACCTGTAAGATCCTGGGCAAAAAGCAATGGAAACTCCAAGGAAGCAGATTCCTACCCCAGATTAGGAGATCGGCACCCTAGACCAAGCACAGCGGGATAGCGTGCCCAGCTCCTGTCTTGTGGACTTTTTCTAATTAGTTGTTTTTATGTGTTGCATGAGGGTCTGAAATAAAGCTGCCTTTAGCCACCGTGCCTTCAGAAGGCTGGTTTACATTCCAGGTGTGTCAGGTAGTAGAAAACTCGGGCCTTTCATTTTTTCTTTACAATCAGTTTATATTCCTTCCGTGACATATTCATGACTTTGGCGTGTCTGTTTGTAGATGTTTTTTTCCTGCCGTGTAAGTACCTGGAAGGTTGTTATGCCCTCCGTGTTTATTTTGAAAAACTGGTTCATTAAGTCCACATCCTGTATTTTAGCAAATGGCCTTCAAGTACAAAATGAGGTGAGGCCTGTTATTTTTCAGGAGCAAGGGAAGCTGTGTGGAGGTCCACGCTTGGGCAAAGTTCCAGTCCTCACTTCTATTTCTCTATTGTTCACAAGGAAAACGTTTGTCTAAGCTCCAAAGTCACGGTCATTTGAGGCTTTATAGAAGCTCGGGTCCCCCAAATAATGAGGTTGATGAAATGTTGGCCAAGGTCACAGGAGATAAATCCCTCCTCCCATAAGAAGACACAGTTTGCTTTGTGTGTCCAGCAAGAGTGTGGACTGCTGGAGGCCTGCAGGCATCCGGGGCTGCTGAGGTAAGCACATGGCTTTGAAGTGGTCTTGTGACCCTGGCAGCATGACTGATGCTTAGCCAGAAGTGCACAACAATAATGAGGCTCAGCGAATCTCGTGTTAAAATTGAACTCCGTTGTCAGGCATTTGCTGGTCTTTTCACTTTCCTAATGTTTTTTGTTTTGGTTTGGTTTGTTTTTGGTTTTTTCCAGCTGGGATAAATGTGTCCTTCCTTATTTTCTGAATTGTAAAATGGCTAATTTGGGGACTTTGGACTGTTTTCTACTCAAGCTCCATGCCTGATAAATAGACTTCATCAATAAAATTCTCCTAACTTCTTCCAGAGTTTCATTTGTCCCTTCTGCATCTGCGTCTGCTGTAGATTCTAACCATGTTCAGGGAGAAGCTGTGTCTGTGACAACCAGGCTCAGAATTAGGAAGTCTCAGAGAATCTGTCACTTCCCACAAAGCAAGGGACACACAGGTTCCAAAAGACATATTCTTCATGATGTTTTCTTTGGTAGCTGAAATACCCCTGCGTTATAGCTACTACTTTGGAACAAGGGAAATGAGATGTTTGTGTCTATATGCACAAGTGGCATCTATTTACTCTGTGTGTGTGTGTGTGTGTGTGTGTGTGTGTGTGTGTGTTCCTTTGTTCATTCAGGGTGATTCAGTCAGATGTTCAGTAGGTTCACTGATCTAGACTGGTGTGGCCTGTATGTCATGACTGCAGAGAAGTCAGACCTCTATACCATCTGCTGATGTTTGAGTTTTGGTACCATCCTGGCTTGGGGTTGCCCTTCTGCTTAGGGCACCCAGTGATTGTAAATACTCAATAGGGGCTTACTGTGATTTTTAAATGTTTACACACCACATTCTTAGACTTTATTTCGCTTACTGTACTCGTATTCTACATAGAGAAATACCAGCACTCTTGGGTTCCCTGCAAGGCAGAATTCAAATGTCGAAGGTGGGATAGCCCTCGGGGATAGAAATGCACAAGGGGAAAGCCAGAGCAGGCAGAGGTGGAGCTGTGGACACCTACACTCTGAATCTCACACAGAAGTGCCACAGCTACAGGAGCTGAAAAAAGCTGTCTAGCAGGGTGACAGGGCCAGCCAGCCCTGTAGGTTGGTTGTCTCCAGAGAGGAATCCAGGCTCAGATAAGGAAGGCTTCTGCTCATACAAACACCCCCTCCCTCCCACAGATACACTGCCCTCCTGCACACAAACACACACGCCACATACACATAAACATACATACCACACAAACAAAAACCTCCACACACAAACACCTACACACAAACACACACACACACACACCACACACACAAATATCCCACCCTCCCACAGACACCCCTGTAAACAAACAAATATACCATACACACAAATACCCCACACACAAACACACACACCACACAGAAACACCCCCATACTCCCAAAGACTCCCCCTGCATACAAACATGCACACACCACACACACAAACACACACACACACCACATAGAAACACCCCCACCCT
Organism: Myodes glareolus; assembly: GCF_982192425.1. Lineage (NCBI taxonomy): Eukaryota > Metazoa > Chordata > Mammalia > Rodentia > Cricetidae > Myodes > Myodes glareolus. The sequence goes on along the minus strand of NC_142030.1, from coordinate 9,362,932 downwards.
CCCCAAGACTCCCCCTGCATACAAACATGCACACACCACACACACACACACACACACACACACACACACACACAAATACCAACACCCATGCACACAGTGATTATTATTTTATCTCGGCAGTTCAGAAGCTCCCTGGCTTATAGTAGAATTAGCTCTTGATAAGGCAAACATGCCCCTAACCTTCCAAATGTGTTTAGCATCTGGTATAGTGCGTAGTTACTAAACAATTCTTGTGGACAGTTTCCTCTGACTTCAATCTTAAAGATGTCAGCCATTTGCCAAGTCACTCAAATCAACAATATCTACCTTTTGCTTTTTGGAGATAGAGGATTGCTATGTATTCTAGGCCTCCCAAGGACCAAGGTGTTAGACAATCTCTCTTGCTCTTTTTGATGATGTTGCTTCTGGTTTCTGTGATGCTATGTTGCTTCTGTCGTGGTCCACATTGCATCTCAGGACCACCACTCTGCTGGTGGGTTAAACAGCAATCTGTATATTGATGTCCATGTACAGTTCTATAGTGCTTTGTGAGTTTTGACAAAAATGCACTGTCATGCATCTACCATTGCAGTGTGGAGCAGATTCACTACCATCCCAACAATGTCCCCTTGTGTCCCCTGGGCAACCAGGGGTGGGCTGATTGTCCCTGTAGTTTTGCTTCTGCCAGAATTCCCTACGAACAGGAACACCCAACATGGAGCTCTTTACCCTTGGCTTCATTCACTCAGCAGAATGCATTAGTGTGCACGCATAACTTTGGTCGGCTTGATAGACTTTTTCCCTTTATCACTGAATTATTCCATGTTTATGGACAGACCAAGGTTTGTTTCTTTATCCCCCTATCCTTGAAACATCCATGTTGCTTCCAGTTTGTGCCAATTATTAAAACGACTGCTCTAAACGTTGTCATGGGTTCAGTATCTAGGAACATCAATGCAGAGGTGTACTTAAAACTCTTCTTAAAACTGCTTGCTTTGAGTCTCCACATCTTTAAATGACATTCCATTCTTCATTCCCACTGGTATTTACCGATATTTCTGTTGCTCTGCATCTTTCCCTAACTCACATCTACTGTCGTCGAGGGTAGTTGTATGCCAAATTATTCTAATTTCATGGGTAATTGATGTTAAAGTCTTTCCTTATGCTTACATACAAGCCATGGATCACTTCTGGTGAGACAGTACCCATGAGATTGGACTGTTTTTTCTTGTTGCGTTCTCATCATTTTGCAGTTCCTTATGATGAGGTGGGAAACACAATGAACATTACTACAAGATGCTGTGGGTAAGGACTGATTGAGCTGTGGGAAGGACTGTCTTTCCCAACTACACACTCATCTTTCCTGGGGCAGGCAGACAGATTTCCACAGCCAGTGGCCATTTTCTCACTGAATGAGAAGAAGTCATCATTTCAAGAAATGAGCTGACTTTTTGTTGCTAATGGTAACATTTGAACTCACAAGTTAAAAAAATCAAAATTTATTTTGTGGTACTGGGGATCAAACTTGGGGTCTTGTGTATGTGGCATTCTATCACTGACCTATATTCCTAAGTCATGACAATTGAAACTTCAGAAAATGAGAATCTAGGAAGTCTGTCATTGATAATTTAAATTTTTCTCTCCTCTGTGAGTTTTCTGATGGCACCCATCATAGATGTGATCACAATGCGGATCAATATTGCAAATCATAGATAGATTTAACGAACCTCAAATTTCCAAATGACTGCTTCATCCTCCAGTATTATCTGTGAGTAAATGGGCCATGCGAAGCAGATAGTGGCAGGATGGATTAATACAACATTAGTGTGAGAGGTTTATTGATTGATATGGCTATTGAAATCGTGTTGAAAAAAATAGACACAGTGTCAAGACTACTTGCAATGGAATTTCACTTGTATTTTAATAAATAAAACTTGCCTGAGGATCAGAAAAGTAAAACAGCCACACTGACCAGCCTTATAGACCAGGGAGTAATAACACATACCTTTAATCCCAGTAGACACACTAGTTGCCATAGAAACTGGGCGGTACATGCCTCTAATCCCAGTGAGGCATGCCTTTAATCCCAGTCCTAGAGAGTATTATAAAATGGGAGGAGACAGCTCTCGGTCACATTTTTAGCATCCATGGAAAGATGGAAAATGCACACAGAGAATCTGAATACTGCATGTTATTGTGTTGTCTTTGAATTGTTAGACTGCTTAAGAAGGAGCAAAAGCTGCTAAAAGACATTTGATTATAAATGCTGCTGGATTAATCAAACCTAAATATTTTGAAATATTTATGTTATGTCTTAATTAATTAATAAAATGTCTTAACTTCAAAATTTAAGCCAAAAGATATGTTATTGTGGAGAAGAAGTTTTGCTTTTGTTTCTACACAAAATTAGAGTCTGTGGATTCACTCTTGATCAAGAAAAATAAGATTTGATCTACTGGGGATTTATTCTTGGTTAAGGAAAATAAGGTTTTATCAAGGAAGAGCCCCTGAAAAGTCTCTGATAAAAACAAACAGCCCAGATGATCCAACATTTTAGAGCAGCTCTGTTGCAGTTTCCTCTGAGTTCTACATCCAGATTAGTTTCACTACTGCTGACTGAGGTGATCCAGCCTCACATGATACTCCAATAAGAACTTGATCATAATCCAAATTTTTTGTGGGTCCCCATAAGATTATCAGCATTTACAATCAGCAGGAAGTAGCCTAGAAAACTACGACCCCTTCCCAAATATTTGATTATAGATGTTTGTCTTTGTTTATTGTGTTGGTTACAAGTTGTTATGGATAAAAGTCAGAAAAAAAGTTAAACAAAGGAAATTAGATTTAAGGTTCTTGCTTTGAAAAGAATAAAAGGGGATATAGATATGCTAGGATAAAAGAGTAGATTATTGAATTTACTCTAAAAAGAAAAAAAAGGAGGACATGGATATGATAGATAAAAAGGTAGATTATTGAATCTGCTTTTAGAAAGAAACTGCTAGTTTTAAATGTTTTACATTGGATTGGACTTTTGTATACCGCATACAAATTTTGTATATTGAGATTAATTTTATTTGAACATACTGTATGTACATTTCTACTCTTGTTCAAGGTATTGTACCTATTTTAACAATGTAATGCCAATTTCTAGTCTTTGAAAGTTATTACCAACTTTCTAGGATGATAAGGAAATGCAGGTTAGTAATTAGTCACCTATTACAGTCGAACTTGTAGTCACATTAGGTATGCTTTCAAGGTCAAACAAAGATATATTTTAGATAGACAGGTCATCTGCAAACACGGCAGAGGATGTTTTAATAACCCAGGTTGCTGTTGTTGTTGCTGCTACTGCTCTTCTTCTTCTTCTTCTTCTTCTTCTTCTTCTTCTTCTTCTTCTTCTTCTTCTTCTTCTTCTTCTTCTTCTTCTTCTCTTCCTCCTCCTCCTCCTCCTCCTCCTCCTCCTCCTCCTCCTCCTCCTCCTTCTCCTCCTCCTTCTTCTTCTATGACAATAAGACATGCCAGCTCCTGAGAGCATCAATCTACTTCAGAGAAGATAATGGGCATCAAAGAAACTCCACAAGGATTCTACTTTGTGGTAAAAATAAGTCACTGGGCAAGAAATGGGCCTTGCCTTGACTGCTATCAGTATGCTGCCCTAAGTAGACAAGCAGGACAGCTGGGAAAGGAAAGTTCTGTCTTCGTTTACAACTACTATCTACAGCTACCCTAGGAACTGTCAGGACACACCAAACCTTTATTGCAAGAAGTCTGCAGAAGGCTGTGTTTTCTTCACACATTTCAACCCAAATAATACATGACAATAGGTTGGAGGCAACACAGATGTGAAAGTGGAATGCGTTTTAAACGACAAGACTAAAGAATATAGAAAAAGTGAAACAGTATCCTCATTATTTCATAGGAAGATATATTTATAAAAATTTAAGATGTACTAATCAACAGTGGCCTTGTTGTTTTAATCTCTAAATTTATTAAATATATTTTTAAGCTCTCAATTTTAATTCTTTTCAGAGTGAAAAATGACATAAGCTCATTAGGGTTGTCAATAATTTTTAAGACTGAAAAGGGGAGTTATAGAAAGTAGAAAGTTTGAGTTCAAATATTCTAAGCATTTTGCTTGTATCATCTAATGAATTCTGACATATTTTCATTTTCATCAATTCAAAATATTTTTAGATTTTCCTCCTGTTTTCTCCCTTGTCGTGTGGTTATTTTAGAGCACTCAACTTAGCTCCCAAGTATCTAAGGAGTTGGCAGATAGCTTTCTGGTTTTGATTTCCAATTTAATACCATTGTGGTCAGAAAACATACTCTGGTTTCAATCCTTTTAAATTTATAGAGACATATTTTATTGTGCGCCAGATGGTCCACCTTGGTGAGTTTTCCATGTGGTCTTGTAAGAAGGTAATATTTCCATTTGTAGCTTAGCCAAAGTCTCTTGAGTGATTCCTTTGCTATTATTTAACATTCTTCTTTTTGATTTTAATTTTTTAGTTTTCATTATTTATGTGTGTGTGTGTGTGTGTGTGTGTGTGTGTGTGTGTGAGCACACGTATGTGAATATACATGTGAGCCAGTGAGTGCAGTGCCTGCAGAGGCCAGAGTGGGCGTCAGCTCCCCCGAAGTTGGAATTGCCGGTGATTATGAGCTGTGTATGCCAGCTCTAGCCCTTTCATACTGATTTTGATTTTGTTTATGTGTGTGTGTTATATGTGTATGGTGTAAGCACTCATGTGTGTGCAGGTGCACATGCCTGTGAACGCCAGTGTCATGCCTCAGGCATCGTCCACCTTGTTACTTTGAGACCAGGTTTTTCCCTGGGAACTGAAGTTTTTGTATTAGGTCAGGCTGTCTGAGCAGAAAGCTCCGAGAAGTCACACACTTCCAGCCTGCCCCCATCTCTCTGTCTCCCATCCCAAGGATCACAGGTGTGTTCCACCATGTCCAACTTTTTTATGTTGTTCTGGGCATTGAAGAGGAGTGCTCACGCATGTATCACAGAACTTTATCACTAAGCTATCTCTATGTCCCAACACCCTGCTTTATCACTGGTAATATTTGTTTTTCTCATGTCTACTTCTATAGCTGGTTCAATCAGATCTTGATGTTTGTTGTACTCTAACAAATCTGCCTTATAACAGAACACTCAATTAACTTATATTTAAGTAATCATAGACACAATTTGATTAGCCTGCTACCCTTCTGTTCATCATTTCCTGTTCTTTTTCCTCTTTCTTGGGATTATTTTAGTATTCCCTTTTATGCCCTTTATTGTGTTATTAGCAAAAGCATCTTTGTATGTTTTTTACTTAATGTTGTTTTGTTTTCAGTAGTTATTATAGGCTACCTTGCCTAGGGCACTTGCCACTACCCGTTTTTCTTTAGCTCAGTCCTGAGCTCACACCACCCACAGGACTGGACCTCATTAAGAGTCACGTGGTTAAGGGCTTCCACAGTCCATAGTACAAATGTACTTCTAACATTGGAGAAAAGGTATTGAGACGTGCCTACACTGGAGTTCACAATACGCCTCTGTTGCTTATGATGATCTACATGTCCCCAACACTCTATAATGCCATCTTTAATGTGAGAATTAAAACAGCATTCATCTAGTTTCATGCATATTCCCTTGTTCTCTGTCTACAGATTTCACTTGGGCTTACGTGTTGATCTGTTCAGTGCTTTATTATTGTGTTGTCTTTAAAGAGTCGAGGATATTCCTTAAAAATGATAAATGAAAGAGCCCTTTATACTCTTATCTGGTCCTTTCTTTGGGTAAACTTGTCCTCCACCTAGAACTGGTTTCCGCTTCCTTTAATACTGCCTGTTGTACTTAGCAGTGACTGACATTATGAATAGGTGTGGTTAAATCATGTATGGACATTCTTCCTTTTGTTATCCTGCTTGGTTTAATATTTTTCAGTTACTTTATTTGTTTTATTTTAAGTGAGCATACAAACTAATGAGCTTCATTATGACATTTTATGGTACTTTGTTGTTGGTCTTCCTCCCCAGCTCTCCTTCTTATCTTGTTTGGCCTTTTGCTGCCTCTCATCCTCTTCCAAGTAACCCCATTTTTCTTTCATAGCACATGTATCCCATTAACCTCCTTTCTCCCTCCCACTCTTTAAGACCTCTTTGCTTAACCTTTCTTGTAATCCTATAGTTTGATGTTCATATTAACAACACACACACACACACACACACACACACAGCAAAATCTAGGCATTTGTTTTTCTGAGCCTGGGTTAATTCAGTTAATCTAATTTCCATCCATTTTTCTACAAATATCACAACTTCATTATTTTTATGACTGAATAGAACTCTGTTCTGTATATGGACCACATTTTCTTTATTTATTCATTTGCTGATGGACAGCAAGGCTAATTCTTTCCCCAACTCTTGTGACTAGTGTAGCAATAAACATGGATGCCAGTATGTGACACGCTATTTCTTATATTTCTAGCTCCTCTTTTATTCTTTTCTGTGTCATTTGTTGCCTTCTTTTGATTGTGAGGTACATTGGTATCTGTTGTTCTGGTCAAATGGGTTTTTTATGCTCACCCAATATTCTGGTATTAGTGATTTACTGCTTTAGTCTAATTTGAGTTCTTTGGTTTTTATTTTTTTGTAGCACAAATTCTAGTTGGTCTTAATAATAAAAACCAAGAGTCAGATATAGGGGTTAGTGCTGAAAAATCAGAGAAACAGATAGGTCAGCCACTAGAGAGTTCTTACCTCTACCCATTCTCAGACCAAAGGGGTGATCCTGCTTCCAGACCACATGCTCAGACTGCATCCTCAGACTGACTCTTCAGACTGCATCCACAGATTGCATCCTCACACTGCATGCTCAGTCTGTCTCCCCAGACTACATCCTCAGACTGCACTGCTTCTCAGAGTGCATTGAGCTCCTGTCTCCTCCTGCATTATAGTCCTCTCTCCCCCCAGCTATATCACTCCTGTCTCCACATCCAGAGTGCTGGGATTACAGGCATTTGTGTGAGCTCTGTTTCTCTTTTAGACTGGATCAGTTTCATGGAGTTCAGGGTGCCCTTGAACTAACAGAGATCCATCTATCCCTCGAGTCCCGGGATAAAGGTGTGTGCCACCACTACCTGATTTATAGTGACTGATCCCTGCACTCTGATCTTCAGGCAAGCTTTATTTGTTAAAACACAAACAAAATATCACTACATTTTCCTCTGGAGACCTATCTATTGCCTTCTAGCTCCGCGCATCTCTATTTCAGTTTGCGTCCTTTGCTGTCTTTTTGACAAGTTTGATGGCCTTTCCCTCTGAAGTATCAAGTCTGCTCCTGTATACACACAGTGATTTTAAAGTTTCATATGCGGATTATTTCAGTTTCATGGTTTTCTGACACTTTTCATTTCCTTCCATGTTATTGTGTTATGTTCCTGTTTTCTTTACACTCTTGAACCTATTCACAGTCCCTTTAAAGACTTTGTTAAGAACCATTTTCCCTCTTTTGTCTTGGCTGGCTTCTTCTGAGCACTGTCTCTTGCTTGTGAGTACTAGTTTCTTGTTTCTTCGCATGTCCTGAGCATTTGATTAGATTCTAGACCTGGTAACTTCTGTGTTAACTGTCTAGATTCTGATTTCTTCTTTTCCAGCGTAGACTATGTGTGTGTGTGTGTGTGTGTGTGTGTGTGTGTGTGTGTGTGTGTGAAGTACTGACATCACTGGGGTGTTAGCATTTCCTCTTTGCATTTACCCCAAAGCCATTTTGGTTGTGTCTTCTGTGGCTTTTCAGTGTAGTTTTTTTTTTTAACGTAAATTAACCCATTTATTTAGTTGGCTGTGCATTATTGAGTAAACTTGGGTCTCAAATGGTAGCACTTCTGCTGGTCTTTCAGTTCCTTCAGTCTTCTGATGGCAGACTTCACTGCGATGGCAGAAGTGGTGTTGTTGTAGGACCAGACCCTGCCAGCCACTGTTTTCATGCAGGAACCACAGTGCCAGATGCCGGCGGCTCATCTCTTCATCTTAGTCTTGCCACAGAAGGAGCACGTGTACTTGATGTGCTGGCTGATTTCAATTTTCTTCACCATTTTCCAGAGGGAGGCACCATAATGGGTCCCATATTTCCCAACAATAACTACCTTCTTGGTGTATTTATCCATGTCGCCGGAACCTAAGGTCAAGTGCGGAGAGTAGTTTTTTTGGTTTTTCAAGACAGGGTTTCTCTGTGGCTTTGGAGCCTGTCCTGAACTAGCTCTTGTAGACCACTGGTCTCAAACTCACAGAGATCTGCCTCTGCCTCTGCCTCCCGAGTGCTGGGATTAAAAGTGTGCACCACTGAAGTGCATCTTCCCAGGCTCCTTCCTAATGCTTATGTTCAACACTGAGTTTCTCTGCCCTGTTGGTCTGAACACAAAGGCTTCCCAAAGCGGTGTCAAGAGTTAGAAGTCCCTGGGCTCCCAAGAGTTTCCTGTTTTCCAATGTCTGTCCTTCCCAGCCCTTCAGAGTCTCATTCTCTTTGCTTTTATTCATCAGACAAGCACGGCAGGAGCCTGTGTGCAGCTCCCTGGACTGTGGTCTGTTTCTTCACAGTGACTGTCTCCATCACACTCTGCTCTCTGAATAACAACTCTGTCTCTGATGCTGTACCTGGGATGCCCCTACAAGGGTCTAGCAAATGCCCCCAGGCAATACGCTGGGTTTAGAGAGCCCTACATTCTTATTGCAATTATTTTTCTTGGCCTATTCCTGTGTGGACAACCTGTCAATTTTTACTGTTACTGTCTGTTATCTTATGTTTTCTTTTCTTATGAGTCTGTTTTTCTTACGAGTTTTTTATGGCAACAGTCATAGTTGGTCTGAACCATGCCATCAGGGTTGTAAGTCAAAGTAAATATTGATGTTGTTTGGTAGAAGGAACAACTGAACTTTCATGAGCAAAAGAATGACAGGCTGTATATTGTATTTGAGAAATGATATAAACAAGGGGACAAGGTGGTGATACAATATTATATATACCTCACTGTCAAAAAGACAGTTGAGTTATATGGCAGAGGGGGCGATAGAGAAAAACCATCTAGGAAGTGGTAAGACAGGCATAACACGGATGGATTCTAACCTGGGCTAATGGGGATGACAAAGAAGAAAGGGTTACCGAGAACATACATCTCCAGGGTTACTGCTCAGCAGGTATCGGTCTGGGAAGACATGCCTGTTAAAATGTTCTGCGATTAGTGTTGGAGATGTGGTCCTTTGGTGGAAACTTTGGCAAGCACCTGCAAGGCCCTGGGTTTGACCTCAGTACTGTAAAATAAAAAGAAATTCAAGGACAATAGAGTACCAACAATCAGGATGGCTTTCACCGAAGGCTCAACATTTTCTTTATGCCATTTGGAAGAATAATCCAAAAGAAGTTCTGTCTGGGAGATGGATCAGTTGGTTAGGTGTTAACTGATCAGGCCCAAGGTCAACCTAGACCCCACGTAAAGAAACTAGTTGTGGGAGCACAGGTAATCCCTGTGCTGGGGAATCAGAGAAAGAATGGTCTTTGGAACTCACTAGACAACCAGCCTAGTCGAATCTGTCAGTTTCAGGTTTTAGCGAGAGACCATGTCTCAGAAACTAAGACAACTGAGGAAGAAGCCTGATAATTGCCTCTGGATGACCTACACACACATGTGCGTGCATGCGTGCGCACGTGCACGCACTCACACGCACGTGCGTGTGCGTGCACACACACACACACACACACACACACACACACACACACACACACACCACCCGTTACTCTCACTAAAAATAACCTGGTAGATAGTGTTATCTCAACTTATAAATTCAGGAACTGGTGCTAAAAGAGATTAAGAAACCAATCTACGCCAAATCAGCAGAACTGATAGATGGTCTTCACCTGCTTGCCTGCAGACCTTGAGCCTTTCTTTCAGGTATGTCCTCTGTTGAGCACAGTGAGTATAACTCGGAAACCCTGTTTCTGCCAATGAAGGGACAGCAGTGACATTAGAATCGGAGCTTTAAATGTTCTATACTTGTGAAATTCGGACTAGAAGTCATTGAAAGCCATAAATCACTGGGTACCTCTACCCACGTGGAAGTTGGAAGTGACTCCCTGCTGTGTTTCTGAAAGTCTGGTTGATGATAAATATTGTGGCTAAACTCCCGCTACCAGATACTGCTTCGTGACTGATGGTATGCTCGTAAGTGACATGTTTAAGATCTGTTCGCTCAGGCCCCCAACTAATTGTTTGACCAGCTCGATGACCTGTGCTTTACTGGGAGCTCTTGGTAGATAAAAGCTGTCTTCTGTTTTGCTTTAAAACACTTTAGAATGCCTTTGGGGAATAAGAAAGAGAATACAGTCATGCTTTGCTATTTTGCTAAACTCAGCAACAACTTTCTGATGTGTTTATATGCCTCTTACAAGAACATTTACTGTCAGGAAAATGGATAGGCTGGGGACGAAAGTGGCCGATGGGCATTCTGTGCAGCAACTGCTTCTTATCAGGCACCAGCCATTCGGTCACAGACTTTGCTGCTTGAACAACACACAATCAAGAGTGCCTGGGGACATTCCGGGTAGAGACTGTTGTCCCTGTCCCTTCAGAGACTCTCTTGCTATCTCTTTTCTATTATGAACTTTCATTTCTTCTGTGTTACGTATATTTATGGATCAGCTTGGATCTTTTTGAGCTAACGATTAGCCGCTTGTATGTACTTTTGGTAAGAACATATTAACAAATGAGACTGTCATGAGAAAATGTGCTTTGTGTATGTAAGTCCATGTCGGAATCCCATATATCTGATCAAGCCCCATCACTAGCAAATGCGCTCTGGTTGACTGTGGACTGGAGGAGGTGGGAAAACAGGGGTGGCGGCTGGCAGCACAGGAGAGTGGCAGCTTTACAGAATCCACATGACAGGTCAGACAGGGAGACCTTCAGGCTTACGGCGACCATAGGAAAGATTTGGAGATCTCCTGGTCTGGTCTCTCTTTTATTTGTGATTGGTTAACAATGCAGAGCTAAATGCACAGATGGTCTCTGACCCACTGGGCTCTTCCCCTTCCTGAAGACACTCAGCCAGAGTCGGTGTCTGTGCTGGATGCCAGAGGAAGGGCCAGCTTCGCTGCATTCAGCCCACTTAGCTAAGCCACAGATGGTCCCTGTATTCACCAGTGTCCAACCCTTTGACAAATGTTACTGAGTTCCTTGGCTCCATAAAAATCATGTGTCATTAAGTTCCCTGGGTTAAGTGCATGCTACTCAGGAAAGCATTTTCCTTGTCTATTTGCTTGATGAGATGTTTACAGACCTCCAACATCTGAACTTCAGTTGTGGCTTCCCCTCCTCTCCCGCTGTTGCCTCCACTTCACTCTCTGAGATGCTCACTCATGACTGAACTGTGTGCTCTTCTGTCTTTGAGAGTTGCTTAACATTTCCTTGGCTCCTGTGGAACTCAGATATCCCCAACCCGTAGTGCAGAATGCTGGGAGCAAATGGAGGAGGTGGTATAGTTTCACACAGCTTTATTATTTCCTGCCCTTGGTCTTAATCCCAAAGGCTGAAGATTATTTCCAAATGTGCCCTGCAGCCAGTCCCGTCATTACATGGATATTAGGTCGTACAACTCAGCGCTGTGGATTAGGCATCTTTGTGTCTCTTGAGGCTACGTGTGGGTTAAGTTTTGACACTGAAAAACAGAGAGAAGAGCAGCCTTGTATGACTGATTGGAAACATGTACAGTGTGGCAGGCCATGCATGTGGAGTTCAGGCCAGGGCTTCAGCAATGTGAACTGAAAATGTCAGCATCCTCTGCCAGCAAGAGAAATCATTTGAAAACTAGACACCATCACCCAGTTCCTATCCAGCCTTGGTTAGAAGCCATGTGTAATCACACTAATTAGTCTGAAGGCACAATGTTTCCATGTAAACATTCTGCCATGGAAAATGGGTTTTGACAAACAGTAACTCTTGCTTAAACTCCCCTTAGAAGCCCTGCAGTGACAGGGAAGGTCAAAAGATACCTGGGAAATGGATTATCTGTCTCTAGTTTTCTCCAAGAAGATTCTAGTTGTTAACTGAGCAGAGTGCAGGTGAAGGCATTTCCAAGGTGATGCCACCATTTCTCCCTGCCATTTTTTTTAGATTAAAAGACAATATATGTGCATAAGGCCCTTGAGTAAAAGTGACAAGATTAATAAGATTATACACAGAAACTTAAAAGATATACGTTAGTTTAAATGATATTGCTCAAAATGCATTATGTCTGCCATGCTGATGTAGAACTCTGTGTTCCCAGAGTGTGTCACTATTCCTGTTGTCACATGACCACCTTGATTGCCACATACCACACCCATATGTATGTGCACTAGCCCATTCAACCCAAGCACATTTATAGCTGTATATTCACACATATGTGCACATACATTGATATATACACGTGAGTATGCAAACAGTTGCCCAACACATATAAGCATGTACACATGCACACTTATCTTCTCAACCATCAACTCTGAGGAACTTTCAGTGGCTGTCATGGTGCATGCTCAGTGGATGGTTTGCTCCATTCACTGTCCACACCTCTCATTCACTGTTCACACCTCTCATTCACTGGTCATGTCTCTAATCACTGTTCACACCTCACATTCACTGTACACACCTATCTTCACTGTTCACACCTCTCATTCACTGTTCACACCTCACATTCACTGTCCATCCCTATCTTCACTGTTCACACCTCTCATTCACTGTTCATACCTCTCATTCACTGTTCACACCTTTCATTCACTGTTCACACCTCTCATTCACTGGTCATGTCTCTAATCACTGTTCACACCTCTCATTTGCTGTTCACACCTCTCTTGTCTTTTCTCCTCGTGTGGTCTATGCCACCCTTGTTCCTCTGTATCAACAATGGTATAAAGTCAAGGTCCAAATCTCATGGTACTACCAACCCCTTGCTTACTTCTTTCTCACTTTTTATTTTATGTGTATGAATGTTGTGCCTGCACGTATGACTGTGCACTACACATATCTGGTGTACTCACGAGCCACTAGATGCCCTGGAACTGGAGTTACGGTTGCTGTGAGATATCATGTGGACAGTCGTCATGAAAATCAATTATCCAAAAGAGCAGGTGCCCTTAACTACTGAGTCACACTCCAGGTCCACCCTTGCCTAGATATTAGCATAGTGGGTTTACATAAATGCTGACCGACAGTTTCTGAATTAATTCATAATCGATCTAATAAGGACTCCTCTGGGAGAATTTTCAAGAGATGTGAGCAAAATAGTAATAAAAGGTAAGTGGGGGAGATACTGTTTAAGTCAAGGATTTTTGTATACTCTGGGTTGGGCTCTGAAATCAGGCAGTTCAAATTTTTTATCCTTGTACAATCCCAGGGAAACTGCTAGATCTACCTCAAGTCCAGCATTATCAATGTTCTCACTTACACAAGAGAAATGTTTAATCCATCACTGGCATTATTCCAAGGCTAGCATTCATTCATGTGAAGTACAGTGGTATTCAGAAACCTGAAATGAGGAGAGTTTGAGGGGGGCCGCTTGCACTCCAGTGGAAGATAAGTGGGTGAAATCATGACGAAGGCCATGTCAGCTACTTAGATCCTTCCTCAGTACGCACGGAAACTTGGAAGATACTGGGTCCTCAAGCAATTGTTGTCGAATAAACGTGAATACAGGTGCTTTAGCAGAAGTGGCTATGAAATACCTTACACAGAATCTCTGGCTCTTTTCCATATTTGCAAGGTGACTGGCTTGCACTCCCACGCCAGAGGGGTTGTACAGTGACCAAGCCTGAGGATTTTTACTTATTTTATGATCTTTTGCCTTATTGACCTGATTAGCAATGTATACAGCCACTCAAGAAGGAAGCAGGAAATTGAGAAGATAGAAAGGAGCCAAGGAAGGAAGGAAAGAGGGAAGGGAGGGAGACATATAGGAAAGACGGACAGGGAGAGAGAGCCCAAAGGGGGAGCAGGGAGAGGAGAGGAGAGGAGAGGAGAGGAGAGGAGAGGAGAGGACAGGAGAGGACAGGAGAGGACAGGAGAGGACAGGAGAGGACAGGAGAGAAATGTTGGGCGTGTTCTTTCTTGAAGATCTATCAGACCTGGAAGAGAAGCTATGTGTGGAAGTGACCCGGAGAAGCTGAGGAGTCCACTGAATGACCTCCAGAGACTTCTTCCAGCACTAATGATCCATGAAGGAGATTTACAGACCCACGCGCATTGACCCCAACCAAGCCTTGGCTGACTGCTTCCCTTCGACTTTGGCCAAGGTTCTCACCTCTTTCACAATGGCCGCTCCCTCCCAACCTGCCCTGCTTGCCTGCCCCGCCTGCATGCCTAGGCTGCTGGTAGTCATCGCTGGCCTAGGGCCCAGAGGGTGTATTCAGTACCCCAGAGGTGGAATTTGCTCCCCACGTACAGTGAGGCACCAGCTGGGCCATGTTCTCAACATGTTCAGCCAAGTTTTCTTTCTGGAGGGATCACCCTGTGAAATTTGACTTTCCTCTGTTTGCTGACTAGACCAGTTGGACAGTGGTCACCCTGAGATCACAGGAAGCACATGTTTGCTATAAAGTCTCTTTGGGACCCACATGGCCCTCGGATGAGCAACAAGCTCAATTTCTTATTTTATTTTTTCTTTTCCATGGGAATAGGAGTGTGTTTCTGCCAAATGACTTTTTTTGAAAAATGCCTTTCTCTTGGCTGCTCCTGGGAAGGGTGCTCAAGGGTCTGGTGATTTTTTTTTCAACTATGTATCAAGGAGAACCTTAAGCCTTTAATGGGGGAACAACAAAGAGAAAAAGAAAAAGGAAAAAAAGAAAAGAAAATGGCCTTCTTGCACTTGGTTGATGGGTCTTATATAGCGGACAAGTCCTTTTCTCTCTGACAAAGCTGAATTCACGAGCCTCTTGGTGCAGACAGGAGACATTGAGAAGAGGGCATGGCAATGAGCTCTGTGACTCATCCTAGCCACACCTCTTACTTAGAAAAAAAAAGAAGTTATTTTGTGGAGATATTTAGTGGATCACAACATTTATTGGCAGCCAGATGGTTTTTTGATTCCCCTGTGAATAGAACTGAAAACAAAAACAGGAAGAAAGCTAGGGGTGGGTATCTATGTCCATTCGGGAGAGAAATGAAATCTGGCATCCTTCAAGGTCCCAAAGCAGAGTCCCGGAGGTGGGGACTATGAGTGTCTGATGTGGGAAGTTCCCAAATATTGTTTATAAATGTTTGTTTACATTTTAAGGGGGATATGCTGTAGATATTTGCATTGGTATGGATCTTGGTTTATTGATACAAATTTAAGGTCAATTTTATTATTTGTATTTCTGCTCTTAATTTAGTGTGTTTGTGCAGCTCATTTAAAAATGTAATGTATAATTAAGAAATACAGTTACTTGATAATCATCTATAACAATCAAGCTTATAGTCATGTTAGTTAGGTTTTCTAGATGTACAAAGATATATTTCAGATGGATAATTATTTTTCAAACCTTTCAAAGACTACAGAATAGGGCATTTAAAATGTTTTAAAAACTTAGGACTTTTGATGATAGTGAGACACATCTGCTCCTGGCAGCACCAATTACTTCAAGAGAAAGATGGGCATCAGAAGCTCCTTACAGAGTTTGTTAGATATTTGGACAAGAAACTGCTCCTGTCTGGACTGCTTTATGTTATGCTGTCTGAACTGGACATGCAGGACCCACAGAGAAATGACTGCTGAACTTGCCTAAAGGTGAGACCATCCTTTGGGGTTCCTGCTTCATGAAGGAAAGAATCTGCCAGACATTGTGCAGGACACAGACAAAAGTGACTGACAAACTGCCAATATAGGTGGAACTGATGTTAAAATTTCCTGCTTCATAGGAAAGTTTGCCAAAAACTATGGACCTGTAGGCTGAAGATGGGTGCTCCAATGTTAGAGAAGAACTTTGGGTGGCTGTCTAGGCAGCAAGATGTCTCTGTCAATTCTAGAGTTTTGGAAGTTGCTTACAGTGCACTCCCTGTTAACTTAGGTAATATTATATCCTTCTACAGTCTTTGATGGAGTTAAAAAATAGATAGTTATAATAACAGTTGTCATTAGTTATAGTAAAAGATAAAGTAGATATAAATATTGTAACTATAATTCTTGCTTAATGGCTGTTTTGTTATATGTAATTTGTACTATATTAAAGTTAAAAACCTACCTTTTTATTGAAACAAAAAAGGGGAGAAGATACAGGAAGTCCTTCTCTATATGTATTGCTTTTGTTGGTTAATGAATAAAGGATCACCTTTGGCCAGTGATAGGGCAGAAAAGAGCTAGGCAGAAAAACTAAACTGATTGCTAGGAGAAAGTAGGTTGAGTCAGTGAAAAACCATGTAGCCACTGCCAAAGAAGTCAGATGTCTGGGAACCTTACCGGCAAACCACGAGCCTCATGACAAAATATAAAATAATAAAAATGGGTTAATTTAAAATGTAAGAGCTAGTTAGATATACACTTAAGCTATTGGTCCAACAGTGCTGTAAATAATACAGTTTCTATGTGATTATTTCGGCTCTGGGCAGCTGGGAACAAAAGAGCAGCCCCTGCCTAGAAGTATCCCCTGTCCTCCCATCTCTGCACATGCTGATGCAGAAAGCTAGGTCAAAGATGCTTTCAGGTCCAGCACCTAAACTAATTGGAGTTTGGTTTTGCTTTTTAACAATGATCTAAATGAGCTAGGGGTGGTGGTGCACACCTTTAATCCCAGCACTCAGGAGGCAGAGGCAGGCAGATCTCTGTGAGTTTGAGGCCAACCTGGTCTACCAGAGCTAGTTCCAGGACAGGCTCTAAAGCTACAGAGAAATCCTGTCTTGAAAAACCATAAAAAAAAAAAAAAACAAGGTCTAAATGTCCATCACTGAAATGCCTCCCGTGGGGTGCCTTGTCTCCAAATCAGAGTGAGAGGAAAGAAAAGGAAAAACAGCTTCCTGCCTGAAAACAAAGAAAAGACACTTGAAGTTTTATTCGCCATAAGAGCGAGAGAGATGCTTCCACTTCAAAGGAACATGACCTACAGACAGAAGGGATTTTCACAGAGTGGAAGCATCCTCTGGATTAAGGTCAGAGGGAGCATGAATGCTCTAAATAAGGTGTGTGAAGTGATCAAGCCTCAAGTCCACTCTCCCCTGGCATTGGCATTCACAGTTTTACAATGCCCTGCTTCTCTCTGAGAGGCTCCTGGACACGTGCCTAGTGAGGTCCTACCCGAGGACCTTGACCCTTTGCTTTATTTGTTTGTATCTTTCAGTTTATTGTCTGGATCCATTTTATTCCTGAGAAAACTTTTCCTTCAGAAGTGTTTACGGTTCACTACTGAGAGTAGAGGAAGAGAATGAGAGGGAGTGTCCACTACCATTTTCATCTTCGAACTGCCTGAGCACAGCTGGTGGGCTGGGGGTGGCAGCTTACATCTTCAGGTACCAAGTGAAGAGCCCATCTAGCGACTGTCTGTCGCGTTCATGGTCCTCCCGTGGAGCATGCCATTGAAACTGAAAAAACAGTCTATTAATTCAGTTTGGTAGATTTGATTCCCACGTCTCTACTGAAACTGAATTAATAGATTTGGTTTTTTTTGAACCATAAGTTGAAAGTTACAAGTTAATCATTTTACTTTTTGTTTTAATCGTTGAAACACTGATTTAAGCTATTTAAAGATTCTCAATGTGTCAACTAGGTTGCTTGATTACATAGTCACATATGACAATAATCTACTCATTAAGAACTTCATTGAAATTTTTTCATTTTTAACAAGCAGAATTGTCTTTAAGAAGTCTCAGCTCATGTAAGTTAAAACAGGACTTTAAAAACTAGATCAAAATTGAATGATTGCGACCAAAAAGTTGAAGTGAATGAGGTTTTCATTTATTTTCATACTAACAAGTTATTCCATCACTTTGAAGGGTTCTGACAAAAAGCAAGAATCTTCTGGATAGAAGATAAACCAACTTTATTGCTTACAGCAATAGTAGAAGCCAACTATTAGAACTTTCTCATGCTGATTCATTGAGGCCTAGCAGTGGGAGGCAAAGACAGCCAACTGGGGCTCTCCTGGGTATTGCTCAGTAGGGTTGTTGGCTGCCATGAAGGAAGCACTGGCTTTGGTCTCCAGCTCCCTCATGTGCAAATGTTTGTGTTACAAGCGAGAAGCTAAACTCTAGGAGTGGGGAGGTGAAAATCCAGGCACCGTGACACACCTATGGAATTACAGTACTGGGGAGGCAAAAATCAGTTCATCTGTGAAGCTCACTGGTAGCCAGCCTAGCGGAGTGCGTGAGCTTTGGGTTCTGTGAGAGACCCTTGTCCCAGAAAATAGGGTGGCAGGTGATAAAGACACCCAATGTAGACCTTTGGCTTCTGTGAGAATTTGCCTATTCATGCGTGTATGCACACATACACACACACACACACACAGAGAGAGAGAGAGAGAGAGAGAGAGAGAGAGAGAGAGACTGAGACAGAGAGAGACAGAGATAGACACACACACATACATACACATACACACACACACACACACACACAGAGAGAGAGAGAGAAACAGAGAGACTGAGACCATTTCCATCTTCCAGGACTGGTTTATACACATATTTTATTCAGATATCCTTGAAAAGGGGATCTAGAGCACAGTTCATTTGCTTTATGACATCACAGACATGGAAGATCCATGGAGAACTATCTCCTAGCAACAGGTGGGTCAACAAAAAATGGGGGTTCATCAATATTGATATCCAGATGTGAAGACCCAGTCAAATTTAGAATTATTATCTCAAGGCTTCACGCAAGCTGTGACTTTCACCTGACTTATAGAAAAACAAAAATAAAAAAAGCAAGAACTGGAATCATTTTTTTAAAAAAAAATCACTGTTTTTTTTTGCCTAATTGCTTGTTTTTGTTTAATTGTAATAAAAAGTATTGCAACTTTTTATTTACAAAGTTCCTTCAACAATTTGAATCTATCAGAAAGACATCAAATGTCCCTAACAAAGAAATTGTTATGGACCAGATTTTAATCAGCTCTTTATTGAAAAAGCTGACGAATCCTTGTCATTTAAAATTTGATTTTAGATAAATGCAAAGTTCATTTGTATTATAAATTCTACATAAGCCAAAAGTGAATAGTTTTTCACCCATGAAAACAGGTCCTGGTAAGTCCACCCTCTAGGACAAAAAAAAAAAAAAAAGATTGCTCTTAAACAATGGTTCTTTGTAAAGTTTGTTTTCGTTGAATTTATCATAATAAAAAGGCTACTTGGTTCAGAACAGAGATGCATACTAAATGCCGCACCCTGAAACAAAATAAAGCATTCATTACCCCCTGTCTGGTACTGAGTCCTACAGTTTATCAAATTGACCCAGCAATAAACTCTACATTTGTGAAAAATAGCAATAGAATTGGGTCTTTTCTGTAAGTGGAGCCACGTTGAGAATAGGATAACATCATGAATACAGTGTAAGGAGAGAGGAATGTGTTCAGAAGCAGCAAGGGAGGACTTTCTAACTGTGTATGTACTTCAGATACAAGTGTGTCCAGGATCAGCATAATATATTCTTTAAAGTAAGATCATCTGGGAATGTGTGCTCAAGTTACAAACTCTGTACACCTGGTAGGATTTGAAACTCCACAGTGAAACAAACATCTGTTACACAATACTGTTATTTATTATTGATATGACAAAAATAAAGGATGAAAAGTATTCTTGTTCTGGAAGCATGGTCCATGCCCTGTGTGACTGTGGGTTTGCAATGCACTGCCTATTCCTGTGTTGAGTTTATTTGACCTAGAGTGGTAGATAGATGGCTCTGTGCCCATGGGAGATGAGTGATTGGCACCCCGCAAGTTGCAGTAGATGCTAAATGAAGTTTTTCAAAGTCTGTTGTAGTCTCAGGAGGAGTCTTTTAGTAAAGCTGGGCAGATGGCTCAGTGGTTAAACTACTTTTCGTGTAGGCATGAGGACCTGAGCTCACTGCCTGTCACTAAGCCAGGCACAGGGGCTTGTTCTTGTAATCTCAGCACTGGGGAGGCAGAGACAGGAGAATCCCTTGGCCAGACCTTGGCCAGAAAGTTCCAAACCACTAAGAGAAAAAAAACAGTGTTTCAAAAAACTAGGTGACTGGGCCTGATGATACATGCCTTTACTCTAAACCCTTCAGAAGCAGAGGCAGGAAGATCTTTGTGAGTTCCAGGATAGGCAGGGCTACATAGTGAGACAATGCATTAAACCAATGCATTAAACCAACAGCCAACCAATCAACCAACCAACCAACCAACCAACCAACCAACAAGTAAAAGCCAAGGTGTCTAAAATTCCTGAGGAACAAACGGCTACTTGAAGCCATATGTACATGCAAACATGTGTATATATACCTGTGCATATGCAGAGTTGTGTGTGCACACTCACACAGACACAACTGTATTAGCAGGTAGAAAGTGAGGGACTCATCTTCCTCCCTTCATAAACTCATTAGCTAATTAGCCTTACGGATCACAGTGAAGGCAGAGAGCTGTTTGCATCACACCTCCACTGATGGACTTCTGAAAGGCAACCATGCTGCTTCTCCCTTCTTTCCTTCTTTCCTTCTTTCCTTCCTTCCTTCCTTCCTTCCTTCCTTCCTTTCTTCCTTCCTTCCTTCCTTCCTTCCTCCTTTCCTTCCTTCTCTCCTTCTTTCCTTGTCTCCTTCCCTCCCTCCTTCCCTTACTCCCTCTCTTCTTTTCTTTCTTCCTTTTTTTTCTTTCTTTGGTTCTTTTTTTTTTTTTTTGAGACAGGGTTTCTCTGTATAACAATCCTGGCTGGCCTGAAACTTGCTTTTGAAGACCAGGCTGGCCTTGAACTCCCAAAGATCTGCCTACCTCTGTCTCCAGAGTGCTGGAATTAAAGTTGTGCACCACCAGCGCCGGGCATGGCCATCCTTTTTTGCGTTCATCTTACTTTGCTCAACCTTAGTTGCTAAAGTTATCCTGGGTGTAAATGGGGACTATACTTGTAGTTATTCAGGGCAATGAATATTTTTAAGTGACCAGGGTTATTATTTAATAACAGGAAAGAATCTGTTCAGAATTTAGATAGAAGGAAGAAATTATAAAGTTGAGTGGGAAGAACAATAAGAAGGAAATGGAGCGGACATGGATATAATGCTCAACACTACCCACTGCTGTCCCGCCCTCTTAATTGGTTGGGTCTGTTGCTGACGTCTACTGGGGATAAATAATTAAACAAACTGCGGGTGAGTCTTGTGTAGTAAAAGAGGGGAGAGGGAGCTTAACATGGTTTGAGTCTTCTGTGAAGTCAGAGAGATGATGACACCTGGCACAGTGAATTGACCTTCTGTGACTCTCTAACAAAAGCAGAGCTAGTAAGGCTGGTCCAGGGAGACTTAGCCGAGCTGATGTACAGAACTATAGTTATTAGTATTAGAATACTCGGCAAATTGTTGGAAGCCAAATGCTGTTCAATAAATTACATCAATTTCCTATAAGATAAATATTTGTGTACCATATCTATGTCTCACTCATAGATATGATGTTTATAATAGATTGGATTTTACATGTAACAAGTATATATTCTTTTGAAAATCTTAAGGTCCTGAAGAAAGAAATGTTGTAGCCCTAGATTTTTGTGTTGGGAATGGAGACACTGGTTGATAGCAGGAGTGGAAGGAGATGAAGCACCAGTGTGTGCCAACTCATGGCACAGCATCGCAGTGGGGCTTTAGGGCTTGTCAAGATTTCCAAGCTAGCCTTTCCATACTCAGCCAAAGCCAAGTGTTTTCTTTCTAGTTAATTTTTCAATTCTGATGTATTTTCAGGGAAATTTGATCCATATGTCTGTTTTGCTCCAAATCATCAAACACTGTTTTCTAAGAGACTTCTCTGCACCAAGGTTGTCTAAACAGACCCATGGAGACCTCTCCAGAGGAAAAAAGACTTGATACACAGAACTTCCAGTGCCAAATTGAAAGGAGGAAAATTTGTTTATCAACTTGGTGAACGATTAGGAGGCATTAGCTATTGACTAAAGAGAGAGAAAAACAACATTCACTATTGATTACATAAATAATGGATGCAAGCCAAAGTTGATTTTTTACTTTCTAGAAAGTTATAGAAAGGAATTCAATTTTTTACTTTTATGTGCATTTGTGTTCTGCTTGCACATATGTCCGTGCATGTATGTTGGTATACTGTGTGTACAGTGTCTGTGAAGGCCAGAAGAGGGAGCCAAATCCCCTGGGACAGGAATTACATAAGGGTGTGAGCCTCCATTTGGGTGCTGGGATTTGAACTGGGTCTTAAGGAAGAGCAGACAGTTCTCTAAACTGCTGAACCTTCTTTCCAGGCCCTGGCCTTAATTCTTGGTAGCTCATATAAGAGCACCACATTTTGTTTTTGTGGGTTTTGTTTTCCTATTTTTACTCTTGTTTCTCCATTTAATCCTATGAGTTAGAGAAGGTATACAAAGCTCTCAGGCACACTGAATAGTGGAGACTAAGAGAAATCCAGACTTTCCTTACGTCAAATAAGGATCCTGTGGCAGAAGAAGACCTGGAACTCAATCCTAGTAGCTCTGTGTTTAGGGTTCTTTGGACAAACAGTGTGTCTCATTTCTCTCCATGTCTTACAAAACATGAGAAAAATGAGCCTACAGTCCACAACCCCTGTGAACCTAGACAACAAAGAGGACCCTAAGAGAGACATACATAGATCTACATAGGAAGGAGAAAAAGACAAGATCTCCTGAGTAAATTGAGAGCATGGGGGTCAAGGAGAAGGTAGAAAGGAAGAGGGGAGGGAGGAGAGTGAAGAAAAATGTATAGCTCAATAAAAATAATAAAAAAAAACTAAGAAGAATAAAAACATGTGACAGTATCTTAGTGAAATAGCTGACCCAGTGCATTAAATTTACTATGAATCCAATTAAGGTTATTGTTGGTGGCAGGGTTACACAAGGTATGAGCCTATTTTGCAAGTTCTTTGATCTTCATGTGCAGGTCAGACATAACCTCATGTTTCCACACATAGCTATTTATACAGACTTGGGGTTTGGTCTGATCTGATTAGGTCCATCTACTTCCAGCCAGGCCATTTGCACATTTGCTACAAATATTTATTATAAAGATTATTTATAATGATTTATATTATTAGAATGACTGTCTTAGCTCATGTCTATTTTTCTACTATTGCAGAAGTTGAGAAAGAAAAATTACTACAGGTTTGAGGCTAACTCAGAACATATAGGGTGAGTTCCAGGCAAGTCTGGGCTATAATATGGGAGAGACCTTCTCTCAAAAATACCAAAAATAAATATTATGTTCATAAACATTTGTTGAGTTTAAGACAGAATAAAAAAAAATGATTTTATAACTTGTTGCCAAAGATTAGTGGGAATATAGTATAAGACAGTTTTGGTTCTGTTACTGTAGTTACTATTTCTGGTCTAATGTTATATATTGAATTTCCAAAAAATTGTATTTTTTTGCGAGGTAAAAAAGTATGTAAAAGTTTATGTAAGTAAAGATACAGCTACACATCTAAAACTGTCTATACTAAAATGATAAAATGCTGAGTTCTGAGATCAAAAATGGGTGATCTTAGGAAGTTTGTTCCGGTTTTCTCCCTTTCATAGTCACCTTACTAATTAATTCAGCAGTTATTACTCTGGGAGTTACATAGGAAGACTTGAGCTAATGGGCATGAGAGGGAAGGCGCAGCATCATTAGAATAGACTGAGGCATTGAAGGTAAATACACACGGGTTTGGACGGAGATGTTGACAGCAGAATGAAAACAAAGCTGTTACAATGAAACCATCATGAGAAAAACTGTTACAATGAAGCCATCTTGAGAAAAACTTACAATGAAACCATCATGAGAAAAACTTACAATGAAGCCATCTTGAGAAAAAAAAGTCACAAAGAAGCCACAATGGAAAAAACCTGTTACAATGAAACCATCATGAGTAAAACTTTTACAATGAAGCCATTATGAGAAAAACCGTTACAATGAAGCCATCATGAGAAAATTGTTTCAAGGAAACTATGTCAGATTTATTTATGCTGATACACATAAACAGTTCATCAATAAAACAGTTCTATCACTCAGTTCTCTGCTCATGTGAAAATGTAGGCTGGTCGACAAAATCATATTTCATTTATAAAAAAAAATCTGTATATGGAAAATATTTTGAGAAGTGGGATTAGATGGACATAGATGTCATGGAATAGAAGCGGTGGATAAAAGGGTGTGTCTGGAAGAAATGAGATGAGATTTTGATAGATTTACTACAAAATAAATTGTGAATTGTCTTCTTTTTAGCTTTTCTCTGCCTTCCATATTGCCTTTTGTAAGCAAAACCTTGGAACCTAAATTAAAATATATATGAGAGTAAAAAAAGTATAGCATCCTGAGACTGGCTTAACTTACACAACACAGTTAGCACCAGTTATATCCATGCCTACATGTGTTAGAGTCTCACTATTTTTATAGCTGTACGTTCCATGATAAGAACCTGTTGCTGAAGATACTGCACACTCTAGCCACAGGACATGGAGAAGTCAGGTTGGTACTGACCGGAAATGTCCTATGTTAAATGTGGAAAGCAACAGAGGAAGTTAAGGAAGAATGGGTCAGAAAATGAGATGACAGAAAAAACATCAGTGTGAAAAGCAGCGCACAACCTGCTTCGCTGGCCTTGGAGATGCGCAATGAAGACGGCTACTCTAGGAATTCAAGTTGAAACTTTCAGGCAGCAAGAACAAATCCTGTAGAATCTTAAGGTCAGTCAGGAAAATTGCCCTTGAAGAGGATTGTTGAGTCCTGGTCCCTTTTGCTTTGTTCTTTGTTACCTGACACTGAGGTGGATGATTAGTCTCCACTGCAAACTGCTGCCACGAGACACTGCCACCTACCCAGAACCTGGGGCCATTTATGACCAGCAACCTTTGAACTTGAGTCAAGGTTTTGTGTTTGCTGCACCAAGTCACTCATTGCTGTAAAAGCTGAGCTCAGGTCTCACTGAGGACAGCTGACCGGTGCTGGTTGGTTTCTGTCAACTCGGCACAAACCTAGATGTATCTGAACCTAGATGTATCTGAGACGGGGGAACCATAGGGATCCATGCAAAACACCTATAATTTAATTTAAGCCTTTGATCTAGAGTCAGCTAGCACTTAGATAATTAGTGTGAAAATGATGGTTTCATATTTGCACTTTAGAACAAAATGATCTTATAGAACAAGATCTCTGTTCTGATTCGAAATATTTTGTTGGTATAGGAACATTTAAGCATATTGTCTACATCATTTTATTCCCCTCTAGAGGTCATGTCAACATGAAATTCCTGAAAGTAATGCCAATGAAATAAAATTAATTTTGTGTGGCTTACTGGGCTTTGCCAAAACAGCAGTAGTGTCTTTAAAGTGGTCACTTAAAATGCAGCTATGTTCTAGCTATGGAGAGTTTAATTTTCTCTTAGGACCTGCTCTCTCTATTTTTCTCCTTACATGCCTGAAGGATATCGAAACCCATGTGCTTGCACAGCATTTGCTGCCTGAGATCTGTGAGAATATTCCCAAGTGGGGCCCTACAGTAAATTTTAACATTTTATCTGCTGACCTCTGCTATATAAATAGCGTCTAAATGCTTTTTATGAAGAGAGGAAGAAGGTCAAAGGATGCGGCAATAAATCAGCAAGGATGGGATTGAAGAGATTGCTGGAATGCTTGCAGGAGACAGTTGACCCACTTTGGCTGACACAAATTGTATAGCTTCCTGTAGCATTCCAAATCTTTGGAGCTCAGATTCTTACTATGTGTCGTCATAGCTGACAGGGAAAAAATTGAACATCGTTTCCCATTGTTACAGATCCCCTCTTCCCACTGCAGGTCAGTCATTATCAGAGTTGTTCAGAGAAACATTAGTGTTGTGGAATAATATTTTAACTATGTAAAGATTGTTACATTTGTTTATGCTTTGGAATATTACTTTTACACTGTAAAGGTGGGCTACGTTTGTTTCTGCTGCCTTTTGTTAATAATGTAAGGATGTGTAAAGGTGGGCTACGTTTGTTGCTGCTGTCTTTGTTAATGGTGTTAGGATGTGTTACATTTGTTTATGTTGCATTTGTTTAATTATGTAAAGATGTGTTGCTATTTCACCTTGCTTGCCTAAGGCACATTATTGGTCTAATAACATCAGAATGACCAATAGCTAGGCAGGAGAGGGATAGGTGTGTAGGACTGACAGCAAGAATAAATAAGAGACAAAATCTGGGGAGAGAGACAGAGACAGAGAGACAGAACAGAATGAGGGAGAAAGAGAGAGAGGCACAGGCCTAGAGCCAGAAGTCAGGAAGCTGCCAGCCAATCAGATATGAGAAGCAGTGAAAGTAAGACATATAGAAGGAAAGAAAAGTAAGCGGATTTAGGAGCTGGCTGGTGGCCCTAAAGGAAGCCTGTTGCGCATGAGTAGCATCCTGGTTGGGCGATGAAGAAACACTTCAGAGAACACCAAGTCACATCCTCGGAGAAACAGACCTTCAGACGACAGCCGAGAGCTGGCTCTGGGTGCGCTGCAGCCAGCCAAGAAGGAAGGGATGCAGGGCCTGTCTAACACACTTTTATATACCTACTGGATTGAGATTATTGACATCGCATTTGGTGCTCAGGGGAACAATAAGTTAAAAAGGAAGTTCTCAGAAGTACTGTCCCCTGTGATGTGCTCTGTCACTGCTAAATGCTTAGCCAAAGCGAGGTCGTCGTAGTGACAATGCTGTCCTTCATGAATCGAGGATCATGCTGTGAGACTACAGGATATACCATGGCCGCACTAGGAACTCGCAATTATGTACTTTTTAACTTGTCAAATGCCCTCATTATAAGGACCACCGTGAGTGCTCTGTATCGGAAATATAGATGAACACGTGTGTGTCTTATCACTGTATCATTATTATTAAATAACAATAGGTTCACAAGGAGCAGGGATATCAATGGCAGCTGTTTCCCAGCTAGTTACTGGCCCGACATGGACACAAATTCTTTTAATCTGATCTTAATTGCTAGTCTTCATTCTCAGATCACACATGACACACCGCCTAGTGAACATAGCTGTGAATATGTAAGCGACAGAGTGTCTACAGTTAGTTAAAGAGGCAAAATGTTTCAAAGACATCTGGGAAGCCAAAGCTGGGAAACGACAGGGATGCAGGCCAGACAGTGAAACTAGACTGCGCTGCAGGGAGATGCTGGAGAAAGCCGATGAGGCTATGAGTAAGACTTCTGGTGCTCACAGATTGGACAGTGAGACTGCAGGGTTGGGCCCAGCTGCAGAGGAAGATGAAGATGGTGGATAGCAAGTCCAGGTGGTGAGCAGGGAGGGGTGAAAAGTTCAGTAGGCTGCATCAACACTCAGGACTGAGTCAAGCTGAATGCCCTGGGGTAGTCTGGAGTCCTCTGCTTGTTGGTCCTTAAGGAACACACTAGAAGCCCATAGGATGAGTTGGTGAAGCCTTTACCATTGCAGCACTAGGTGTCTACCTCTTTATGGGGTCCAGGTAAGGGACTTATGGTCTATCCTTAATTTAGTGTATTGCTAAATTCTTGGATCTGGTTTCCCTGATAGGGTTTTAGTACGACCGTATGCTCTTCCAATCATGATTCACCCTTATAAACTTGTAGAATGACACCATTTCTACAGGAACAAACCGTTTATGGGTCTGTGCTGCACATACAGCGCCAGACATATGTTCATTTGGACATACAGTGAACCTCCATCAAAAGAATCTAAAACGGCTTCTAAAATGGAGTCTTTGGGGCAAGTCACCATCTAAAATGCCACAGATTTATAAAAAACAAAAAATACAGAGTAACTTAGAGAAAGACACAGCTTGGTTCCAACAGCTTAGTCGAGTTCAACCTCCCATGGTCATGGTCATAGTGATGTTCAAGGGAAGGAATCAAGACCTATAAAGTAAAGGTTGGACCACAGATAGAAAAAAAAATAGAACAAAAGGAAGATGAACAAAAATGTTTGCATTAATAATTTTACTAAATAATGCTACCTGATCCAAACAAAGATTTAAGACAATTTAATGAAAACTAACAAGTTATAAGCAATCAGATATATATAATCATAAAAACAAGTATACATAAAGAAAATAAAATGAAGCTTATTGATTAATGGAAACATTAAGCAGAATGTGATTTGTAGTTCTAGCAAGTCCTATATAGTCAAACTAGGGAATGTAGACAGAAGAAGAACAGCAGAATACCTTTGGTTCTGGAAACAGAGACATTAGAGTTAGTAACCAGTATCTTACCAGTATCTCACTGTAGCATCCGCTTTACTCAGGATCTCCAGTGAATGGAGCCAGGTGAGACTTGGAAGTTAATAGAGGAGATAGAGAACAGTGTGGGATGAGACACGGCCATAGCCAAAGAGACCATTGTGCAGAAAAACACTCATGGAATAAACACTGACATAAAGAGCCCCCTGCAGAGGACATGCTGTCACAAAATAAGAGAGGACAATGGCCAGGAAGACCACCGGGTTAACCTACCTATTTGGGTAGGATATTTATTGTTTTCTAAAACCCACTTGAATGAGCTATTTTTGAAAAAGACTTGTTTGTTTTTATGTGTATGACTTTGGTACATGTTTGTGTACTAACTATATGCTGGCCTGGTCCCCACAGAGGCCAAAAGAAGACCTTGGATCGCCTGGAGCTAGAGTTACAGACAGTTGTGAGGCTCTACGTGGTGCTGTGAACCAAACCTGGGTCCTCTGACAGAGCGTCAGGTGATCTTAACCACTGAACCATCTCTCTTGCTTAACCATTTGTATTAACTCTTTGGTGAGGATACAATAACGTGCCTTCCTTGTTTACTGGAAATAAATGTCTCCACCCGGGGCCATAGCTACAATCAGTTCCTACCCTTTGAAGCAAAAAATCATATAACAGAACAGTTTAAAAATAATTAAAGAACAAAAAGTAAAATCTATTCAAATATGCATTACCGAGAGAAAATATAAAGCCCTGCAACCACCAGCTTCCTCTCTCTCACACAGGACTGCAGCTCTGGAGAAACACTCTGAGACAGCCTTCCTTCACCCCAGTGTTTCACCAGGCCTGAACTTGATTAGGAGGGAGGAGACCATTCTTGATGACCTTCAGGCTTGCTAATTTCCAGCTCACTACCTAATATTAGTGTGGGCAGGAGAAATGGAAATTTCTTAATGTGGCTGGTTTCCACAGGAATTGTGTTCCGAATTAAGGGTGGTTCTCTCTGGGAGGGCGTGCATATTACATCACAATTAATTTCCTTACTAAGTGTAAAGAATGTTTCAATTGTCAGCTGTGCTCTAACGACGACTTTACCAAGTAGGAAGAGAAAGAATACAGGCAGCAATTATGAAGAGAAAATGACATTTCTTTTCTGCGACACAGTCAAAGGGTAGGGTCAGTGGTAGGCATGAGGAGACAACGATGCTATTGAGCCTACTCCAATTCTAACAGGCAAAGGTGCTGTGTTAACAAGAAGGCTTGAACTACCGATCTGAGCCAAGAGTCACGGGAAGGGTTGTAAACCATGGCCTGACATATATGACCACGACATAACTGATACAGAATTGGGGGACAGTTCTCCCCTTTCCTGGAGGGGACACTGAGTATGCTGCCAACTTCCAATACTGATATGGGGAGGAAATTTTCAGTTTAACCTCTTTCCTCTGAATCGGTTGTCTTTTCTGTCTTTATTTAACTTTTGCTTTAACATCTCAACAACAGCAAGAGCAGAGGTAAATGAACAGAGAAGCCATCGTAAACTAGCAAGTGAGAAATCCAGATAAGTAGCATTTGAGCCAGGCCTAAGGAAGCATTTGAAACCCCCCTGGCAGGGGCAAAGGAGAAACAGCTCAGTTGATAAAGTGCTTGCCTCCCGAGTTTGATTCCCAGTACCCACATAAAACACACAGTGTGCTGGCCTGTGCCTGCAAGGTCAGTGCTGGAGAGGTGGAGGCTGCTCCCTGGGGGTTCACAAGCCAACCTGGCTTAACTGGCAAGTCTGGGGTCCCAGTCATGACCCTGCCCTGAAAGATATTATGGACAACTCCTGAGGAATGACATCCAAAGCTGACCTCTGACCTACACATGCACACATACACAAGTGACCTCATGTAATTGCTTCTTCCTATACCTATAAACTAAACGAATCCCAATGGCCATGCCGTTAGCATTGCATCACCTCCCACCCATCCTGCAGTTTACAGCCTTGAAGTTCACACTGGATTAGTCTGCAGAGATGGCAGCTAACCCTGCTGGGAGCCAGCACTAACCCTGCTGGGAGCCAGCACTTCTGCCCAGGCAGAATGGATTAACAGCACGTGCTGAGAGGGTGGCTGATCTCATCCATCTAGAGTAAAGCCAGAACGCATTCCCTCTCACAGGGGTAGGTGAGGTGAGAGAAGATGTGATGGAAGAAAAAATATGCACACAGGCTGCTTAATTGACCTGTCCTCATTTGTAAGCCATAACCCACTGTTTTTATTCTCTGCATATGGTCCTGAACTCTCAGCGACTCTCAAAGGAACACAGCCGTGTAAGTTCAGACCTGTGACGAAACAGTACTATTTTCATGACAGTTAAGCTGGCTCTAATGGTCTGCATGAGTCAAGGGAACATGCTGCCATTTTTCATTGCATGGAAATATTCAGGAAGTCAGAGCTGGGGCAGTTTAGGCAGTATCTCCATATTTCATTTCCAGGAGTACTGACAATGTAACGAGGAACAAAAAGGAGAAGGGGGAAGAGGGTCTTGGCGAATCTATAAGAGAACTCTTGTAGCGCAAGTGTTTGTGGTTAACCGAGAAACACATTATGAGTCAAGCCTTTGAGAAGAGGCGAATAATTAAAGACGAATGCTATGACATAACCATTTACACACCGCGGAGATTTTTTAGATTAAATCGGGCCTGACCTGCTGCTCGGCAAGTGTTATCATGGATCCTTGAGAAGTATTCGTTTATTTACTTTCTAATTTGGCCCATATGTTTTATTGAAAACACAAATTTTTGTGTTTCCCGTAGGAAATAGCCCGAGTCCAGTGCTAGTTAACAAGGCTGATGTGTTTGGGAACGAACCTCCTGGGTGGACTTAGAAAGCCCGTGAATGACAAGCCAACTTGCAAGCATCCAATCTTCCATAATCCTGGGAGCTTCGCTCTGAGTGCTTCTACAAGGAGGGGAATTCTCCCACTCCAGGGCAATTCACCCTGGAATTCCAGGGAGCTTATCATGCGTACATTTAGATAGCTCAATAACTTATCAGTTAAGGCGATAAGGTCACCACGGCCATAAAAGGACATATTGATTCTTTCCGTTGACTTCCTTCTAACACACGATCACACAAACATACAGATATGCATACACACTCTCATAAATACAACACATCACATGTGCACATAAACATACTCACACGAAAACACAACTGTACATATACAAGTGTATACTCAAGCACGTGAACTTATATACACATATATGCACTCACACATATGCACATAGGTACACTCATATATACTCACACACATGTATACACACATTCTCTCTCTCTCTCTGGGGACTCATCTCAAAGTTTGGCTGCCAGGTCTATCAGCCAATGTCAAGAAAATAGTTTTTCGAACCAGAGGCACATTATAGCCTCTCTTCTTTTGTGATTTTTATAATATAAAACATGCCAAGGAACTCCAGGAGATGGCTTCATGGTTTTCTAAACGCTATTAAATTCGAGCTGGTAGTTTTATTAGATGCAGGAAGTGGTAGGGAGAGAAACGAGGATGACCAGGAGGGCTTGCACCACAGGCTCTTGTTCTTTCTATTCGAGGAGAGATGCAACTGCTGACGGAAGGCAGGTTTCCTGCAGCCTGAAATCACAGGTGTCCCATGGTAGGCTCGTGGAAGGATGCTCTACTAGAGGACCGTACGCACAGGTGCAGAGAAACCACAGCAACATTCATTCATTCTCGAGAATGAAGCTGAGTGTCCAGGGCCTCTACCCCCCGAGACATCGTTAGGGATAAGGGATTAGAACCTGACATGTGCTTTCTTAGCAGAGCATTTCCTTCCCAGGAATGACCAACCCAACGTGTTCTGTTCCCTTGCAGGACAGAGAATGAATATGGTTCTGGGAGAGAGAAGAGGGAAGAAATGTGGGCAGACTCCCAGTGTAGGGCACCAAAGAGGACAGATATCAAGAGGAATGTGCTTGGGTTCAGCAGGGAGGCAAGCACAGGCACACCAGCCAGTGTGTGTGTGTGTGTGTGTGTGTGTGTGTGTGTGCCACTCTCTCCCAAATTGAAAACATTCCCATCAGTATTGTCACACTGCAAAGTTTAAAACAACTGCAAGAATCTACTGTGCCCTGCTCCTTCCTCCCCACGTCTGTGCCTCCCACTCTCCATTTCCCTCTCTTTCAACCTCTTTTCTATTCCTTCTCTTCCTCCTTTTTCTCTTCATGTCTCCTCTCTCTGTTCTCCATCTCTATTCTTCCTTTCTTTTTCTTCTCCTTTCCCCTCTTTTCTCTTTCTTCTTTCTTTACTTTTTATTATTATTTTTTGAGAAAGGCCCTCACGAGACAGTGCTGGACTGACATGGACCTCTCTGTGTGGTGCGGACTGTGGGTAAACAAGGCCTGGCGTTTTTATTTCCTTCCTTCCTTTCTGTCCCCTGCTTCTTCTCTTTGATCTCTCTGTAGCCTAGGCTGGTCTGGAGCTCACAATAATCCTCCTGCCTCAGCTCTCCAAGTGCTAGGATTGGGGCATGCACCCTCACACCTAGATCTACCACACCTTTTTCCTACTATTGTTTCTGCCTTCATGCCTTCTAAGTTGTTCCAGGATCACTAAGGTTTATCTTATATGCCGTTGGGCTAATGTCACCTCTGTGGTGGGGGGGTACATTCACGTTTGCCGTGAGAGAGCCCTAGTCAAGGTTGAGAAGTCAGCACCGTAGTGAGTTGAGAATACCACTGTACTGCATGTGTCAGATATCATGGTTCCCGCACTTCCAGCCATCGTCACTCTCTGAGAGTGGAGGTGGATGAGAACAGTGTGTTCAGGGGCCTCCTGCTCACTTGCTTCAGTCCCTTTCTCCCTCATTTCTTCCCAGAGGTGCTTATTTGGTAAACGGCAAGGCAGGTCTCTTCAGAAAGCAGTGTCCTTGTCATTCAGTCCCCCCACGCCTTTTAGTCCTTCGTCTTCTCACAAGACCTTCCATCAAGTTCATTTGGGGCTACACTTTTAAGTGCAACTATAGTTCCAGCAGGGAACTGGCTTTCATCCCTCTGTCTCTGCAGCTTCTGGAATGTGCAGATTGTGACCTTTCCCCCAAAGCTGTCCCAGCTCTAGGAAGGCCAATCAGTCAGTTCCCATAGTAGTTACTGCATTCATCTACTAAACAGTCGAGTTAAGACAAGACGTGGGTTGTTTAGCTAACTAATTGTGTCTTTGCATCGGAATTAATGAATGAAACATGGTGTGAGATTTTACAAACATCTTTAAATGCCAGAGCCTTGCATGTCACACCAGGAAGCCAGCTTTGTGTAGATGGTTCCTGTTTTAACATTCGGGATCAAATGAAAAGACAGCACTTCCACCACCATGGAGAAGGCTGCCAGGCACCTAAACCGTAGGATAACTTCAAGTTTTCCAGTATGTTTCTAGGGTCTGATTTTAATCATTTGGTGTTTAATTTGAAAACACACTGGCATACATAACAGACTAGAAACATCAGAATTCTAAATAACTGAGACAGAAAACAGGCCAAATGAGGAGGCAGGCAGACAGTGCGCAGGATCCCGAGCCTTGTGGTCTGTCTTCTCTCAGAATAGTAAGTGTGGAGATGATCCTTGGTTCTCTGCAGACCCTCAGCTTCCCTTGCGTTGCTGACTTGCAGAAGGATGCTGGACAGAATGGAAAGTGTGAGCATGGGTGCCAAGGAAGGAAAGATACGGTCCACCAGTTTTACTCCAACACTTTCTGACCCCAGAACCCCGGGGGACTTTTACATTTCACTCAGCTACCCATTTTATGGGCTTCAAAGATGATATTGCTTTTCACTAATATAAACAGTGTGCTTCCGTATACAGCCAGGTATATTCTTCAGACAAGTGTCGATAGCTTCTACCTCCTTTTAAAACTAGTGTGGATAGGTTTGTCAGTGGCTCCAGCCCTAGAGCCATAAGTGGGGATTTTGTGTTATGTTTAAATGGCAAATGCATGTATTTTCCCAGCTAGTGAGGAAAAGCTGTCCAGAATGGACTGATAGAAGTCCAAATACAGTAGGGTGGGTGTGGTCCAAAAGTGGAATGAAGCAGAGATGCTGGGGGCATGCCTTTTACAGGCACTGCATGTGTTGACTAAGCCTCCGTTGTCCAAAACTGACAAGCGAGATGTACTGAGATAAGACCATCTCTATTGTCCCTCTGCTCTCTAGAGCTATGTGAGATCTGGGGACTCAGATCTGGCCAGAAAGGTGCTTATAGCTCCCCCCTGTTGCCTTGTGTTTTCAGAAGTGCTGCCTTGGTCTGGGGTACAGCATTTTGCTACAGAGACTATTTCCTTTCTGCTTCTTTACCCAGTACTGCTTTCTGGTTTGAACAGGTTCTGTAATTCATGACTAACTCTCAGAGTTGACCCAAGAGCCAGTCCCTAGAATACGTTGATCAAGCCCCGCTCACATTGTAATGCTTGTAGTATTTTTGTGGTCCTGTCCACCTTCTGTGGCTCTTCACGGTGCTGAGTCAGCAGGTGGAAAGGGAAGCATATTGATTGTGTTGGTGGTTCATCCTGTGACCAAGGGACAATCAGGTTCCTGCTCCTCAGAGAAAGCATGAAGGGTTATACCTGGGTCCTCATTGTTTCCCATTTCCGCAACCAATAGTGAAATTAATGAAAAAAAAATGACAGCATCTGAGAGAAAGAAGGACTAGTGTGGAGTGAAGGCTTGGGTTTCTCTAGAAGGAAAAGGCAAATTAACTGAGAGTATGTGGGATGAGGAATCAGAGAAAGAAATAGCTGTAAATATCCAGTCTGGCCTCATGGAGAGTTACAGAAACTAAGTCCAGCAGATGTGTGCACTTCCCCACTTGCCTACTATGTTGTGTGGAGGATATGCTAGCTTTTTTCTCCCCTTAGCTGTCTTCTTATCTGTATAAGTATTATGGTGCTGTTAGCAAGGTCAGTGTTCTTAGTTCACTGTATTTTGGGAAGAGTCACTGTTACTAGGGCTGTTGCCAAGAATGGCCGACATCGTTCAGAGATGTACACTGAGCCTTTGGCTTAGAGTGGAGATATTGCCATTTGGGACTTTGTGGTATTCCATGGGGGAATATTATCTAGATTAAGTTCACTGAGCTGGGAAGGCCTCTCTTACCTATATGTGATACCATTTCATGGGCTGGGATCCTGCACTAAACAAAAAAGGAGGACACGCCAGGGGTAGGGGGGCAGAAATGTGCCTTATTCTCTTCTTCTTGAAGGGGAAGGCAATGTTAGCAACAGTCTCAAGTTCATGACTTCTGTCCATGATAAGCTACACCCTTAACCTAAGTGTTAAAAATAAAACCCATTCTCCCATTCCCTGTTACCTTGTTTCTTGACATAAGAAAAGTAACTAAGACAATGATTTTTGCATTTATTTTCGAATTTTATCATGGTAAAATTTATGTAACTACTGGTATGTATTTTAAAAACTTCCAGAAACACATCTTCACAAACAAACTCATTTGAAGGAGGTCAGCATAGATTCAAAAGCTGGGTCTTTTGTTCCCAAACAGCTGTTTTCTGAAATGACGGATACTTCATGTGTGACCTGCAAGCCCAGAGTTTCCCATATCTTTCCCTCCCCTAAGAGCATTTACCATCCGGAGTTTTATCATGATACAGTACACTTAACTACCGCTACAGATCTTAGGATGTAGTAGGAGACTGACTACTCGTTCGTTCCCAGCTACCCACACATAAATAACCACACAGAAACTTTATTAACTACAACACTGTTTGGCCAATATCTTATGCACATTTCTAGATAACTCTTACTTCTTGAATTGCCCCATTTCTATTAATCTGCAAACCACCATGGGGCTGTGGTCTACCGGTAAGGTTCCGACCGGTGGCTGACTGGCATCTTTCTCCTGCGGCACTTAAATGGCATCTCCTCTGACTCCACCTACTCTCTCTCTATAGCTCTTCCAGTGTGGCTTTATTATACCCTTCTATGGGCTGAACCAGCTTCTTTATTAACCAGTGGTAATAAAACATATTGATTGCATACAGAGGGGAACCCACATCATTAGAAGTTTACTTACAATGCATTTCAACAATTTTAAGTATGAAACGTAGAGATATTCCAGTGATTCATCAAGAGGCCAAGGTCATGACTCAGTTTAGCTCTCAGTAACATCCAGTTTACATTCATCAGGTTGTGCATTCAGCCTCACACTGTCTATCATTAAAACTGAAACCTTACAGTTAATAAGCAATAACCTCTCGCGTCTTCCTCCACTTTCTGGCAACCTCCATTCTGTTCCCTGTCTGTGATTTTGAAAGCCCAGTGTGGCTGAATTATTTCCTCTAGCATCGTGACCTTCAGGCTCATCTAGGTTGCTTTTTTTAAAATACGGTTAAAAGTATACCATATCTGCCTATCCATTTGTCTGCCAGTGTGTACTTGGATTGCTTCTGTTTTAACTATGACGGTTAATGACCAACAACTGGTTTGTAGACAAAAGCCTTGAACTTTACCTGAACTGAACAAAAATCTCTTCCTTTGTAGAAGAATCAATAGCAATACTTCTCAAATTGACAAGGAGAAAACAAGTTATTCAGTGAAGTTAGAATTGTCCTGGAACCATAGCCAGTCATAGGCATTGTAACAATGTCATAAAAAATATCCTTAAACATGCCGGGTAGTGGTGGCACATGCTTTTAATCCCAGCACTTGGGAGTCAGAGGCAGGTGGATCTCTGTGAGTTCGAGGCCAGTCTGGTGTACAAGAGCTAGTTCCAGGACAGGCACCAAACACAGAGAAATCCTGTCTTGAAAAACAAAACAAAACAAAAACAAAAACAAAAACAAAAACAAATCCTTAAACACTAGCAACTGAAGTCAGTAGACATTAAAATGGTTATACCACACTAGCAATGGGTTCTTGAAATGCAAAGATGGTTTGACATAAAAACATTGATCAATATAATATAGCTCATGACAGAATAAATAAAAAAATAAACACTTGATCATTTCAAGTAAGTTAGAAAAAATCAAAACACTTGACAGTACTTAGTAGTCTTTCATGATAAACACAATAACTGTAATTTTGTTGTATTGGTTTTATTGAGCTGATCAAATAGTTAAGATAAAAATTAATAAAAATGATATGTCCCAAGGTGTGACAGTGCTGAATCTTTAAAGCTTCATTCTGAATGAGAACACAGAAGTTGTTGCAGTTTTATTCCTATATTGAATTTCTTTTGCTATTGGAATTTTTCCTGAAATATTTATTCACATTTATTACTAAGTATTTTCTTATGAAAATATGACCATAAATTATTTCATCAGCTATTAAGGGATGTGATTATTCCTAAATTTTTAAAGATAGAAAGTGTAACTTTTAATCTGTTCATATTTAAAAGTTGGCTCTTTCTGCATGCATCTCTGACATTTTGCCAATATCTGCAAATAATTTAACCATATTTGTAATCACCAGAATTCCCTACAGTTCATATCTTGGAACTAGGTTTGGGTGAACCCAGCTGTATTGGTTATTTGGTGAACATCTTGAACTGTTTTTTAAATTGTGTTTGGGGTTCAAGAAAAACCCAAAGCGTACTTTCATATTTTACTAAGATTTTTTTCTCTTCAATTTTAAAATAATGTCTATTTTAAGAGAAATTTAATCCATATGTTACTAAATTCCTTACACTTACCTCATCAAAATTTGATTCTGTAAGAGTCATTTGATGTGTAAAAAGCCTTGGGAATTACTTTATGGGAGCTAAGATGAGTGTTTTTGTTGTTTTGTTTTGTTTTTTCTTAGAAATAGAAAGTCAGTTTTTCTAGATTCAGTTTGGCTCGAGTGTTCTTTTTGCTGCATGATGCCTAATGAGACAAAAGATCTGGATTTCACACAAAATTTTGACTTGCCAAGGTTTCTGACTCTTGGGTATTGGAATGTGGCTCAGTTGGTGATGTGTTTCTCCATCACGTACAGCCATGGGGTTCAGCAGCACTGCATACACTGGCCATGCTGTCAATGCCTGTAATCCCGCAGGAAGATCCAGAGGTGAAGGTCATCTTCAGCTATCCAGTGAGCTTGAGCCAGTCAGGATTACATGAAACCCTACCTCAAAGAAAGGGAAAAAAGACACTTGGTGGTGTTGCCATTAATCCTGTTCTCCTTGTCTATGTACTGCATCTCAGCTGTTTTTACAAGGTTGTGCTTACGGTAATCCTATCAAACTTTTATGGATACTCAGATTTTAGTCTTCATTTAATACTTCAAATAACATTCAATATGTATATCATATTTCTTTTTTATGCTAATATCTGCTTATGTTATAAATATTAAACTTCCCAGAACCAGTCCTCCTGGAAGCAGATAGCCATACTTGTATAGTCAGGAAAATATAGTAACTATTCTCTTCATGGTGCTTTGCTAACGCCATTTTCTAGAGTTCTCTATGAGTCACTTGTCTCTGTTATCTACAAGATTTGTTAGCACTGAGGACATGAAGACCTCTTTCCAGGTCTCCTGAGTCAGATCTCTGCTCCAGTGGACAATATGTTAGGCTGATGTTGAAAATACATCATCGGACATACAAAAGTTGTAAAAACCAAAATTTTATTTATTTGTAATGCTTTTCACCTTTATTGAAGTAAAATTGGCAAAAAAGTATACATTCCAGGTACATGATAGTTGATGGTTTATTGATGGTTGATGTAGTTATAGATTTTGAAAGTATTAACATGATCAAACTAATTTACATATCCAGATACTCAAGATCTATTCCTTTAGTGAATTTCAAGTTATAATAAGTTGACATTAATTACAACATGTATAAAACTGATACTTTGATAATATTAACTCTGAAGATCACAAGATGCTAAAAAATTCATTTTTGGAGATAACATTTATCAAGTGTCTACTCTATACAGGAAAATAGAAAAGTCAAATGTTATTGGTGCCTGATCCAGCCTGATAATTCATATCAACCTCATACTCTTGAGGTGCACACACAAGTCAAGCCCATCGTAGAGCCAGTGTCCACTGGACATCTGTAGCTTAAGACTTGCCTGGCTGTGCCTGCACTCCGGGTCTGCCTACATCCCCAGTGAAACAGCTTCATCGCTCCTCAGAGATGGGAGTGGTTGAGAAAAGGAAAAGGAGAGGCACAAACAGTGGGGAGAGGGGTGGAACTGACCCCGAGAAGCAGGGAAGGAATAGTTGGTGCTCTCGGCAAAATCTCAGCATGAAATTCTTCTGTGCTGTCCACCTCCTCCCACTTTAAATATATCCCATGGTTTCTGTGCCTTTTGACAGCCCTCATCCATCCTGCTCCCCTTAGAGGGCCAGTGCCTCCACCACCATGGCATCCTGCAGTATGTCTCCTCTCCTGAACTGCCAATGGCACTAAACTCGTGTGGGCATCTTTCCCAGGGTCCAGTGCTCCAACTTCACGGCTGCATCTCTCCTCTCTTATCGTATCTAGCCTTGCTTCCTTTTGCAGCAGTTTACTAAGTTCTCTGAAAGAGATATGAATAAATTAATTTAATTAAAGGTCAAGGAAATATATTGCTGTTCCCACTCCCACTATCTCTGTGCTGTGACTAACACAGAGATCATGACCAGGCTCAGAAAGAAATAAGTTAGTCTAAACACGTTGATAATTTCCCTGAAAGCTTCCAAAAGGTTTCTCTGGTCCACATAATAAAATATGTAATATGTATACACTATATAATTATAGTATACATAAGTATATACTATTTTAATGTATAGAAGTCAAAGTGTCATTAATAGACATATTTATTTTTATTTAGCAATCAAAAGTAGTACTGTTGAATGTATTTTACCTATTTCAACAGTTCCATTTTTAACTGAGTGTGAGATGAAGTCTAGGAAATGGAAACATGGAATTCATAGTTAAAAAAATCAGCCACCAGGAAATGCCAGCCATGTGTATATTCAAATTCTTATTATAGGTGTCTGAACCCTGGTGGTATAGCAGTGCATCATCTCTTTAACCATGAGTCAAATTAAATTTACATAAGCTTTTTTTATCTTATTTAAATTGTATCTTAGGAGTCTATATCCAAACACCATGCTAGGTTTTGAATGAAAATTGATAGATTAAAACAGGCATGGTGCCTGTCTTTGAGGGGATTTATCATACAGTGGGAAAAGCAAACATATTTAAATGAGACCAAAGGAGGAGATCAGTGTGGAGATGTAACAACACTTCTGTTACACTGATGAATTTGGGATATTCCTGAGTTCTAATCTAAACTAGTGATGCTGGGGAAATCAGGGTCCCCAAAGAATTTAACAATGAATTCAAACAGGAACATGGCAACAGTTTTATTAAGTTTCAAAAGATAAATTCTAGGGTAGACAAACTGTAAATATCAGCTTGGAAAAAGAAAGGAAAAAGACCAAATAAGTTAAGCCTTCATGGAGGTTAGCCATGTGATAGACACCCCCACATACACTGTAAGGAAGAGAGATTTAGAGAGAGAAGGGAGGAAGAAAGCCTAATGTACAAGAGAGAGCACACTTAAACTCTGACCAGAATCTAGAAGAGAAAAAAAGGCCTGACTCAGAAGAGCAGGCAGACACAAGTAACCTCATGGCAGAGAGGGAGCAATTGCACCAGGAAGCTGGAATTCTGGGAAGAAAAAGTACATTGTTTCATTAAAGGGATAATTACACTTCAATCTCTTGAGCAAGGCTTAGGGTAAATGCACCTCATTAAGGGGCAGTCCATTGGCCAGGTGATTGGTTGGTCCAACTGAATTGACTCCTAGGTGATGAGACAGTGGTATTATTTACCCAAAGGAAAATTCCATTCTTTTATGCTAGGAGACAAGGGCTTTCTTTCATGTGCCTTCATGGTTACTGTAACCCTCTGCTTTGGAAGAGTCAACTGAGGGTCAGTTTGTGGTTTACATATTGGATGATTAAATAGAGGCCCATCAATGCCCACCCCTACCACCGATCAGACTATATTACTCCCTCTTATACTTTTAAAAGCTAAAGGGGTATGGGACGGGATCTTCCATTGACAAGAAAGCAGACCCAGGAGCCTCCGTCTCTCTCTCTCTCTCTCTCTCTCTCTCTCTCTCTCTCTCTCTCTCTCTCTCTGCATCTTGGGTGCTGAGGTGATGAGAACAGCTCCCTCGAGCTTCGACTGCCTCAAGGTCTCTACCCTGACAGACTGTGCCTTCAAACTGTGAGCCAGAACACACCCTGCTTCCTCAAAGTATTTTGCTACAGCAATGAGGAAATCAACACAAAAGATGACAGGAAGAAAGTAATATAACCTCCTAGGTCAATTTTTCTTTCCTCCCCCACCATTTTCTACCTTTTCTCTCTCTATCTCTAGCTTCTCTCCCTATCTCTCCTTCTCCTTTGCCATACTAGGAATGGTACCTAGGACTTTGTGTGTGTTGACAAAAACTCTACCACTGAACTACACCCCCAATCTATAAATCCTGTTTTCTTTTTAATTTTAAGATTTATTTATTTTATGTATACGAGTACTCTGTCTGCATGTATGTCTTTATGCCAGAAGAGGGCTTCAGATCCCACTATTTAAAAAAATGGGCTGGAGAGATGACTCAGAGGTTAAGAGAACCGACTGCTGTTCCGGAGGTCCTGAGTTCAATTCCCAGCAACCACATGATGGCTCGCAACCGTCTATAATGAGATCTGGTGCCCAGAACACTATATACATAATAAATAAATTAAAAAAAACGCTCAAGAAAATAGATTCATCTTCCTCCTGCTCTCTTCCATTCTGATTCACAGATGAAGACTATGATTAAGCACAAAGTGCTTACTGTGTCCAAACCCAAAGGAAAAAAAAAACAGTGCAGGCAACAAATGAAGGAGAATCCTCAGCATTAGTTTAACCCAGATAAAACTACAGGGCACATGATGTACACAACTGAGCTAGTCAGTCAGATCAAAGGAGTCCAAAAAGACTACAGGAATGCATAGTGTCCCTCATGTATCAGTTACTCATGTTGTAATAAAATACCACGCCCAAGGAATTATAGAAGGAAGATTTTGTTTTGGTGTACAGGGCCAGCAGGAGGGTCTATGAGGATGATGTAGGCCTGGCAGCGGGTCTAAAGGGCAGGAATCAGAGTGAGTCCATCTTCAACAACAAATACCATGCAGGATGAGAGAACAGGAATTAGGGGAGCACATAAACTCTCAAAACCCATCCTACACCAAAGCTCCATGTCCTAAAGGCTCCCTAACTTTCCCAAACAGCACCTTCAACTGGGGATTAAGCCTTCAGATACATGAGCCTCTGGGAACATTCTCATTCAAACTATCTCACTGTGTGTCCAGCACTGCATCCACTCCTTTCCCTGAATCAGCACATTTGCGGATCAAGGATTCTTGGACACGAAGACCACTCTTTCTCTTAACGAGGAAATAGAGGCCACTGTTAAAGATTGTCCATAGAGAATATAGACAATAGGTGATTGAACTGAGAGGTTAGCTTATCCTCTTCTGACACAAAACCTAATCCTTTAGCTACCTACCTCTATTGTCTTTTTTTCTGATAAGGACAAAGGATGTACTTACAGAAATATGAAGAGCATGAAAATGAGTTTTAAATCACATCTTTTTCTTCCATTGAATTTTTGACATTTTCTTCTCCTTTCTCCACTCTGTACTTCATAGAACGGCTTTTACATTCAGTCAGTTAGTTGACCTGAGTCACAAAAATGTGCTCTCAAGTCCAGGCTTAGGCAAAGTAAAACAAGGAAGTCTCTACCATCCTAAGAGCATTTTGTTTGTTATTCATAGACTTTGTATCCCAGACCTTGGTATCTTCGTCTGCTTTTCCATGCTTCCAGAACGTTTGAGTTTATTGTATATCTTGAAAGGTATATATGCCTGTTGTATGTCTTGAAAGCCAGATAAGCTGTTCAGATCAACAGGCCTCCATATGGGTTCTTCTGAGTGAAGACATACTGATTCTTGGGAGCCCCTGGGGCCCACGCTCAGGAGCAGAACAGTTGTGTGTGAGAAAACGTGCGAGAGGAACTATTCAGTTTATTAGTCAGAGCCCCTTTAAATACACATGATCTGAATGGATCTTTTAAACAACATAGTGCAGAATGTTAGAATCTGGCTAACAGATGGGGAAGCAGATTCCATTCCACCAGTAAATGATAACTCTGGGGCTAAAACTCAGATCTGACCCTAGGCAAAAAGGGTTTGATGCTTTATTTCTTTTTTTCTTTCCCTCCACATACTCAAAAAATATATTATATAACTAACTCTTAATATTACTTTTTTAAAATGGGCTATTTAACTGGCTCAGTGTTTGCAAGACATATGAAGAAGATAAAAGTTTAAGGG
The DNA here is from genome assembly GCF_982192425.1 of Myodes glareolus. Taxonomy (NCBI): domain Eukaryota; kingdom Metazoa; phylum Chordata; class Mammalia; order Rodentia; family Cricetidae; genus Myodes; species Myodes glareolus. The sequence goes on along the minus strand of NC_142030.1, from coordinate 9,319,244 downwards.
CATGTATTCTAGTCAAATTATTATTTGGACTTAAAGAGGGTTGATTTAAATCACTTTTCAGCTTGGTAAGAAATAAGCAAACATATCTCAGTTATAATAAACTATCATATGACTCTATGTTTCAAAATGGACATATTAATAAAACATATCAGAAGTTATGGGCCTGTGTGTATACTGCTCTTATAGTCTTACCTCTGCCCTGATTCCAGGGACCCTGTATGATGACTTGGTAAGACCAGCTCCGAGCTGTAGCTAAAAATTAAACACACTCATCAAATTTCAATACTTTAATAAAATAGAAGTCTTGTTATTTTTCATTCATATAAAGTCTAATATGAGGGTTTTTTGATGAAGTGAAGTGGGTGAAGGGACTTAGAGCCCTTAGTTCCACCTGTTCCATGTTCTTTAAGGCACAGCTAAAGTTAGCACTGAACAGAGAGGAACAAAAGGAGCTTTGTGTGGGAGGCTCTCACAGGCCACATCTAGCGGAGGTCTAATACACTTACAGTTAAGGCAGCTGGGAAATGTAGTCAACCGCATGTCCAGAGGATGAAGAAACAGACCTGGTGATCACCTTCTACCACATATTTTCATTGACTTAAGATCTACCTGGAATTGTCCTTTTAAGATTAGTTTTTAAGCTAATCTATGATCCTATAAGAGCTATATATTCACTCACTGCTTTTAAGGGATATGTGGCCAAAAGCTGCATTTCCACCTTACTGAATAATATATTCATTGAGCTTAGATATTCTATACTGATAAGTTCTCTAGAGAAATGAGACACTGGGGATTTATTAGGTGATTGGCAGACTAGTTAGTTTTTTTGTTGTTGACTCTATAAACAATGGATACAAAAGACAATGGAGGTTAATTTGCGTTTGTTACCCTGAGACTCTGTCGAGGTAATAGTAAAACATCAGTCCAAGCTCAACAGGCTGCGTACCGAGAGAAAACCTCTGCTTTAGTTCAAATATAGAAAAGAAAAAAATCTCATGTGCAAGTTTGAAAGTAGACACCCAGAAAGAATTATCTCTTATTCAGATATTTTATTTTATTATGCTCTCAAACTGATTGGATGGAGCCCCCACATTTGAACGTAGAACCTCACCCATAGGATCATGTGTTTGAGTTACTTGGTCTCAAAATGGTGGCAGAGTTATGGGGCCGCTGTGGAGGCTTTAAGAGGTGAGTTCTTGCTGAAAGAGAGACACTCAGGGCGAGCCTTTGGAGGTTATGCCAACCCCTTTCCAGCCTGAAACCCTTGCTTCTTGACTGTCCCCAAGTGAAGAGATACTACCTCAGGTTCCTGCCACATGGACTGAATTGATCCTGCTGCCATGGCCTCCCTGCCACAGTGACCTGAAACCTGAGAACCAAATTAAAACCCGCCTCCCTTGAGTTGTTTCTGTCAGATATTTCACAGCGATGAGAGAAGCAGCAAATGTTTTGTAGTGGAGGGAATCTGGCCCCTCCTTCTACCAGCTCAGATGTCAGTTCAGCTACAACACCTGCACAGACACCTGATCCCTTCCTTCTACCAGTTCAGAAGTCAGTTCAGCTTCAACATCCACACAGACATCTGGCCCCTTCTTGATGTGGGATTCCCTTTGGTATGCTGTGATTACCATTAATGAATAAAGAAACTTCTTTGGACCTATAGCAGGGTGGAACTTAGCTAGGTGGGGAAAACTAAACCGAATGCTGGGAGGAAGAAGTCAGAGAAGTCATGGCTTGGAGTCAGAGAGAAGCCATGGAGTCACTGCCAGAGACAGACATGCTGAACACTTGCTCGTAGGCCACAAACCTCGTGGCAAAATATAAAATAATAGAGATGGGTTAATTCTAGATGTAAGAGCTAGCTAGCAATATGTTTAAGTAATTGGCCAAGCAGTGATTTAATTAATACAATTTCTGTGTGGTTATTTTGGGAGTCTGGGCACCCAGGAAATGAACAAACGGCCTCCCTACAACACCTCCTTCTACCAGTTCAGATAGTAGTTCATCTAGAACACCTGCACAGACATGCTCAGAACCACATTTTTCTAAATAACTGGATGCTAATGGCTGAGTCAAGTTGATTCACAATGTCAATTTATGCCTTCTTCCTCCCAGCATTCAGTTTAGTTTTCCCTGCCTAGCTAAGTTCTTCCTTGCTATAGGTCCAAAGCAGTTTCTTTATTCATTAATGGTAATCACAGCATACAGAGGGAAATCCCATATCAAGGAGGAGCCAGATATCTGTGCTGGTGTTGTAGCTGAACTAACATTTTGAACTGGTAAAAGAAGGGGCCAGGTGTCTGTGTGGGTAGCTAAATTGACATCTGAACTTCATACCCTCTCACAACTTTTGGCTACTTATGAAATTTTTACTATTTTTAACATTAAAAGTTCCCAAATTCTGATATATCTGCTAAAGGTAAGTTCCATAAGGATTTTCAAACGTCTTTTGAACTTGGACATCTCGAGGTGTACATGAAATGTTTATCCATGGATATTTAATAGATGTCTGTGTGACATCTGTGAATTGTTGTCATAGTGACAGAGTGAGGCAGTGACTAGTGATACCTGCGACTTCACCAGGGTCCAGTGCTACCCCGATTGTTGAGAAAGGAGACATCAAAATAACTGCATAGGTCCTAAACTGATGTATATGTAACATGAAGGACTGGCTTGTTGGGGTTTCTGTCTGCCCGGTACCCTACAACCAGCAAGTTCCAAAGAAAATCACACATAGTCTGTAAAAGGAGCGGCGGGCTGTGTCCTGCCACCTGGCTCCCGGCAAGCTTTATCCGAAATAATTACACGGAAACTGTATTCTTTTAAACACTGCCTGGCCCATTATCTGTAGCCTCTTATTGACTAACTCTTACATATTGATCTAACCCATTTCTAATAATCTATGTAGCACCACGAGGTGGTAGCTTACCGGGAGGATTCTAACCTGCGGCTGTCTCAGAGAGGAGAGTCATGGCAACTGTCTCACTGCCTTCTTCCCAGCATTCTGTTCTGTCTACTCCACCCACCTATGTTCTGACCTATCAGGCCAAGCAGTTTCTTTATTAATTAGCCAATGAAAGCAACAGAAATACATAAGACTCTCCTACATCATTTCCCCTTTTTCTGTTTAAACAAAAAAGAAAGGCTTTCATTTTAACATAGTAAAATTACACATAGCAAAACAGTTATAAAGCAAAAATTACAGTCACAATATTTGTATCTATTTTATCTTTTATCATCACTAAGGAAAACTATAACTATAACCAACCATTTTTCAACTCCATCAAAGACTCCAGAAGGATATAATATTACTTAAGCAAACAAGAAATAAGCAACTTCCAAACTCTAGAAATGACAGAGACATCTCGCTGCCTGTACAGTCACCCAAAGTTCTTTTGTACCGCTGGGGCATCCATCTTCAGCCTACAGGCCATCCAGCAGACATTTTCATGAAGCAGGAAATTTTAAAGACAGTTCAGTCACTATCTGCTGTGTCCTGCAGAATGTCTCATAGACTCTTTCATGAGCCAGGAACCCCAAAAGACCATCTCACATTTAGGCAAGTTTAGCAGTCCTCTCTCTGCAGGTTCTTTGTGTCCAGTTTATGCATCAGTCCAGGCAAGAGCAGTTTCTTGCCCAAATGGCTATCCAACTCCATAAGGAGACTCTTCGATGCCCATCTTCCTCTTGAAGTAGATTGGTGCTGCCAGGAGCAGACGTGTCTCATTGTCATGAACAGCCCTAAGTTATTAAAACATTAAATGCCATATTCTGTAGTCTTTGAAAGATATGAAGAATGCATGTCTAACTGAAATATATCTCTCTATATCTAGAAAATGTAACTAACATGACCCCAAGCTTGACTATTATTGATGATTATCCATTAACTACCTATATTTACTAATTATACATTACATTTTTAAATGAACTACACAATCACAAGACCTTTATCAAGATCAGAAATATATATACATATAACAAAATTGACCTTAAAATCCATACCAATGCAAATTATTCATATCTATATCATGTATACAACTGAACTGCACCGAACTACGTGGCAGCAAGTTATTTTCCATAGATGAAGATCAGCTGGCCCAGTGCTGTATTTGGAAATGGGAAGACAGGATTTTAACAATCTTGGGTTAGATCATAAGATACTGCATAAACACAGGGGAGTTATTGTGACATGGGTAGCAGTGGTAGCAATTCTGCTGGTGGTATTGGAGGCTAGAGCTTGTTATTGTAAAGAACATATATTGAGGGCCTGGAGAGATGGCTTAGAGGTAAAGAGCATAGCCTGCTCTTCTAGAGGATCCAGGTTTGATTCCAAGCACCAATGTGATGGCTTACAAATGGTTGTAACTCCAGGTTGAGGGGATGCAAGCTGTCTTCTTGCCTCCCCAGGCATAAGATATTCTACTGGTGCACAGACATACACAGAGACCAAATAAGAACACACATAAAATAAAATTAAAACATTTAAAAACATATATTCAAACAGCAAGGCACTGAAAAGTTATTTTCACTATTGATAACATCATCAAATATGTGAGAGGTCTCCTTGGGTAGTAACTTTGCCAAGGAAAACATTTCACTTGGATGTGTAACCTCTGGTGTGTCATCAAAAGCAGAATGATTTCATCAATCATCACGGCACCAACTTAACGAGTGACTGTTTGGTTAGTCAGAGCGGTGCACTAGGTGCTATGTGGGTAGGATTCAGAAAAGCCATGAGATATTACCCAGACCTTTGGCAAATTAGCAGTGTACACTAGGAGACAAGAGTCCACAAGTAGAAAGTCATAGAGGGCTATGAGGATATCAATTGGGTAATGAATATAAGTGAGGCAGACATCCAAAGGACTATCACCCCTCCCCCAGTGGCAGCTGTAATGGACCAGACCCTGGATTGCCACCATGCACCAAGCACAACAGTGAGGAGCCAAATCACCTCAGCAGGTCTGTCAGGGAATAATGGCCAGTCTGAAAAGTCACCATGCACTGGGCCAGTCAGAAGCTCAAAGAACAAAACCTTTATTTTTTTATGTGTTTATTTATTTGAGTCAAAGAAGAGTGTTAGCTAATGCAATAGTGCCAGCTTCAGAAGTTTTGGTATTGTTCCTGAAAGACAAACCTGCTGAAAACTTAAGAACTCATGCTGGTGCAAAATTGATCAGGGTCACTGGATGGTACTTCCTAGAAGACCAGTGAACGACGTCTTTTAAATTGTTAATTTAGGAAAACAATGTGGGAGGGGTCAATTAATATAGTTTTAAGAAATCTGAGCTGAAATAAATTCCAAAGACATAAGAAGAACTAGGGACATGGGACACACCTGCATTTAGATGTATTTCATCATTACAGAGAGAAAATCCAAAGGGATTGTCTTTACCCATGTCCCCTTGCCATTCCTGTAGCAACTGAGAACCTGTCAACAGCTCTCCTCCTACTCTCTATGCTTTTGCTTATTTCCTTCTTGCATCTTCTAATCCAAAACAAATATGGATTATTGTAAAGTCCTCAATTAAAAGCTGACTAGCCACTTTATGCAAGAGGAGCAAAAGAAAGGGTCATTAAAGATGACCAACAATAGCGTCTACAGAAGAGAGAGAATATGAGACCTTTGTCATCTATGTCTGGATTTCCTCACTCAGATTCATGCATTTTTTTCAGCTTCATGTAATTCCTTGCAAATTTCTTAACTTTGCCTCACTTCACAGATGAATATTCTTGCCTTGTGTATATGAACCAGGTTTTCATTACCCATTCATCAGTTGGGGGACATCTGGGCTCTTTCTGTTTCCTGATTTTTGTGAATGGAGCAGCAATGAACATGGGGTGGTGGAAGAATCTCTGGAGTAAGATACAGGGCCTTTGGGGGTATATGTCTGAGCAGTATCACTGGGTCTATGTCTAGTTTTCCAAGAAGATTGTATAGTGATTTTCAGAGTGACTTCATCAGTTTGTACTCCTATCAACAATGAATAAATATTCCCCCTTCCTCACACCCATGCCATCATTTTTAGCCATTATTACTTGAGTAGGATGATATGTCAAAATAATTTCAATTTTGAGTTTCCCTGATCACTTAGGATGTTTCATGTTAAAAAAAAATATCTCTCAGCTATAGATGGAGGAGGGCCTCATGAAGTCATACTCTAGCTGAGGCGCTATTGGCAGCTAATGACTGCTGAGAGAGGAAGAGTCAGTTTTCTATAGGGATATGTCTCCTGAGAAATCACCTATGCTTCTATAGATGACCCTACACAATACACATTTAGGCAGTAAGTGGATTCAGGGTTTTTTAAAGAGCTGGCATGAAATTGGGGGTAAAAATGAAGGGGGTAAAAGAAGAATTGGAGAGTTGGAAAAGAAGGTAAATTTGAACAAAACACAATGTATGCATTTACAGAATTCTTAAACAATAAAATGTTTTCTATATACTGGTGAGGGAGAATTGTCTGTATTCTGTCAATCATATTTTAAATAAACACTGATTGGTCAGGCAGGAAGTATAGGCGGGAAAACCAGATAGGAAGTAGAGGTGACATGAGAATTCTGGGAAGGAGGAAGCTGATTCCTACCAGTCCTGCGTAGATCACCGAGGAAGCAAGATGTAACCTGCCAGCTAAAAAAGGTACCGAGCCATGTGGCTAAAATATATCAGAATAATAGGTTAATATAAGTCATAAGAGCTAATAAGAAGCCCGAGTTAATGTGCCAATGAGCTTATAACTTATGGAGACCTCTGTGTGATTTTCTTTGGGGCTAAATAACTGTGGGAAACAGGCAGGACAGAAAACCCCAATAAGCCAGCCCTTTATGTTACAATATACATATAAAATTCCTTTCTCCCCCCCCCACGAAAACACTTAAGTGGCAATTTAAATGGAGATGTTACCAATAGAATTGAAGGCCCAGACATAAATCCATACACATATGGACACATTTTTTTAGGAGCTATAAATACACACTGGACAAAAAATAGCATCTTCAACAAATAGTGCTAGTCAAAATAGAGAGCTGCATGTAGAAGAATCCAAATAGATCCACACTTATTATCTTACCCAAAACTCAAGCCCAAACATATCAACGACCTCAACATAAAATCAGATACATTGAACTTAATAGAAGAGAATGTGAGGAGTAGATCTGAAATCATTGGTACAGGAAAAGCCTTTCTGAACATAGCACCATTAGTACAGGCAATAAGACCAACAATTAATGATTGGGACCTCACGAAACTGAGAGGCTTCTACATAGCAAAGGACACACACTCATTTCGACAAGGCAGCAACCTACAAAATGGGAAAAGATTTTTGTCAACTACACATCCAATGGAAAGCTAACATCTAAAGATATAAAGAACTCAAAATACAAGATATCAAAAAATGATGCAATTAATGAGGTACAGATCTAAACAGAATTCTCTAAAGAAGAAACTCAAATGGCCAAGAAACACTTAAAGAGATGTTCAATATCCCTAGGATAATAAAGACCAAAACTACTATAATCTTATACTCATCAGAATGGTTAATATTAATAAAAACAAGCGACAACTTATGCCGGTGGGGATGTGAATTAAAGGGAATGATCATCAGTAGTGGGTGGGAGTGCAAACTTGTACAACCACAGTAAAAGCCAGTGTGATGGTCCTTGGGAAGATGGGACTCTATTTACCATGAGATACAGCTATTGAGCTCTTGGGCATATACACAAAAGTCACTACATCCCATCACAAAGAACTTTCTCAATCATGATCATTGCTGTTCTATTTATGGTAACCGGAAACTGAAAACAACCTAAATATCCTTCAACAGAAGAATGGGTAAAGAAAATGCAATACATTTACACACTTGAGTATTATTCAGCCATTAAAATCAATTAAATTATGAAACTCACGGGAAAATGGATAGAACTACAAAAAAATCATCTTGAGTAAGGTAACCCAGACCCAGAAAGACAAATATGGTATGAATTCACTTATATGAGGGTTTTGGCTTTTAAATCAATGAAAACCAAACTACAATCGTTGGAAACACCCAGGTTAGGTGTAGAACAAGGGATGGTGGGTAGGGTAATAGATTTCCCTAGGAAAGGGAAATAGAATAGATATTTATTGATAGATTGGAGAAGAAACTGGAATGAGAGGTTCAAGTGGAGGGACAGGAGGAAAAGAGGGATGAAGGAAGAAATACACAGAGAGACAACTAAAATTAAGGGCCATTTGAGGGGGAGTATGGAAGCCTAATGTAGTAGAAGAATCCTAAAATACATGCATATATGAAGGCAATCTAAATGAAATCACCAAATAATGGTAGAGACTCAGACTCAACCAGCCATCTGTTGTCACCAAATGAAGCCTCCAGTACCAGGATTGGGTTACATTTAATTGAGTTGAGGGCTAAAGGGGTCTCTTGGTAACCCCTAAACATCCCAGGCTCTTGCCAAGATTATAGATTTCTTATCACAAACTGACGGCGAGTCCGCCTTGCTGAAGAAAACATCTGTGTAACCCACTGAGTATGGAGAAGTCGAGCTGGTACCTACATAAATTTTTCACCCTTGCATTTTAGCATCGTGGGTACTGGAAGGTACCTGCATGCTACTAAAAGACAAGTGTAAGCACCAGCCCTTTGATCTACAATGATGTAGATGAGCTAGTGTGGTGGCCCCACAGAGCTTGTGGGAGTAATCAACCAATATCTGATTGACGGAAGGCCCATTCCAGGAGATGAAACCCATACCTGACACTGTTTAGGTGACAAAGAACCTGAGGTTAGATAGCCCAGAAACCTAGGGTACAATGAAATATTATTGCTCTAAAAATCAAACAAGCAAACAAAATCACAAAAACCTCAAGAACATAGTGATAAATGACTGTACTCATAGACCAGGGTCTTGTTCAGCCATCATCAGGGAAGCTTCCTCCCAGCACATGAAACAAATACAGAGACCCACAGCCAGGATTTTTGTAAGAGTGAGAGACTAGGAACACTCTGCCTGGAATGGGATGTCTCCGCCAAGTCCTTCCATCCAGGGTTTGGAAACCCTGTGGAAGAGGAGGTAGAAAGAGTGTAAGAGCCACATGGAATGGAAGACACCAAGCAAACAAGGTTCTCTAAATTAGCATGATCGATGCACATGTGAACTCACAGACAATGAGGCAGCACGCACAGGGCTGCACCAGTTGGGGATCCACAGTTGAAAGGAGAAGTGGACATGTATCCCCATCCGTAACCCAGAATCAATATCCATTGGCTAATCATTTGAAATTGAAAATTTAGTTTCCTATAAAGGAGCCTTACCATGGAAACACACTGCTCTGGAGGACAGGCTGCATACCCAAGAGTAGATGTCAACAGAAAGTGAACTCAGTGGCACCTTTGAAGGTCCCTCGTTTCGTAATGTCATGTCAGGGCTCTTTTTACAGTTTTTAAAAAATTTATCTTGTAATTTTTGTACTTTTATTTATATATTTTTTCTCTCTATTTTCTGCAGGTCTTTTGCATATATATTTTAGTTTCCTGTTAGTGTTTTTATGGAACTCTTGAGTGTGTGAATGAGTGGGTCTCTGTTGCTTGTGCATTCTCTTGGGTTTTTTTTTTCTTCTGTTTGTTTTGGTCAATTCCAATGTATTAGCTTCTGTTTCATCATATATATCATCTTAATTATATTCTACTACATAGAAACCTGTTTGTTCTCTAATAAGAGACAGAAAGGGAGTGAATCTGAATGGGAGGGGAGGTGGGGAAGAGCTAGGAAGAGCAGAAGGCAGGAAATCATGATTAGGATATATTATGTGAGAAAAAAAATTATTTTCAATGAAAGGGAAACAAGAGATCTGTAATACTGAAGAATTTTTTGATGTATATAATTTTGCTGCTTTCTTTGAGAATGATCTGCAGTGATGACAGACATTCATCTACACTTGAGAAGTCATGAGGCTACCTGTCTCTTTGCATATCCCTGGACCAAGATCAGAAACAAACGCATATGACAGTGTGCTCGATTTATTTTCTGGAGGAAGATTTATGGATCCATATATGAAAAGAAACAGCATGCTCCAAGGGGAACCAAATCACTTGGTGTTTTTGCTTATGTTCTGTCATTTGAATCTGCTGACCGTCTAACACAGCTTTCTTTCTATATAATTCTAATTTCTGAACATCTGGGAAGTTCAAAGACGTGATTATGCTTCTATATGTTTTTATATAAACTGGAGCCTCAGCATTCCCAACCTGTTTTTTGTTTCACTGATATGATACCCTGGGGAAGAGGTTATATTCATCATTTCTGTATCCCTGATGTTTTGAGTAATAACATGATCAGTATTTGATACTGTGGAATGTTATTACCAAAGAATTAAAACTATGAGATATTCTTTGATAAACAAACTAACAAACTATTTGTATATACACCAGCAAGTTTTTTATTTTTTATTTTTATTTATTTATTTATGTAGTTTTTATGGTTTCTTTCTATATAACAGTTCTGCCTATACTGGAACTCACTTTTTATACAAGACTGGCCTTGAACTCACTGAGTGCTGGGATTAAAGGTGTGCACCACCACCGCCTGGCTGAGAAATAATTATCCAAATATAATTTCCATGACTATCTTATTTAGCCCTCTAAATACCAGAAAATTTTAGTATAAAGAATCTCACAGACCCATAATAATGTTTTCTTCATTTTTATTTGATTGATTAACTAATAACTTGTGGTGGGCACTGACTCTTCCAGGCCTTGAATGTGCTGTGTCTGCTGTTTACAAGGCTGCATCACCAACCCAACTTTTCCTTCTTTTCATAATCTCTTTTCTCCCTGCCCATGTAGTTCATGTAAAAATTAAAGAAAACTAATTGATTTGGGGAAGGGCACTTCATGCTAACAAGTAACCATTGTGTTTTTGTGGTAATTGCCATACTTAATATGGATTGCCAGTTTGACGAGATCTAGAATAACCAGGAGATAGGCCTCTGAGCATGCATGTGAGGAGTTATCTAGATCACTTCAACTGAAGTCGGAAGAGCCACCCTGAATATGGGCGGCATCATCCCATAGGCTGGGGTCCTGGGTTTCAGAAATGGAGGAAGTGAGCTGAACACGAATGTAGCACTCTGCGTCCTGACTCAGAAGCAGTGTGGCTGGTCACGTGAAACATCCCTTCCGTCATGGACCACCGGACTATGAGCTAGAACCAAACCTTTCTTCCCCCAGTTCCCCAAACTACTAGATATATTTGTTGCAACAAAATACTTCAACCTTCATATAAATGCCTCAAAAGATAACAACTCACAATAGCTTTTCTTATTGTATAGCTATAACCAAGAAAAGTGGATTTTTAAAAATCAACTTCCAGGAAGTTAAAATTTCAGAAAAAGTAGTGGCCTTTTTTATTTCTCTTGGCTGCACATGGAACCACTGATATGTTTTGCACCTGTGGCCCTAGTCTCTGTGTTTGCCCATCTAGGGCCGTTCAAGAAACAGTGACACTGCAGTGGGAAGGAAACCAGCCGCACAGTCAGACGTTCCTGGACAGGACCTGTGGCCACTGCACCGGTCAAGTCATGAGTTCCTGGACGCAGCCCCTCAGCTTTCTGATTCCAGCTTTCCCAGTCTCTCCAATGGATGTGACACGTGATCATACCATGGCCGATGAAGGCCTCCAAAAGTCCTAGTATGCATATTTCCATGTTGCTACACCTGAATGTCTTCCAAAATTACACCAGTCTCTTTGAGCCAGTTTGTTCTCATTCGATGACCTATTATTGTCTCTGTTACATGTGAATGTTTTGCCTACATGTGTATACACACATGTAACTGGTGCCTGTGGAGACCAGAAGAGTGCATTAGATCCCCTGGAACAAGTTGTAAGTCACCACGTGGGTGTTGCAAACTGAACTTGGATCCTCGGCAAGCACAGCAAGTATTCCTGACTGCTGAGTCTGTGCTCCCGCCCCCTTACACAGTGCCTTTGATTGACAGATGGTAGTGCATCTTTATGGGATACAGTGTTATGCTTCTGCACATTTGTACATTTTGTAGGGATCGGAACAGGGTATCTAGGCCATCCATCGTGTAAAACATTTATCATTTCTTTGTGATGAGAACATGTAAAATCTGCTTTTCTAACTATTCGAAATTGTGTAATATTATTTAAGCTTCTTTGGTGGTTTCCAAAGCCAAAGGCATGTGATAATGCACAATGCATATTACTAAGGTGCAATAACTCATACTAGTGTGTGCTCACCCTGGTAGGTTGAGACTCAGATAACCTCCAACTGGCTATCTGTTGAAACGCTTTATACTTTTAAAAGGGTGAATCCAGAGTGCATTGAGTAATGCATAATAAAATTAGTTTTAGAGGAAGGGACCCAAGTTTAAAAGAGACAGAGGAGAAAAAAGAGAGTCAGATAAGCAGAGTAAAATAATCTCCAATGACTTCATCGTGAAGTAATGACTTTCACCAAATAACTGCATTGTAGTTTTATCTTTCCAACCAAGGTTGTGTTAATGCTCTAAAATTAAGTCTCTTGTGAAAGTTATCTGGAATTTCTCAGCAAGTTTTTAAAGGGTTTTATTTTTTCACTGGAGGTCATGCCTCAAGAATTTGTAGGAATTCCGCCTGGAAACTCATAATCGGTGGAAACTGGCAGGCGAAGCTAATTTATATTACTCTTCCAGATAAAAATTCCTTCCGTCTTAGACCTGCATTTCAAAAAAAGATTATTATCACTCTGGAAAGAATACATCAGTTTAGAAGAAAGTGACCTCAAGGATGTGTTTCCTGCCCCCGTGCAGAGCCCGGGCTGCTGCTCCTTACGCATCCTCTAAAATCCTCTCATGAAAGGTTTTGTGAATCCTCAAAGGATGAGGATGTCAGAAAAATGTTCTCAAAATGATGCTCCCTCATTTGCCTGCCTTGGGAGTTCATGCTGGGTGGTAGGAAAGAGGAAGACAGGAAGTGAGACTGAGGAGGAGAGAGAAGAGACCTAGGAAGGGGGAGACATTTTTCATATAGCAATATGTTTTAATTCTCTTAGTAGCTAGAGGGCTTGGTTGTTCCTGTTAGCTGTGGCCATGTGTTCAAATGCATGACACATGCATGAGCAAAAGGCTTCATGGAACAGTTTGGCTATTTTTAGTGACAGGCATGAATTTAAACCTTCATTTCTTCTTTATCTATCCCTGCTCCATCTGTTGGTTATTTTAGTTATTATCCAACTGTTAATGTCCCCAACTATAAAATGGCTCTCATTGAGTGGTTAGATGCATCTGTCACGATCCTACATACATCCTTTGCTTCTGCATCTTGTTAGCACTAAATAAGAGTTTATTATAAAGCTCGTGAGCAAATAAATATGAGTTTCTTCTACATTCTCCTCCTCTCCATGGGGATTTCAGAAATGTCATTGCAGTGTGTTGGCCTCTTCAATAACTCATTAATGAAAAGCACCCAGTTCCTTTGATGACTCTGAAAACTGAAACCTTCAAACAATATTCAGTCAATACCCACTGAAAATCCGCAACTGCCATTTGCCAAGCAAGGCACTGTTTGTCTGAGTGAGCCATCCCAGAGCCCTTCTCACATTTCAAGATGAAGATGTTATTGCTGAAGGGCAGAGATGGGATTTCAATCTGAGACACCTACCAAACACAATCATGGTGTCAAAAATGGCCTGGCTCCTCTATCATCAGAGACACTTGTTGGGTCACACGCAGTGACTTCGGCATGCTTCAGAGCAAAACCAACCACGATCCTCGCTGAAATCAACAACCCTCATTGACCTATCTCAGCAGTTGAGCTGAAATTTGCAAGAATCATAAATATAATTTCTACAGTTGCACACAACATCTCCTTGGGACGAGGCCACTGTGAGTCCTGTGTGGTTTTTCAGTGGGTAGATAATTATTTAACAGTAGAGACAGAAGACAGATTCGCTTCCAATTGTGAGCTCACTCCTAAAGTCACAAGTGAAAGCTAAAAGAGAAAAAGAATCCAAAGTAAACATTATTTTGGACTACAAAGTATTTCTCTGAGGGTGCCCAGGTTTAGAAGAAGGAATTCTGCATCAAACAAGGAGAAACCTAACTCACTTTCCCAAGATAGTAGTGGCTGTGTCTAGGCTCTGCCTGTTCACCTCATTGATCTATTCCTCAATCTCAAATACATTTTTCAATGATCCTGGTTTATGAACCACATGCCCAAGTCTTTCAGACTTGGACTTTGGTTGCTTGAGAGGGGTGAAGAGCTGTTATAAACTATCTGTGGGAACAGTCACTAGCATGGTTGGCCAGAACATTTCCTTGAGAGAGCCAAAAAGTTTCGCTTGTTGTAACCTATGATGTCTTAGTAAATATTAACTAATGTCGGAAATATGCATGGATTTACTTCTCTAGGCTGTTTGAGCCTTTTAAATCATATTTTTTAAAACAAAAAAAATTTAAGAAAGACCTTTAAAGGGTGACTCATAGAAGAAGGGTGTTTGGTTAGTGTCTCTCCTCCTGCTCCAAGCTACCCGTCTTCACATGGCTGTTTTCTTCCAAGGGCCTGGCCCTTTCATATATATGCTGGAGAAACAGCTAATTCCCTGTGCAGGTGTCTTCAAGGTGCCCTGTGCTTGTCTGGGCGGAAGCCCAAGTGAACAAACCACTGTGAAGGGAGGACCTCACCTTCCCTTCTCTGGGCCTCACTTGTGACAACAAGCTGTGTGTCTGGTTACTTTAGCACAGACATTTTAACCGTTTACGGAGGTGCACAGCCTCTAGGAACCCTCTGAGAGTAAGAGCTGGGTCAGGACCCAGAAGTCTGAATGGCCTCCTGGAGCTTTTGAAGTTAATATTTCATTAAGATTATTTGCTCATACATTTCAGGAAAGTGAGGTGTTACTTTCATAGCATCTTGTGACTAGAAAACTGCTTTGAACTTGAGAAAACCCTTACCATGTATGAATTAAGTTATCATTGTAATTGTATATTGTATTAATGTCAACTGGGAAAATAAAGGGAAAGATAATCTAGCAAAGAGAAAGTCAAGGTATTACCAGAAATGTGTAACACAGATGTCATTCACTGGGAAAGATGGCGTCAGAGGAGAGTTGGAAGGTTGGGAGACACAGAAAAGGCTCTGGCAGGTGATCTGCAAAGATCTTTCAAGTGACACAGTAAGAATTTTGTGTTAGATTCTGTAGGCTACGGTGTGTCATATGTGTATAATGACATACAGAACAATAGTAGTGTTGTCTGTGGCATATGAAGTAGTGGGACAGGGAGTGGAATAGTGCAGAGATGTAATGTAAAGGCTCTGAAAGTCTTGGGCTTTGAATTTAGATACCGAAGAAAAGGTGAAGGAAGCAGGGGAGGTGTGTTCTCAGAAGAATGGAAGTTAGCATGGTGTCATGGCCTGTCTTTGGTATTTCTGTTTCCTCTCTTCTTGAGAAATAAGCTGCAGGGGCATAGACGGAGCAAGAACCTTACTGGGAATCACATAGCACCTGGTGAGAGGGCCAGCACAAGCTCCCAGGGTATGTAGCAGCTACTGTAGTTTGCTGAGGAAGACTATGGAAGGCATGCAGATGAATAATACAGATATCTCCACAGACAGCCATTGGGAAAATAAGCTGCTTCATGTATGCTTTATGCTAGGTGTTGACCTGGAACCCTGGAAAGGCCGTCTGAGCTCCAGAACTCCCAGAAGGAAGCCTCTGTGTAGAGCATTTTGCAATCCACTTTTTCTACTTCACAGAAGATCGCTCTTTCTAAAGACACTGATTCCAAGAGCTCTTTCCTCTAAACCTGTTTCGCAGTAATCTCCATCCATCTCTGTGCCAGGCACCAGATCTAGGAGGAGGCTAAACTTCCATTCTGCGTGTGTTAGTCTTTGTGCCGTGAGAAAACATCATCACGAAGGCTGGGAATAAAACAGGAACTGAAGTAGGTTTTGAGAGACAGTAATTTAGTGCTCCAATCTCTGGAATAATCGCCAGAAAAAGAAGTGTCTAGATAAGTCCTTCTGATCAAAACAGGAACATGAAGAGTAATGGAGTGCCATGGTCATGGTGCTTCTTGGATGCCAGGGTCAAGACGGTACATACTATCCTCTATTAAGAACAAAAATTTAAGATATTCATCAGTCTGACGACAGGGCAAGGCCAGTTCAGGCACCCTCTCCTCAACATAAAACCTTCATCCAGCAAATGATGGAAACAGAGGCAGAGACCAGCAGCAGAACATTGGCCTGAGCTCCCAAAGCCCAGTTGAAGAGTGGAAGGAATGAGAACATGAGCAAAGAGGTCAAGACCATGATAGGTTCACCCACTGAAGCAGTTTACCTGAGCTAATAGGAGCTCACCAACTCCAGCCTGATGGGGAAGGAACCAGCATAGGTCCAAACTAGTCCCTCTGAATGTGGGTGACAGTTGTATGGCTAGGCAGACTGAGGGGCCACTGGAGTGGCAGCAGGATTTAACCCTACTTCTTGTACCAGCTTTTTGGGAACCCATTCTCTTTGGATGGATACCTTGCTCAGCCTGGATAGAGTAGGAGGGGCCTTGGACCTTCCCCAGAGCAACGTGCCTTACCATCTCTGAGGAGTGGATGAAGGGGAGAGGGGGCATGGGGTAAGTGGAGGGAATGGGAGGAGGAGAGAGAGTGGGAAGTGGAATTGGTATGTAAAATGAAAAAAGATAGTTTGTTTTCTTTTAAAAAAGAAAAGAAAAAAATTTTACAAAACAGAAATTGACATGATATGAACAGTAATTTAGGAAAAAATTGGGCATCTGCGAATAGAATGGAAGAGAAGATGGGACATCTGATATTTTAAAAAAAAATCAAGGATTTTGACTAATTGAGGGAAGCCAAGAAAAAGTATCAGTACAGAGATTTGACAACTTTGATAAAGGTAGATGTTCTAGAGACAAAGATGTTAAGGGCCTGACTTCTCAGTTTCTGACTAATGGAGATAAGAGGAATATATGTGGTTGGGTTCAAGGCCATATCCCTTCTATCAAATGACTCAAGATGGCCATCCTTCATGGCATGATACCCGAGTAATCTTTCCTCATAAATTCTCCATTTTGCGGATCTCCTGAAGAAGAGAATGAGAAAACAGGTGGGCTGCTTCCAGGTTGTCTCAGCGCTGACCATCTCTCAGAAATCAGGGCACAGAACTCACAGTTCTGTGACTGGCAAGCAACACCTAGAGACTTGAAAAGGCTGGAGGGATGGGGCAAGGAGACATGCCTCCAAAAACAAGACAGGCTTTCAGTCTCTTGGCCAAGGGCATCTTTTTTTCTCTGGACCTGAAGTCATTATCCTAGATGCCATGTTCCACATGCAAAGGTTTCAACCAATATTAATTCCATTCTTAATGTATTATGTATTAGCATTGCTCAGCCATTTGTCTGTATGTGCCGGTGTCTGGTGGTTCGGTCATAATCAGTTACTCATCACTTGGTGAAATTAAGTAGGAAAGACATTATATAAAAACATCATTTCGTGTTTCCTAGTCAGCCTCCAAAGACAGATTCTTTCTGGCTTTCTGCCATAGGAAACAAGATGTTTAATTTCAATGCGAATTTCCTGATTCCATATTTAAATAAAGAACACAATGTGACAGATGAAGAAAACAGCGATTCCAATGGCATGAGCACACAGAGCTGCCACACTGTGAGACAGGACGGAGGGAGCCTACATTGTCAAGGGTCAGCCAGGCATGCAAAAATCACAGCTGTATATTTAGATAAGGGGATTCCTTTATCCTAATACTGTACATGGTATCAGAATAGCCCTTATTTGGGTGAATAGGTAAATCCCTACATCTCCTCCACTTTTAGTCTCTCTTCCACCAGCGCTATTTTCTCTCAGTTTGCTCAGGCTAGAGATGTCAAAGCTCTGTGGAGAAGAGCAGCTTTCATTTTACCTGCTGAGGAAATGGCCCGAGTCTCCGTGAGGAATCTCTCCCCATGAACTGTCTCACTCTAGATCACACTAGGACACTGGTTTTGCGGTCTGAGATCAAGGTCCAGTGAACTCGAGATGTTAGGAACTGTTTAGGAGACCAGAGTTCTTGGGCTGCAGAGCTGTCAGATGGTTCCCACACAGTGGGTCTAATAACGAAACAATACACTGACAATCCATGTCTTGTGACTGGGATCAGAAGTCATTGCAAAAGTCAGAAGCAGATTGGTATTCTCCAGCCCTAAAAGATGTCTCTGATTCCAATCTGCCAGGCAAGGCTAGTAGCTCCTCCACAAGCACCCAGGAGTCATTACCCCTTCTATATCAACCCTCTAAATATAAAATATAATTATATTCATTTAAATTTTTTATTTAATAAAGTTTAGTTTAATTTAAATTTAAAATTAAATTATTAAAATTTTATTTTATTAGCATGTGTTAATTGCTATCGTATTTTCATTCATGCATATAATGTCCTCTGGTATTTCTCAAATAACCCAATGGCTGGGAAGATGATTCAGTCATTAAGGTGCCAGCTGCACAAGGACAAGGTCCTGTGTTCTGATGCCCAGCACATGAGGGTCTTGTGAGTTGAGTGCATGCTTCTCTAATCCCAGCATAGAAAAGACAGAGACAAGCCGAACTCTGAAGATAATTGGACAAACAGCCTTGCCAAACGGATGACCTTCGGGGGAGAGACTCTGACTCAAAATGTAAAAGTAGAGAGCAATCAGCAAAAACATCCTGAGGCCTCCACAAGCACATGCACACATGTGTTTGTGTAGCCACATACACACACCAAAGTAACAAGTACATATATCACACACATAGGCATAAAATATGATACTTATGCCATATGAAGTAAAGGTATATGCATAGCAACCTGGCCCATCGGTGTGGCCATCAGACACAGTATGTAGTGCTTCTAAAGTGGGTAGACTAGTGACAGAATCCAGCCTGAAATCTAGACATTTTGCTGGAAGAGAGTTGAAGAGATGTAAAGGGATGTGCTGGAGAAATGAAGAGGGGGCAGGCTTCTGTCCCTGTTGTCATTTTGGACTCTGAGAGAGAACACGCAGCGTGTGACTAGAGTACCAGCCAGAGAAGCTACCATCAGCATCCAGGTACTCAGATTGGTAGAGTGCTTGAGTTCATTGCTTCCAAACCACTGTGACTGGTTTGCAAGAAGGCAGGCAGGACACAGCTGTCTAAGGGTCCCTGAGGAGGGTGTGATGTTACTGAGAATTTATGATTGTCATAGTAGAATCCACACCGGGTCCATGGACGTCTGAGAAGACACCTGGGGCGGAGAAGTGTGCTGGAGTCACGGTGAGACCTTGGGGGCTTCACATCCCCAGGAGAGGTTGACATGAAGGACTGCCAGATCATGATTAGCTCAGATGTGAAGTTTAGCGCACAGCATGGGTACCGCTGGAAAAGTCAGGGCACATCAAAGGACGTGAAGTGACCATGTTCCCATGTATGGATCTCTATCACATGGCCTCCTCTATACACTCAGGTATCTTTTCCAGAAATCAAATGCATTTGTATGTGTCTGGCAGACAGAGAGAGAGAGAGAGCGAGAGAGAGAGAGAGAGAGAGAGAGAGAGAGAGAGAGAGAGAGAGCACAAGTGTATGCAGGTACCACAGGATGGATGCAGAAGTGTGGGGTTGGTTCTTGGTTCTTTTCTTCTACCATGTGGGCGCCAGGGAGCAATGTAAATGACCCAACTTCCACTGCAAATACCTGAATCCACTGTGTGCTCTCTTGGTTTTTGTGAGTTCGTTTTTGATGCCCATTATCACTGTATTAGCTAACACAGTAAGAATTGCCACTTAGCTCTTAGTCTGTGCTAAGTACCACTTTAGGCACTCCACATGTTACCTCTAGTGGTCAACAACCCTGTGTCACAAATTTCCATTACCATAGATAAGAAAACTAAGAAAGTATTAGGCAATGCGATAAGGTCTTACAGCCAGGAGGGGAAGATGTGGAGTTTGACTCCAGGTCTTCTGTTTCCTTCTGAGCTTAGCTTCTGTATCTCATCTACGGAATGATGTGTAGTGCGTTCCACAGACCTTTGTGGGTACCTGGAAGGCTGGTGTGCATATGGGGCTGTGTACAAAGTGCAGCTGATTCATACATCCCTGTTTACAGGTAGGATGTCAGCTCTAGAAGAAAGCAACATACTGAGCCTGTGAATAACAGCGTAGCCGACTGTAATTGTGCCCCACTATTTTTATGCTTATGTTGCCTGAGATGATAAAAATATAAGAAGAGCATAGTGTTGATGCTGGGGAAATGGCTTACTGGATAAAGTTCTTACCTTGCAAAAACAAGGACCTGAATATAAGCCCTAAACATCCCTGCAAAACAGTGTGTTTATGCATGCAGACAATCCCTGTGGCAGGGAGACAGAAGCAGGTGGATCCCTGGAGCTCCCTGCCGAGCTGGCCTAGCTAAACTGGAGAAGCCTGGGATAGTGAGAGACTCTGTCTCAAAAAACTAGAGGGTTTAGGACTGATGGCTCACCAGAGAGCAGCCAACATACCAGCTTACAACTGCCTATAAATTAACTTTTGTCTTCCTTGACCTATACAGGCACCTGCCCATATGTGGCATAGACAAACTCTTACCCATAAATAAAAATAAAAGTAAATCTTAAAAGAGAAACAAGGCGGAGGACTTCTGAAGAATGACACTTGGAATTGCCTTCTGGCTTCCAGATGGAAGTGCCCACAATAGCACGCACGTGCATGTGCACACGTACACACAAACACACATACAAACACAAACATACACACACCCGTCACTCTACCAAGACGACCTGTTATTTCTCAAAGGGTGTCGCTTTCCAACCTTCTTGTATTAGAAAAGTAGGGCCAAGCTTCCGTGATTTCCCCGACAGCTGAAGCATTTCCTGGCCACAGCACTATCAGGGCTTAGGAGACTTTTGGATCCACATGATTGACCACATGGTTTTATTTTTCATTCACTTGAGACAAAGTCGATGAGTGGACACATCCTTCGTTATTTTTTGAATGAAGTTTGGTGGCCCAGGGCTTGACATTAGAGAGATTCACTTGGATTTAAAAGGGAGTTTGGCCTCTGAATGATGTCATCTTGGGGCTGGCTATTGAACTTCCCTGAGGCACACTTCTTCATTTCTAAAATGAGGCTGACATGAGAGATCAGCAATTCCAGGGGGAGCTAAAGGAAAGCAGGTGAGACAGTAGATGGACAAGGCTGGGAGAAACTTCCCGTCTGCACCAAAGAACTGCAGAGAGACGGCTGTGGGGGAAGCACTTGCGGGAGGTTGATACAGGTGTGACAGATATAATAGAGGGTGGGAGTACAGCCAAGACCATGCAAATAGGACACAATACGGTGTTCCCTCACCCCGTCCTTCCTCCTGCCCCGCCTGCCTGTAGACGTTTATGTCTGTGGCTTCTTATTTCCTTGTACTAATTCCCATGCCATATTTTGTTCTCAGCCTGTGCAACCCTGCAGCACAGGACCTACCTGAAGTATCTCTGTAAAACCTAACTCTTGTGATCAAAATGCACACACCCAGCATCTGACATCACTTGTAGCACTTCCCAGTTTGAGACCTACACAGATATCACCCATTTGGTCTGGCCTTGGCTCTCTTGGGTTTTCTCAGGAGCATGAGGCCTTGGTACTGCTGGACTGAGTGCTGCTTAGGTTTTTGCATGAACCACACACTCTTGACTCCTGCCAAAGTTTATTTTGCTCCCTCATTCTCCCTAACCTTGTACCCTCAGACATACTTCTCATTCACATAGCCCGAGGCCCTGTCCCTCCAAAAGAGGGTTACAACAGCCAGAGAAAGCCAAGAGAGATTGGAGGCACATCGTCCTGCATACCATCCCGGGTCAGAATGCAGTCTGTGTTTATCACCACATCCAGTAAGATCTGAGTGTTTTCTGACCCAGTCCAAGAAGAATGGTTTAAATGGGAACATCCCTTGTGGCACTTTGTGACAAATACCATCTTTAGAAGCATCAACTCACTTTAAAGCTTAATTCTATTAGAATATTCCCATGTTAAAGTAACTGTGATTTAAAAAAAACATTTAAACATTTAGGATGGTGTTTTAGGGCCTATTTAGGTTCATGGCAAAATTAAGGGGAAAACTCAGTCACACACGTGCACACATGCATGCTCACACACAGTCTTTTTCATTTGTCAACATCTCTCACCACTGATACAAAATTGTCAGTCCAGGTCTGCTGGGCACCTTCTAGTTCACTCATGGTCATACCTATCCTGTAGATTTGCACAGACAAACAGCATGTACCCATGATCTCATACAGGGAATATGTGACCATTATCTCACATAATACATATGTACCCATGATCTCACACAAAGCATACGTACCCATGATATGTCACAGTGTGTATACACCCATGATATCACACAGTGCATGTGTACCCATGATATTACATGGTGCATGTGTACCCATGATATCACACAGTTCATGTGTACCCATAATATCTCACAGTGCATGTGTACCCATGATATTACACAGTGCATGTGTACCCATGATATCACACAGTGTATATGTATCCATGACGTCTCACAGTACACATGTACCTATGCTATCACACAGTGCATATGTGCCCATGATATCACACAGTTCATGTGTACCCATAATATCTCGCAGTGCATGTGTACCCATGATATCTCACAGTGTATGTGTACCCATGATATCACATAGTGCCTATGTACCTGTGATATCATAAAGTACATATGGACCGATGATACCACACAGTACACATGTACCCCATGATATCATACAGTGCATATGTACTCATGATATCACACTGTGCACATGTACTCATGATATCACACAGTACATATGTACCCATGATATCACACAGTGCACATGTACCCATGATATCATACAGTGCACATGTACCCATGGTCTCACACGGTGAATATTCACTGTTGTAAATCTTCAGGGTTCAGCTTACTAGCCCCTTTTCTGATCTCTGATGAGTCCCCTATTTCATTTATTTTTAACTTTATTTACTGTCCCTGTACTTTGACCTCACATAGTATGTGGACTGTATATTACCTTCACTTAATGTGTACTTAAAGTTTCCATATGGCTTTTAAAAACTTGTTTGACAGATCATACATTTACAGAATGGGTTTTAGCCTCCACTGCCCATAGCCCTCTCCTCCTCTTGTCCCTCCACCTGTAACCTTTCTTCATTACATTCTCCATCCCATTTTCATGTCTTCTTTTTGGGTATAACCCATTGAGTTTAATTAGAGTTTTTTGCCCAAGTGTGGGCATGAGGTGGGTAGCTCATTCCTGTTCTGTACTGAATTCTATTCTGTTTTACTAACATTTATTTACTTACTTGCATTTTTATCATTACCAAGTTTGGGCAGTTTTAAAGTTCATAAACCATTTAGCTCATGAAAGTTCCTTCTTAGGTGAATATTGATTGCATTCTAGTAGTGTATAGAATTTAATAAAACAAAAACAAAATTCAAAAAAAGCTGCCGACTGTCACCCCACTTCCTCTCTGACATTTGGTGATATAGATTTTGTTGTTTTTGCTGCTGTACCAGGATTGTAATGGGATCTTGTTTCTGTTAGCATCTCAGAAGACAGGACTTATGAGGCAGCTTTCAGCCTCCTATTTGCTGTCTATCTGTCTGCTTTGGTGAAATTACAGTGACTTCTCCCAGTCCTCTCTGGGAATGAACTGCACTGGCTCATGGGTAGAATGAGGTAGCAATTGGAGTCCCTTCGAAAGTGTCCTGTCAATTAACTCTATTGGGTAGATCTCCTAAGGTGGAGGAGGGCAGGTCTGAGCAGCAAGTCGTTGGCCCCCTCCTCTATAGTCCTGTGTTTAACACAAAAAATATCACAGTGCTTAGGGCAGGCCAACTCATCTCCGGGGGATACTGAATGAGCATACCAAATCTTGAACCACACAGTGCTTGTCTTAGTCAGGGTTTCTTTGTTGTAGAGACACCATGACCACGGCAACTCTTATAAAGAAAAACATTTAACTGGGGCTGGCTTACAGTTCAGAAGTTTAGCTTATCATCATGGCGGGACACATGGCAGTGTATAGGCAGACGTGGTGCTGCAGAAGGAGCTGAAAGTACTACATCTGGATTGATAGGCAGCAGGAAGAGAATGCCACACTAGGCATGGCCTGAGCATCTGAAACCTCAAAGCCCACTCCCGGTGACACACTTCCTTCAAAACCACACCTCCTAATAGTTCTGTTTCCTATGGCCCAAATGTTCAAGCACATGCATCTATGGGAATCATTCCCATTCAAACCATCACAGTGCAAAATGAAGCGTGAACCTGAGCAGATGTGTGGAGGATGTGTTATGTGGTGGTTGGAGGGGAAGATGTCTCCCTCCCTTACCTTTCCCAATCTCAATTTTATTGTAGATTTATGCAATGAAGAGGAAAGAGGGTGAATGGAAAAATGTGGAAGGAAGTGTGAAAAGGAGATGGTGAGTGTTGTCTGTTATGCCCAAATCCATTGTCTCAGGGTAAACTATTTAGACTCCAGACTCCATTTAAATTTATCCATGACCAGAGTCCCAGGTGATAATGGTTGGAAGTAAAGAAACTTCCTTTGGATGACCTGCCCAGATGTGGCTTATCTTGACTGGCTCTCACATTGTCAGCTTGACAGAATCCAAATCACAGGAGGCATCACAAATGGCAGAAGGGTGTCTAGGCATGCCTGTGGGTGGTATGGGAGAATGATCTGTATTCTGTCAAATATATTTTAAATAAACATTGATTGGCCAGTAGCCAGGCAGGAAGTATAGGTGGGAGAACGAGACAGGAAGTAGAGGTGGGTCAATGAGAACAGGAGAATTCTGGGAAGGAGAAAGCCCATTCCTCTGTAGTTGTGAGCCTGCTACAGAAGAAACAAGATGTGACTGCCTCACTGAATAAAGTACCAAGCCACATGGCTAGCATAGACAAGAATAATGAGCTAATGTAAGTTATAAGAGTTAATAAGAAGCCCGAGCTAATGGGCAAATCAGTTTATAGTTAATGTAAACCTCTGTGTAATTTCTTTGGCACTTAATGATTGTGAGAACTGGGCAGGACAGAACACCCCAGACAACATGTGGGGGTGGGGTGTCTTCATTGTGTTAATTACGGCAGGAAGACCTACCCGCTGTAAGTGGCACCCTTTCTCAGCTGGGAGCCTGGACTGAATAAATAGAGAAATGAAACTGAACAATGGCATTGGTTCATTATTATCTGTTTCCTGGCCATATGTACTGTGGCCAACTACCCTCCTGCTCCTGGTGTCATGCATTCCCAGCCTGCTGCTGTGTCTTCCTCACTGTGATGGACTGGATCCCTCTGAAACAGAGAGCCAAAATAAACCTTTTCCATTTTGATTTGCTTTCTTAGGCTGTTTTATCATAGCAATGAGAAAGCAATTAAGACAAGAAAGCATGACAAGGCAGAGGGGAAGAGCTGTGGGAATGCAGAATGAGTCCCAGGAATTGCTGTACGGAGGGGTTAAGACGAAGCAATGGAGCAGAAGACATTGCTTTCCTGGGATTGAGAGATGGCTGAGCAGGCACTGAAGAGTTCGTGGCATAACTCCACTTGTAATAGGATATGTCATATGCCTGGTACTGACCACTCAGAAGAAGCAGAGGTGGCATTGCCCACTCAGCTGTTTCTATCACAGGAGAAAGATTTCTGTTGTGTGCAATACATGGTGCAGGGGACACTGTGAAATTCATATAGAATGTGTGAGGAAAACAGAGCACTTTCCACTGTGTTCTCCAAGACCCTCCCTGACCCAGCAAGCCTGGGAGGACTCTCATTACAGATTGCCGGTTGTTGTATCACCCAAACTGAAATGATGTGCTGTTTTAAAAGCATAAACTGAGTTTGGTCCTAACCAAGTCTGAAATGCAGCTTGAGAATGCTCAAAGATTTCCTTGCTGGGCTGGAGAGTCTAGCTCACTCGCAGAGGACTCGTCTAACATGTTTGAAGGTGTGGGTTCCATCCTTAGTACTGAAAAAAAAATTCCCTTGCCAATTGAAAATACTTCATGTTGTTCAGTGGTGATCTTGTTGGTTCTAAAGGTTCATTTGTCATTTCAAAGGAGGCCATTACCCAACCTACTTCAGCTGTCACATGGCAGCTATCCCGTGGTAGGTTCCACCGCTTACTCTCCAGAGGGAAGCATGCACAACACTGTTATGGCATGGCTGTCAGATTCTCATTACCTTCAGCATCTTGGTTGAATGTTTTAGCTAGCTGATGTGTTTATACATTTCCTTTCTCCATTCATCTAGCCACCCATGCATCTGTCATTCTACCCATCCATGAATCTATCCGTTCCCCCACCTACATACGTACTAGGTGAGATGAAATCCACATAAAATGAAATTCTCATTAGAATGCACAATTGACTGCTACACTAAACACCCATCGTATTTATTGCCCAACAACCACCTCTCATTATTGTCAAAACACTCCCATCAATCCCTAAAGGAGCTCCCCATACTAATGAGTAGCTACTGTTGGGAGCTGTGAATTCCAGATCCTGAAACAACTTGTTTTCCCCAGATCTGAGTGCCTACAGCTGCTCTGAGCATGAGACCCTCAGGAGTTCTTGATGGCAGGAGAGTGGTTTCTGGTGCGTTTGGCTGGGGCATGGCTATCCCTATATAAGCTGCCCCTGAACACAATAAAGGGACAGTTTTGGGGCATTCCTGTGTCAAGGATGACCTGTGTCTCTGTCTGTCTGTGAGTCTTTGTGTGTTTCAATCTCCAGCCCCTTGCCCGGTTCACAAACTGTATGGCGGTGCATGGAGTGCAGACAGGCATGATGTGCCACAAGCTGCGGCCTGTTTCTCTCCCTACAGATCCTGGTGATCTCTACTTGACTAACTTTGTAGGTTTGCTTCTTTGTCATAGGTCACATAAGCAGAATCATATGATATGTGGCCTTACCTATGTAGCTTATTTATTTATTAAAATATTATTTTTCATGTTTAACCATATCATACAGATACTACAATCTTTTTTTGTGGCTGAGTACTCTTTCGTTGTATGAATATGCCACACTTTGTTTATTTGGGTATTAAAGGATGCTTTTCTTGTTCCAGATTGCTGGCCAATGTCCCTTTATGCTCGTGTCTCTCTGGGGACAAGCCACTTGTAAAGTACTGTCTCACTGTCGCTCGTTTTCAGTGTGAGTATTCTGGGCTGCTTTGAATGAGTGGTACGTTATGAAGCACACCACCTCCCTCCCGGAGGAGATTTTATTACCCAGAGGTCAGTTCCCTTTCAATTGCTCTCGAATTTAGTCATTATTGACCCTGTGCAAAGATGAAGAAGACCAAGAGATTTATTTACAAAATTAATTCTTTTTCTTTGAGAGTCTACAAGAAGGTTCAGTGGGTAAAGTGCCTATTGCACAAGTCTGTCATCAGAAGTGATTCCTCTTTTCCCTCTGACTTCCATACATAATCTGGGGTACAAGTACAACCCCACCCATCATGCACACACACTCACGCACACACACCTACCCACATACTGTAATGTAACATAATATAATAACAAATGAGAATGCTTGAAGTTTGTTTCCTTAGGAAAACCTCCAACCAAAAGCTTGCTATTATTTGTGTCAACTCTGATTTGAGAAAGCACTTTTGCTAATTTTACGCAAAGTGGATTAAGTCTGAAATTCCTTCACGATTGTTCTAATCTTGCTTTTCACCTTTACTGTGTGAACAGTAGGGCTCATGGTTTTGCAGAGGTGCTTCCATTAACTTCCTGGAAGTACCTGTGGCTGACACACTAGTAAACACCTACATCGAAGGAGAGAGGGGAAGCAAAGACGAGAGCCCAAATTGTGCTCGAATGTCCACTTTCTTCTAACCTGGACTTCTAAATTCTGAATATTTCCAGGGGAAATTGCCTTATTTCCTGTCATTTCCTTGAGTTGAGTAAGAGCTTTAACTTTTATCTTCCTCTTTGTGTTTTCACACACTCTTCCCATTTTTAAAAAATATATTGAACATTTAGCAATTGTTTCCAGTTGTCCTTATCTTTATGGGCTAATAATTTTTTTATTTCTAACACAGGAAGGGAGGCAATATGGCAATTTAGATGCATGCCCAAAGAATAGATGTTTCTGTTAGAGCATCCAGACCTTCAACTCTGGAACTGCAGGTACCTATTTGTCTAAATGGATCAGTATTAGGGATGGAATGATAGCTTCCAATTAAAGCATTTTGCTATTTTTAAAATGCCTATATGTTAGCTATCAAGGAAGCTTTATATAATAGGTCTTATCTGTGTGTTCACACATGGACATGAGACCCAGAAAAGTTTTGAGGTACTGTGAAGGTACAAAAAGGATTTGGACTAAACTCTGAAGAGGTTTAAAGCTTGCGTGCTTCACACAGAAGTAGGGGGTGACAAGAACGCCATTCATCTATAAGCTTAACATGGGGACTTCTACTGAGAATGAGCTGTCTACGAAGTGTGAACCTGCCACCTGCTTCAAGAAGGACTGCAGGATGCTTGGTATATTTGTAAGCAGATTTTTAGTGACCTTGCTCCCTCTGGAAGGTGCCGGCCTATCTGCAACTTCTCCTCTGTTTCCCATTCCTTTCCTGAGTTTTAGACATGGCAATGGCAATTTAGGGATCTTGTCAACGACTCCAAACAAAATCTGGATTCAGAATGTCTTCATCTGAAAGATGTACAAATCTTGCGAGCAAAAGCCTGTGGCCCAGTCCTGTCAACACAGTTGAAAACACTTTTACGATAGGACGGCTCTGCTACAATTAAACAAACATCTTATAAAGAAATTCAACTTGTCAAAACTGGCTTGTTAAATAAGCTTGGAGCCAGTGGATAACAAACTCGATCTGCTCTTGGATAGCAAGCTCCGGTTTTATGGGTCTTCCAGTGATCTCATTGTTATAATAAATGAGTACACCAGGTCTCCGTATCCGTCAGGAAAGTCCTACGAGCCATACTTCAGATGACTCAATAAATTCAGATGCCTCCCATGCCGAAAGGCAGGCACACAGTGGAGTTTCTTCACCTAGTGTCCTTAAAGTCACAAGCCAAAGCAACACCATCCTGAGGTCAAACCCTGACTGGAAGAAATCTTTGTGTCTCAGTTCATCTGGGAATCATATGTGACACCTCCCTGTGAGCCTCATTCTGTTCTCCCCATTTGCACAGGAACAGGTTAAATGTACTAGTGTGTATTTTTCTGGAGTATTAGAACTTACCACGTGCTCCTCTTCCTGTAAGGAACTACCTGCTTCTGTCCATATGCCCTTCCCCCCACTATCCAGAAAATTCTCTGGGTACAATGACATCATCCCACGTATTGCGTAACTTTTGGAAGAGAAGGTGAACACACATAGCCCTCCATGCTTGCTGAGGCCATAAGGTCAATGCAATGATTAGACACCATCATACATGTACAATAATCTGAAAATTATCATAGGCCTGGCTTTGGCAGACTGTGTATCATGTTACGCAGCTTATATTTTTCTATAGTCCCACATTTCCCATGAGACTTGACAACAAAAATTACCTAGTTCCTTAAAAACAACAGAACTAGAAATATATTTGATTAATATTATTTGAAGTCTGACGATTTCTGTGGGTTTGGATATAGGTGTGACATGAACGACTGTTCAAATGACTTAGACATTCAAATGAGATCACAAGGTAACTTTTCTGGTTTTAAGACATGAGAGTATCAGAGAAAATGTGTCCAATTTGTGAAATGATTTCAGGGTAGCAGACATAAGAGTGTGTCCTTTATGTAATGTGTCAGACAAACACCTAAGACTAATCAAGTTACAAAGGAGAAACATTTATTTTGGCTAACAGTTTAGGAAGTTCCAGTCCACGACTGTTGTGAGGCCGGTAACAAGTGAGTACATTGCAGTGGTCACTATAAAAGGTCTCACATCATTGTCTAGAAATCTGTGAATGGAAAGAACCATGTTCTTATATCCTGTTGATGGTTATTTACTCTTTGCCCTTTTGGGGGCCCGCCACCCAGATCCCAAATAAATATGCTGCGGGAGTACCTTCCGCTCCTTCAGCCAATAGTCACTGAAGTACAAGTCCACGGTGCTGTGGGAGCGCCGTCCACTCCTTCAGCCAATAACTGCTGAAATACCAGCCCACTGGGGCGTGGTATATTTCTCTTTAAAAAAGAGTGGCAAACCTCAGCTCGGCCTCTTGATTCTGGTGCTTGGTTCTGGCTCCTGCTCCAGCGACTAGGCTCCTTTCCTGACAGTTTGTGTGTATGTAAGTTTTACCCCCCAAAACAAATACCCTGTTAAAACCTAACTGGTGTGGGATTGATTCACCATTATAAAAACACATGTGTAGGCTTATTCTTTCTTAAATGCCTGACCTTAGCTTAGCTTGTTTCTAGCCAGCTTTTCTAACTTAAATTTTCCTGTCTACCTTTTGCCTCTGAACTTTTCCCTTTCTCTATTCTATAAGCCTTTCTTTATGTCTTACTCTATGACTGGTTGTGTAGCTAGGTGGCTGTGCCCTGATGTCCTCCTCTCCCCCTATTCTTGCTCCTTGATCTTTTTTTCTCAGATTTCTCCTCCTATTTATTCTCTCTGCCTGCCAACATTGCCTACCCTTTCTCTTGCCTTGCTGTTGGCTGTTCAGTTCTTTATTAGACCAATCAGATGTTTAAGGTAGGCAAAGTAACACAGCTTCACAGAGTTAAACAAATGCAACATAAAAGAATTCAACATGTCTTTGCATCATTCAAACAAATGCTTTACAGCATAAATAAATGTAGCGCATCTCAAAATAATATTTCACAATAGCCCTTCGTACTCTGAATGCTAAGAAACTACTACTATGCTCCACTTTCTTAAGATTTTATTATCATCTATTAGCACCATACTGGAGACCAAGTTTCTAACACATGGGTAGTTGGTAAACTATAGTATTGAGTAGGGGCAAATCAAATAAAGAATAGTGTCAGATACAGGCAATGTGGGAGGCTTCAGAGACTCTGTCCTTAAACTTTTCAGCTGTAGGCTTCTCTCCATCTCTTCACGGTGATTGCAACTGTCCACATAGTGATGTTTGTCACCTCACTTTGCTTTGTCCATCTGTGTGGAACAAGTCCCAGAGTAAGCTAAGCAGAATGGTTTCAAAATCCACAGGATCATGCTCTCTGTTTTAGCACATTCTCTTTCCTTCAGCTACTCCTCACCCACAATGAACAGTAACAAACTTACTTACAAAAGTCACTGGACATTCTCAGCATCAGGTTCATTTTCATCCTTCATCAAGGACTCAACATGTTGACACAGCTTTCTGTTCCGCTGACTCCCGCAGCTGTTCAGTCCTAAAGAAACACACACAGGTCTACATTAATCATCAACTGATTGGCCTATTCGCTAAGGCTTCTTATTAATTAACTCTTACATCTCAACCCATAATTCTTGTCTGTCTTAGCCACGGAACTTGGTATCTTTTATCAGGACGCATTATCACCTTGCGTCCTCTGTGTCTGGATGACTGTAGCCTTTTCTCTTCCCAGAATTCTCCTATACTGTTCCCCTACCTAAACTTCCTGCCCAGCTACTGGCCAACCAGTGTTTTATTAATCCAATACAAGTGACAAATCTTTACAGGTCACAAGACCATTGTCCCACAGCATCAACATCCACAAGAACCTGTTACCGTGAACAACAGTTTCACAGATCTCAACATTTGCAAGGACATGCTACCGTGAACAACAGATGGACACATCTCAACATCCTGAACAGAGTCACCCAAGAAAAGAAACAAGACCTCCTGCAAAAAGTTGGCAGCTCCACCTGGGGATTATACACGGTTGGTGACCTGTGCCTTTTGTTATGACCATGGATAGCTGCTCTGCTGGGGCCAGGGGTACCCTTTTCTCTAAGCCTCAGTGGGTTTATTTTGTCCATACCTCTTATTGCCACTGTCAAAAATTCTCCAGTCTTCCTGTTTATTTACCTAGGTTCATCATGATTTGTGAACTAGAAAATAAAGGAGGGCGCTATTGTGATGCCACATACATGCAGATGCAATGCACCATGATATTGATTGATAACAGTTATTCACCAGCAATCTTACCATGAACACAAACCATGAATTTTGAGACCTGTAACCCTTCTAAGTTATGATGAAGGTTGCTGTACCTTACATGTGCACTTTGGGACACAGCCTTGTCCATACTCCTTAAGCAAAATGATCTGACTGGGTGTCATGCTGGATTTCTCATCCGATATGCAATTTAATACCCACTCAAAGCAGACTCAGTCCTACTTGTCATTTCTCCAAGAGACCCAAAATATAACTATTGTATTGTTATATATCTTTGTACATTAAACACAGTCCCACCCCAGGGCGAAGAAGCTAAACCACACTATTGAACTGTAGTGACCTCTCTGAGTTCCCATCGAATCACTAGAAAGGGTTTTGCTTAATTTATCCTTTGGCTGACTTGACTCAATGTCTCGGACAATGGAGGCTTTCATAAGGGAAGCACACTTGGTCTGTAGATCTTTATTTTTTAAGAGTCTGCAGAAAATGTAAAAATCAATTTCCTTTGCTGTTTTTTTTTCTCCTTAATTCCAAACAATGCCGTGTACTGCTGCTACCTCCAGGATCAGGAAGGCAATAATTTACCAGATGTGGCTGCAAGGCCTTCATCTCCTACAGCAATGAATTAGCAACTCTTTCTCTGTCACAGAAAATTGTCACCAAAATAGTAGAAGACACAATGGCAAGTTCAGTTAGTGTGTTGTTTCTTCAAGAGGGAGCAGCTCAACGAAGAATGTCTTGAGCTGGGAGGCAAACTAAAGAGAAAATTACTGGGTTTCAGAAACCAAGTACAGACAAGGAAGGGAGGGCTACCCATAACACCTTAGTATAAACATTTTATATTATAAATATTTCAAAAATTACATTAGGATTATTGTTATATATTGGCTAAGGGGGGGGGGAGAGAGAGAGAGAGAGAGAGAGAGAGAGAGAGAGAGAGATGTATGTGTGTGTGTGATGTGTGTATGGTGCCCACAGAAGTCAGAGAAAGTCATCAGATCACCTGTGGCTGAAATCACAGGTAGTTGTGAGCCACCCAACATGGGTGCTGGAAACGAACTCTAGAAAAACACCAAGTGCTCCATATTCCATGCCTCTGGACTGATTTTTAATGCTTCAGGTTTTTCAGGTAAATGCAAAAAGTCAGATTTTGTTCCTTATTATTACTGGGTCTCCTCTGCTCTTCTCTCCTGTCATTTCTGAGGATGCTGCAGGCTGCTTGCCCCTACACAAGCTCTGCGCCCCTTCTTTTGTGAACTGAGCTGTGGTGTTTGCCTGGTGATAGAATGGACTCTCCCACCCCAGTTCACAGCATTTTTGTTAAAAATCCTGTCTCTTTTCAAGATTTGGCTCCAAGTGTACGTCTAAGTTTCACACTCAGAGAAACTACATCCAAAACACACGCAGAACCCACTCGAAGGAAAGCGAATCACCCCTGCTTCTAGAGCAATTCTGTATGAAAAGATGGAGCCTCCAATAGGCACAGTGAACACCACGGGCTCAGAGCAAGGGCTCAAATCCAGGCAGCAGGCCTGTCAGCTCAGAATGAAGCGTCCCAGCCATTAATCATCTCATTCTGTCACACCAGTCAACTGAATCATCCTGGACTATCGTCATCAGGTGCCTAAGAAAAACACAGTTAAATCCAAGTCAACACACTTTTATTTATTTACTCAGATTTGTGGGGGGAAACATGAAATCACAAGGAAGGTTGCCATTCTAAATGAGATGCATTGAAAAGGGCTACCATCAAAAGGAGTGAGCTGGCAGCCCCCATGACATCATAGGAGAGATACAAGGAAGATCTTATGTGGATCTAAACCACTGTTTTATGGCACTTGTATCAAGTAAGTTCAGCCTCCCATTAAGGACTTTATATATGTTTACTTTCTCTGGAAATTACTCAATCTTGCAGTTACCCAAAGTGAGCTCATGTGAGGAAAAACTGTGGT
This sequence comes from Myodes glareolus, assembly GCF_982192425.1. NCBI lineage: Eukaryota > Metazoa > Chordata > Mammalia > Rodentia > Cricetidae > Myodes > Myodes glareolus. The sequence goes on along the minus strand of NC_142030.1, from coordinate 9,285,180 downwards.
AAATGATCCTAGCATGTGGTATTGGATGTCAGAATGTCCACACAGTTCTTTACAGAGGTTTCATATCTGTCTTGGTATTCCTTATACACCGAGGTCGCGCCAGCCCCTGCTCTGTTCTTTAACACAATGCTTGTATATGTGAACAGTAGCTGCTTTGATAGTTTTGTGGAATCCAACTGCTACTGGCCTCTGGATACTTTTGCTCTGGGAGTCTGGGCCACACACTTATGCTTTTCAGCACACAGCTTGAGTTCTTAGACAACGCTGAATGTTCTAGATACTGTGATAGCTCTTCTAATTTTATTTCTTTTTTTTCTTCTGAGAGTTCATGTACAGATACATTTTTGTTTAGTACCTTGTTCCTTCTTTATAAAAAAAGAATAGATCGCAGCTAATCAACAACACTACTATCGTGCTAGCAGTGTGTGGTCACTGCTGTCTCTGCTTGTATGTTTTAAATTTTTATTTTATTAATTATTAGTGTGTGTGAGAGAGAAAGAGACAGAGACACAGAGAGAGAGTGTGTTCATGTGTACTTGTGCCATGGTGTATGTGTGGAAGCCAGAGGACAACTTTTGGGGGTCAGTTCTCTCCTTCAACTTTAAGTGGGTTCCAAGGATCCAACTCAGGTTGGCAAGTTTGTACTACAAGCACATTTTACATCTCACTGCCCTCGCCCTCACCCCCATTCGGACTCACTAGCCTGCTAAGTTGCTGCTTTTCTCAGGGCAGCATTGGGTGGTCACTTGCCAAGAACTGTTGTTTTGCCACGCAGGGTGAACAGAAGGTAAACTTGACAATTCTCTTGAGGAAGGCCCGGTTTGAGGTCAAGAATGAGGTAGAATTTTTCATATGGAGGAATGAAGAAATCAACAAGGTCATCCACTACCAAAAATATGCAAATATACAATTGTATAATATGTAATATATAAATTTATTCTCATGTTTTTTCAATCTGGCTTCCTCTAGGGGCCCTTCCCATGTCTCCATGACATAGCTGCCAGTCAATGCCAGGCTTCAAGGCACCTCTAGTCTACAAAACTTTTACACTCAGTTAGTGGATTTGTGTTTGACATGGTAAATGGGCAGTTTTCAGCTGTGTCCAAGTTCTTACTTTTGGGTGGGCACCCTCAGGTGTCAACTGTATGCATGAAGCATTCATTGCCTTAGCAAGAGACACATGGTGTACTTACTTACTAAGGTTCTTAGTTGTGACAACATTTCTATGATCTCCCTGTCAAGTGTACTAGTTTTCCCCTCACCCCAAGAAAAGTGGTCAGACACCAGTGAGTCTGGATACCAATCTAGGAGGAAAGCACCTGCTTTGGGGTTTATAAAATGCTGAAGATGGACATGTGCCAATGGCTTCTGACTTCATTAAATGTCCCATCTTTTAATTGGTGATGTTTTTCACTGCACAGCAAAGAAATAATTTCTACAGTAGACTGTAGTAAGAGGTGAGTGGGTCGGGTCCCACTGTCTGGCTAGATTAACCCTGAAATAATCACACAGAAGTTGTATCAATTAAATCACTGCCTGTCTTATTATCTCTAGCGTCTTCTTGGCTAACTCTCACATCTTGATTAACCCATTTCTATTCAATCTGTGTGTCACCACGTGACTGTGGCTTACTGGCAAGACTGTAACCTATGTCCATCTCAGGCTGGAGATTTATGGCGTCTGCCACACTTCCCTTCTTTCCAGCATTCTGTTCTGTCTACTCCACCTACCTAAGGGCTGCCCTATCAAAAGGCCAAGGCAGTTTCTTTATTCAACCAATGAAAGCAACAAAAATACAGTAGAACCTCCTACACCATTTAGACCACAGTCTCTTCAACCCATTGAGCTGGCCATTTAGTTGAAAAACAAGAACAAAGATGTCAAAGTAGAAATCCCTTCAGGAAAGAAACATTTCAACTACTATAGAACAGGAAGCACACACTAGATGCTTCTCAGAAACTCTGCTGCCATCACGAAGAGGCACACGTTAGACTCCACTCATATTGTGCTTTAGTTTTGTAGCAAGTAAAATGCCATTCAATTCCACCTCGAAAGTGACTGCAGAACCAGACCAAGAGAACAGCATTGGTCAGTTTTCCTGTTGTGTTCTCTCTCTCTCTCTCCAGGGTTTCTCTGTAGCTTTGGAGCCTGTCCTGGAACTCACTCTGTAGACCAGACTAGCCTTGAACTCACAGAGATCCACTTGCCTCTGCCTCTCAAGTGCTGGGATTAAAGGCATGCACCACCACCACCTGGCTCTTGTTGTTTCTTATAGTACTGTTTGACAAGCGTAGCTAGGGCAAGTATAGGCTTTGTTATTGAATGGATGCCTCTCTAGCTGGACTCTCCCTACACCTTCAAGGTGGTCCTAAGCAAGCCTTTCTGCCCCCACACTCTATTGGGAATTTCATAGTTAGGATTCATATGTATCTGTCTTTCTATCAGATTTAAGCTCTTAAACAAGCATGATAGCCCAGAGCGGTACAACAGCAAATCAAACAAGCCCTCAGGTATCCTTGCCACTCATGAACTTTGACTGCATTCATATTTCTCTTCATTCTTGAGTAAAAAAAAAAAACCAAATCCAGCAAGAATGTATTTATTTTTAAGATGTTGCCATCCATATCTGAGATTTTCTGCTTATTCACAGCACATGATTATACTTATAATTTATGATATGTTTATAGTCAACATGGCTTATAAAGAGTAAAAATTCAGTTTATCAGTTTAAATCTCTAGGAGTAAAAATTTGAATGAAGGAGACAAGATGCGTTCCAACCATCCATTAGGCTGATATATTTATAAAACAAAGTAAGTATGCCATTAAGCTAGTACAGATAGTTTGACTTGGTTCTAAAACACTAGGAACAATTTTAAATGGGGTGCTGTGTGAACTATTGTTGAAGAGTCTTGAACAAACATCTCTTTGGTTCAGAGAGGGCATGACGACAGATGGAAGAAATTATTCCACTCAAATTCGGTGTAGTGAACCAATGGATTCAATTAGGGGTGCTTATATGGGTAAGGGTTACTTTCAGGAGGTAAGGTACATGGGTAAGGATTGCTTACAGGGGCAGAGGCAACTTACACACCAAAACACTGAAGAACATGTCCTTCTCCCTCCCAGCAGCTGCCAACTGCCTAGGTTTTACCAGGGGTTCTCAACCTTTCTAATGCTGCGCCCCTTTACTATACAGATCCTTATGACATGGTGACCCCCAAACATGAAGTAATTTTCTTTGCTACTTCATCACTGTGACTTTGCTACTCTTACAAATTGTAATGTAAATAATTTTGAAGATAAAGGTTTGCCAAAGGGGTCACGACCCACAGGCTGAGAACTGCACCTAGAGATCCTTAAAGAGTGTGAGCCCTTGTGTATTCCTCTCTTTCCTCAGAACAAGAATCTGTGCTCAATGTTCAAGAAGGCACTGGCCATGCCATGTCCACAGGTCAGTGACCCACGTGTGGCCACTGAAACGTCCTTATCAAAGTACAGTAATTATAAATTTAATCTCTCTGTTTTACCCTTCCTGAAGAAAAATTACTGAGGTGGCTACTATTCTGTTAGGCTGTGCATGACCACACTGTTTCCACTACCTGGGAAGTCTGTGAGCTGGATCATTTCAAAAGAATTAGTCACTATATAAGACCCTTTTTTTTCCTGGCAGGCCTCCAGCCCATGTTTTGCTAATCTAAAGCAGTTTCTTATTCAGTGGCAATAAAAACAAGTCTAAAATACATACCATATAAATAAAATCAGTTAACTCAGCCCAGGTATCACCCCCACACCCCCTGCTATCCAATGCTCTCGGGCATTGTCTCTGGCACGATCTTGGGCACCGTCTCAGGAACCGTTGTCTCGGGCGCTGTCTAAGGGCACTGTTTCCTTTTCTCTATTTTCATTTCCAGAAAATAAGAAATATTTTACTCTTGGTTCCTGTGCTCTCCAGTTTTTAATGCTGTCTCCTCTAGGACAGTTTCTACTCACTCACCCCCATCAGAAACCCAGGCACACTGCATCTTTTCCTCCCAACAGGCCTTGGGAAGAGGTGGCCTTGTGTGGCTTGTCACAGAGATGGTGAGCACTTGGTCAGGACAGTCATCCAAAGGTTTTCATTACAATGGAAGAAATGAAGCCATGGGTAAATAGCGGCTTCCCTGGCCAGTGAACCCAGCGTACCGTTCATGAGTCTAGCGGCACTTTGGGGATCAAGATGTGAATCCCACGGATCCTTCTGCACCAAGCACAGTACCTTACAAAGGGTAGGCTATGGGCTTCATAAATATTTGGCTGATGCGTGATTGGATGAGATGGATAAGTGAGTTAAGAATTGCAGGGCCTCCTTCTGTGCGAAAGCAACCATTTTTGTTGACTAATGCAGAGTTACAATGGAACCTCTGAATGGCACAATCAGTAAGATTTTGAATCAAATATATTTTATATAGTTTATTATCTGTGTGGTCTCTGTGAATTAAGTATTGCGGTTCATTCTCTACCCGATTACTTCCTTGTCTGGACAACAGCAGCAAGTACTGAGTAAAGAGTAACTGAATGAAGGAAGGTGGGATGGGGGCCTTTAGAGCAATGAATAAAACAACACAGAGAGGTGACACCAAGCCTTAAAGAAACCTCCTACCTAGTTTCTCTGGGTACAGCTTCTACTAACAAATAGGCATCTTTGGTACTTTCTTGGTTTGTTGAAGGCTGAACTCACTAGGGCATGAACTTATCTTGGCAAGAACCATAATCTCCATACTTGGGAATAGATAGAGGTTGGTTCAGGCTGCCAGGCTGTTTTGTTGTTGTGACTGCCTTTGGCCATATATTCGATGTTATTATCTCTGAGGTCTGTTGTGTGGGGTCAGGGGGTTAACGAGTGGTTCTTTTGAACGACTTTATGTTCTTGTCATGCAGCATTCAGGAGAACCCGGTCTCGGAGCTTACAGAACATAAAAAGGGGATTTGTGCTCTGCACTCAGAAGAAACGCCAGGAGTGGTGACTGTTCCCAGGAAACAGAGATATAAAAATGGGGTTTCCTGTAAGCGTGGTGTTTGCTTCAGAGAATAGTCAGCGCAGTGTTTGCCAGCGTTGACTAAGTTCATCTCTGTGTTCTTCATGAACCTGCACACAACCAGCATCAGAAGCTGTGTTTCCACAGTTACCTTCCACGTACCCCCCAAATGTATCCTAATTGTTGGGGGTTCTGTTTACCCTCAAAATCTTCACACTTTTGCCATTATATAAGGTAGCATTGCACAGCCCGTGAGTCATGATTTAATATTTATTTGCCTATGATTCATCTTCTCAAGAGCTCCTTGACAAAGGAGCAAGTAACACGCCGCTTATGTCACAGCTTTTATAGGGCCTGAATTCCTAACTTGAACATAAGAGAAATGTAATAAGCCTTTATTGTTTGAGTGTTTGGCTTACCACATATAATAACCTGCTGCTGCTAAACCATATGATCAAGGAAAGAAACACTAGGCAGAACACTAGGGCAAGTTCTCGGTATAGCCCAGGGCTACACCCATGCTGGGACAACCCTCCAGACATCTTTGCCTTCACCCTAGTTTCCTGCCAGTGCTTCTTCTCAAGTAAGAACACAAAACTGTGAACTAAACAAAAACAAATGGAAACTTCAAATAATAGCTTCAAGTGCAAAGACAATTGGCTGCCCGAGGAAAATATATTGTTTAATATGCTCACCCTCACTGACAATAAACTCTATATGTTTGAAAAGACTGTTGTCAAAATAACATTGGTGCACCACTGAAATCATAATTGGCACTACTGTTTTGGCCCTGTGACGAGTTTTACATCAGGGACTTATTTTCCAGTTTTTTTCCTCCCAATCATTGCAATCATTTGCTCTAGTAGAGTCTAAATTGAATGGCATGCACCATAAACCTGCTCCCCACTGCATCTCACACTGGCATTGTAAAAGGCAGGGAACAGTGGGAGGCATTGAAGTGGCTCACAGGCTGACCTCTTAAAAACCAAAGAGGAGGAAAGAATATGGCCCAGCCCAGGTTCCTCCAGCATCCCACACACACGACTCCTGACTGCCCTGGCTCAGCCGAACACTCATCTTTACTGGACACCATGATGCAGAAGCAAGGATAGTGGAACCAGCCTTGGTCCCATCCGTGAACCCACAGGTGTGAAGATATTCAGTAAAAAAGATTGCCTTTCAGTTACACTGCCTGAGTAGGTAGCCATATGTAAGTCTTGCTGTACAAATCTAGAGAAAATAAATAAGAAAACCTACCAGGACTCCATCTAGCTGTTCACAAAGGACTTTAGAGGAGAAATGCTTTTTAAACTGTCCATAAAGTCTATTGGCTAGGGTTCTCCCTCAGAAAAGAAAAAATAAAGAGATGATGTAACTGAATTACTCTGCCTAACCAACTGATGCTTTGAAAATCCAATTTGTCTTTCTTTTCTGACATCACCATTCATAATAAAACTTAAGCTATTAAAACAGAGTTATGTTTTCATCAGAAATATGTGATACAGTCCTGAATATAGAGTTCTGGTAAGCAGATTCTGACTGGAGATATTGTATTGTAGTGATTTAAAGATTTCGTTGGTAAAGTACATGCTGTTTGGGCACAAAGAACTGAGTTTTTGAATCTGTGGGACTCATGCCAAAGCTTGTGGTGGTATATGTCTGAAATTCCCAAGTCAGGGGTGCAGGAGTAGAGGAGGGAGACAGAGAGATCCCCTGAGTTCACTGACCAGTCAGCCGAACTGAATCCACAAGCTTTGGGTTTGGTGAGAAACCCTGTCTCAAAAACAAAGTAGGAAGTAATCAAAAAGACACTCAACACATACATGCACACCCCCACCCCACACATGTGAACATTCATGATAACATACATACAAAACTTCATTAATTTGAATACTAGTTATCAGGTGATGGTAAATTGTTGGCAATCTGTTTTCTTAGTTTTTCAGATTCTCTAAAACTGAAGACTACGAAGTCACTGCTTCCCTCTGAGTATAGTTATCACCATGGCCTGTGAATTCTGATGTTACATTTCTCTCCGAGTGGTTTATAGCCATTTATGATGTTTCCTTTGTGATCTAATTATCCTTAAAGGGCAGGCCTCTAAGCTTCCAAATACTTATGTCTCAAATTCTTAACCACTTCCTAAAGAAGTGACTGACTTTCTAGTTAATTTTCTGTGATTGTGACTTCATGTGGCCTTTTGTTCTTTTCAAGTGGATATCACTATGGACAAGAACATGAAAGATTTCACAGTCATACATGTTTTATGAGAACATGAGCTCTTTCTGTGACCCTGGGTGCAATAAATGAAGTTGTTTCTCATATTATTCTACCTTTCTATGTCATTATTGGAAGTCTTTCCGAGGAAAAGCGTGCATTTTGCCTTCTAATGCATTTTTCTTACAATTAAATTTGTCTAGCTTTAGTTATGTTGTTGCAGAGCTGTTTGTTGCATATGCTATAACTGTCACTGTGAGATTCATTATATCATAGTACTTAGTCCTCTTACATCTTTTCTTCTACACTAATATCTGTTACAATAAGATTAACAATCTTTTAAAGATGTTTTTATTTTCAGTTACATTTGTGCGTGTATACAGGTATGGGAGCATATTCACTTGTGAGTGCAGGTATCCTCAGAGGCCAGAAGAGGGCACCAAATCACCTGTAGCTGGAGTTATCAGGCTGTTGTGAGCTGTCCTACATGGGTGCTAGAAACTGAACTCCAGGCCTCTGGAAGAATAGCAATGGCTCTTAACCAGTGAGCCGTCTCTACAGAGTCTGAATTGCCATTCTGTGTTTCTTTTTGTATTCCCTAATATCTTTTGAAACACTTATGCATCTATCACAGAAAACAGTTTTAGGACATTTCCAACAGTACACAAGATTCTGTGTTCATTGGCTGTCATGTTGCTTCCTTCCACCACCCTGCCCACCTCTAAGCCACTATCAATCAATTTTCTTTCTCTATAGAGTTTCCTATTTACAACACAGTATAGTAAGGGAGTCATAACATTGCAGTCCTTTGTGGGTAATGTACTTCATCACAACGTACTTTCTACAGTGGTTTGAAATGCATTCATGCTTTAGGAATTAAGGACATTAAGACATTGCTGTTTTTATTTGTTTCACTGTGTGGATAGGTTCTATTTCATCAGCTTTTCTCACTTTACATCTAGAATGATGGAGGCGGTGGTTATTATTCATATACACATTTTTATGTCTCTTTAGTGTGTATATAAGTTTGGGTGGAATTGCTGAGTTATGTGATTGTCCTATGTTTTAATTTTATACCCCAGCAACAGTGCACATAGGTCCCATGAGCCCCTCTTTTCTCTGCATTTTTTCCTGTACTTTTAATGTGTTTCTTTGAGCGGAACTGTCACAGGTGGCATGAAAGGACATCCTTTGAACTTTTGATAGGTGGTAAATCCTTTGGTCTGGTAATATGGAAAAAATATCCTGAGTTCAGAAATTCTTTTTAATGATATGACTAAGTATGGGTTTTATTTTTTAAAAAAGAATACAATTTTGAGGTGCTTGAGAGATGGCTCAGCGGTTCAGAGCTCTTGCTGTTTTGTGGAGGACGCCTGATAGGTTCCCAGCACATGGCAGCCTACAACCATCTGTAACTCCAGTTCCAAGGGATCTAACGACATTGTCTGACCTCTGGTCTCCACAGGTACCAGGTACACACATGGCACACATACACATATAATAAATAACTCTTTACATTGTATCATTTTGAAGCATTTTGAGTGATTTCAGTTTTAAACTCATAGATGTCTTTCTCTTCCTACTTATTCCTTTTCTCCCTATTTCTTTGTCTCTATGAATCAGAGTCTTATGATTTCAAGTTGTCTTTGAATTCAATATGTGTCTCCTGCTGTGCCTAAACTCATGGCTATTCTCCTGCTTAGACTTCATGCACTGATATACTCTTTCCATAATTAAAAAATAAGTCAATTTGTTGAATCCTCAATACTAAATTATTTTTTCTTCATTTCCTTTCTTAAATATTTACTTATTTTTATTGATATGTATATGTGTGCCTCAAGTACAGTGCCCAATGAGGCCAGAAGACAGCATCACATCCCCTGAATCTGGAGTTTCCTGCCACAGCAGCAATCAGCTATGGGGACTCACATCTGCCACACCAGCACTCAGATATGGAGAAGCACACCTGACACAGCAGCACTTGGCCATGGTAATGCACACCTGCCACACCAGCACCTGACTATGGAGAAGCACACCTGTCACACCAGCACCTGACTATGGAGAAGCACACCTG